>NC_081412.1:535366768-535682153 GCF_030272615.1 Cryptomeria japonica | reverse complement strand
TCCACGCTTAGTTGACAATCACCTTAGTGTGTCTCATTGCATTGTGCATTATTGGACTTCCTTAGGCATTTAATTAATAATTTAATTAAACCTGTCATTTCACATATCATAAAATTGGGCCCTTGATCTTAGGTGTGCCCCTTTTTATTATTTCATCCTGATTTAATCCTAATCTTACCCCAATTTCAACCTTCAAAGTATATCCTGCATATCTATACATTATAGTTTGACCCACCGGGTTGGATTCAGCATTAGAACTTCGTTATCTTTCATTTCTCGAAAGTCGGAAAAATATTGTCAGGATCAGGGCGACCTAGCTATCTGGTCCCAATCTTTTTTCCCTAAATTTCATGAGGATAATTTGGTGGTCTTATTGAATTCAAATCCCGCTGTGTGAAAATATATTAATTCTAGGTCGGCTTTTGATCAAATTCAAATCTAGGGTTTCATACATAAGGCAAGTCTTTTCCTCATTTGGGGATCTAATTCTCACATTCAAGAGGAGATCCTTATGAGATGAAAGTACTGCTTTTAGGTGAAGTCGTAGACTTGCAAATTCATCCATTATCAAGTCTTCATCAACCATGGAAGCTTCAAGAGACATTGGAGGATAATAAGGGAATCACCGACTAATGATTGGCTTATACCTCTTCCTAAGGGATTGGGTATGATTTCTTCTTGTTCTTGTGTTCTACATTAAGCTTCAGATCTACATCATATTAGTTTTCAGACTCACATTATGGCTTTAGATTTGCATTCTAATTGTGATTTAAAGCATTTTCATTTACAATCATTTAGGGTTCACTCTAACACATTTGAGTAGGGCTCTTGTTTGCATTTTAGCTCATAGCAATCTTAGACACACTTAAGATTCAAGAGCACACAATTTTCCAATTACAATATCGGCTATTTGTCGAGATGGAAATCACCAAAACAAGGGGGTTGACCAAGGAAAACCCCTATATAGGCACAACCCTACCATTTTTCGTCTTGTAGGTGCAGCTATAAGTATCCGACGGAGCCGAAAGACTTTGGGAAACTTCAGGAAGCTGGTACAAGTCTGTTATCAAAAATTGAGCTTGGTTTTTAGAGACCAAGGTGCTAGGGCACCCTTGTCCTAGGTTCAAGGCATCAAAGCGCTTTGGTCCTAATTCTGCTCCAGATTTCAAGGTTGGCATCAAGACTATTTCACAATTCAAACTTCCTAACCACATATCGGTCTCAGAAGACTAGAGTGTTATGGTGCCTTGGTCCAATCAGTTCAACCTTAGATTTCAACCACATGTGCACAGTCAGATCCTCCTTTCATTTTTGTTTTTGTTGTCTAATTTATGTTATTTGCCAGTTTGCTACAATATCTTTTTATTCACTTTCCTTTGTACTTTAACTATAGTATTGCACTCTCTCATACATCACATATTCACTTCCATAGTAGCAAAGGAATAGAAACCCTAGAAGTATCACTTGACTCTCCTTCACAAGAGTTAGTCAAATAGGATCACTCCTCTAGGTGCTTCCATATTCCAATGTTTGTGTGAAAGTGGATTTAAGTCCTAATACTACTTGATTACATTTTGACACATTACACCATGGTATGCTTCTCCATCATCTTTAGTCATCAATAACCCCTAAAAGAGATATTATGCATAGATACCAACACAAAGAGTGACTTGTAATGTCCCCATCCTAGTCAGGGACTTGGGATTGAGGAGTTAGCCTATTTTTGGACCCTTGTAGGCTAACAAAGTATGGATAAAGGGGTCAGTAATGCAGTATCTTGAGGAGTGGTCTATCTATTTGTTCTAGTTCAGTGTTGAGTTCATTTCTGGTCTTCGTTTCATCAGTTTCTGACACTTTATGAGGATTTCCTATTTTTTAGGGAAAAATTGCTAATAATAGACATGGTCCTATTTTCATTGGCATGGCGAACTGTGGCCCTAGCTTCTGGCAGATTTAGTTTCCGAGCAATAATGAGAGAGATATGAATTTTTAAGTGGTTCCACAGGCAATTAATATTTTAATGAAATATTAACATAAAATCATAAAGTGCATAACTTAAATTTATTTAAGTGAAAATTTATTATCTCCTAAGCTAGGCATTGCTTTTAGGGTTAAGTTGGGAACCCTAAAAGCAAGTTATTATTTTTAAATCCCTAATTGCCAAAAATCGCACCTTTTGGGTATTTAGGCAGCCAAGATGGAAATTAAACCTCATTCTTGATATTGAGCATCTGACATTTTCTTCTGAGCACTTGGCTATGGCGGCTAGGGTTTGGACCTGTTTTGGAGAGCGTGCATTCTTTGGAATTCAGTAGCTTTGAGATTGTGAAAGATCAATCGAATTGTTGCAGCTTGGTTGGCTTCATTCAGAAGTCAAATTGAATTGAATTGGGGCAGATTTGGCTTCTTACAAGGCAGATTTGTCGTAGGGTTTTCCTATTTACTGTTTTGTTGTTGATTCTTCTGTGGTTTGGAGGCTTCTTTTCCCAAACACACAGCTTGCTCATTTATTGGCACCATCTTCTATTGTTTGGGTGTCAGTATTTAAATAAGAGCAGATCTGAATTGTTCCTGAATAAAAATCAGAACTTTGTAAGTTGCTGATTTATTCTTTCTTTTCAATAAATTGGCTAAGGACCTACGGGTATGTTTGTAAATTCTCCAATTCATTGTTTCAAATGATTAAATTTATATATTATTCAATATGTGTTGCAAATTAAAGAAACTGTAAAAATCCTCACTGGGGACTAACGATACTATAATGTTTACAACCAAACTGTGCAGAGAGATACTATTTAATACTGTAATGTTTACGACCAGATTGTGCAGAGAGATACTATTTAATTTAATCAGTTGATCTTTGAAATGTCTATGGATTTCGTTAATATTACCAATGTAGGCAATTTAACCTTCTTGCTCCACATCCCATTGATTGGACTACCATTTTATACATTCAATATTCAACATTGCGTAGATTGAACAAATAATACATTAAATAACTGTTGATTTAAGCATTGCTGGGTGCACCTGTTAATCTGCAGTATTGTTGATACCAGTTCTGTCGTGGTGATCTTCCTGAAATGTCACCACAAACTCATTGATTGGCTACGTAACAGTCTTCTGCTCCGGACTTGATTCCGCTGATTGCTAATCTTACGCAAAATGGGCTATTCCCGATATCAGGCCTCTGCATATGTTGCCAATGACGCCTCCCTTGCAGTTGGACTATCATCACCTCGTCTCGGCATAAACTTGCATTGTTGGGGGTTGATGTTGTTGTAACATTCTTCGGTGTTTGCCAACCGACTCCCGTCTCCCCTCTACGAATTACGCAACTTCCTCCTAATGGTTTGCCAATGAAAAACGACCATATCCGTTGCGTGGTGGTGATACACGTGACTTGCAGAGTCTTCAGACGCTCACGCTGAATGGAATGTAGACTGTGTGAGAGACTTTACCCGCATTCACCACTATTGTCTTTTCTTCCCTTACGACTGGTGTTAGGAACACACACACGTCTCTGCAATCTTCAAAGATCCACGCTAAAGTTTAACTTCTCGGATCAATGTCTGGTTCAATGTTTTTGGTTCCAATAGGCCAGTACAGGCTAACGAAAGGAATTCAATTTTCAAGTGTTGATATCACTTAGATGATCAATTTCCATCTTCAAGTATGATGCTTATCAAAGAAATCTCCTCCCCCTCTCAACTCAGATGCCCATCCTTTTATTTTCACCAGTTGGTTCAAAAATCCCGTGATAGCAGTTGGTTCAAAAAAAATCCCGTAATGGTTAGGATTATTTACGGTGATTAACAAAAATACATATAATGCCTTTTCATTATAATATATGTAAATATTAATTTTTATATAAATGAATGGGAGATTTATATAAAAGAATTAATATTTTTATACATACGTCTATCATTTATTTTTTATTAGGGGACATGACAGAAACCCTCTTCTGCAACTTCTGTCTATTTCTGAAAGACCATCTTAATAATTAAAAATTACAAAGAAGATCTACAAATTACAGCAGGTTGAAGAGTTGAACCAACAAGGGTTCATCACATGACTCCACCATGTTGTTGTTGTGCTACTCTGATTTCCAGGTGAGACCCACCAAGAGCACATTTGATGATTCTTTTAGATTCAACACTCAAGGTATCCATCCCATCAAACTGTAGACCACAATAGTACTCCCTTCCTTGTGGTAAACCCACAAGGTCAACCGTCAACCCCTGATGATTCAATCCACAATAGTCCACTGTAGGAAGTAAACCATCAATGATCCTAGGCGGCTCGATAGGTAACTCAATTGGTTCCACCTCATAGTCACACACCAAACCTAGATCCCACATCTCACTTGTGTCATCGAGAACAAGAGTCACCTCATCATCCAACTCAACAAGTGGATTATCAAAAGTCAAATCAACACTTATCACAAATAGTGGGTTATCAACAACAATGTATTCCCCACTTTCTAACTGAGATTGGACTCTGCTCTAAGTCACCTTGGATTTGGTCAAGCTCTTCTATCACCTACTTGAGTTCTATTGCCCTTTGCCTATTTTCTTGTTCCCTGAACCATTCAGCAACAACAATCTGATTTTCTGCTTTTAGAATAGCCACTTGAGTATCTTCCAAGACATCCCTAGTGTGTCCTTAAGCTCTAAGGTGAGCTTATCAACCTCATCCACTTTTCCTTTCAGTGCATCAGCATACACTTTAGCAATCTTTAAGCTATGATCTCTGTCTGAAAGTAATTGCAAATAATCAGATTTCATTGACCCCAAAGCTTCCACCTGCAAATATGCAAGAGAAAATTCACCTTCCATGCCTTTTTGTCTCCTCTTAATCTGGACCTTCCAGTAGAGATCTTCAATGCTCTTGTGAGTGTCATCAAATAGTACTAAAGATGCAACAACCATATCCTCTATGACCTTCAGCTAAGTTTTCAAACTATGCGTCTCAAAACCAGCACCTTGAACTATATATTTTCTGATTGGTCCTCCAAATCAGCCACCTTAAGGTCATCTTGTTTGCATAGCTTAGACTCACAAGTTAGGACAGCCCCTTGGTCAAAAGGAAATTCATCAACTGCTACAATAATTTCAAATTCATATGATAAATCTCTTTCCAACAACCTGTTGATTCTTCCCAATTCTGAATTCACCAAGTAAGCATCCTCATTAACATCAACCTCAAATTTGGGATTTCCCAAGTTCCTCATTTTGGCCTCCAAAACACAATCATGCATAAATGAACTGCTGCTAGAAATCACACATGATTCATCAAATCTTTCAAGGGTGTTGTCAATGTCATCATAGGCCTCATAATCCTTGTTGGATTGATCTGAATGTATATCCAAGGTTGTTATCTTGTCATCTATGTTAAACAAATCCTCATCATATGAAGATTCATGGACTTTGGTGAAAATAACCTATACTTGTTACTTGTTCAATCCACCTACAAATGCTTGTTGTGTCTTTTATAGGAAATAACCACTTGATTTTATAGGAATAAGCCACCTAAATGCATAAGCCATCCTAGTAATGAAACTGATGGCAACAACATAAAGGCACAACCCATGAATGGAATGAGGTGAGACCCTATCAAACAATTGCAGCAACTAAAATACCACAATCTAGAATAAGGTAACACTCAGTAGAGAATAGGTGATAGGTAATTGTTGGCCAACATAAGCGAGGAATAAATACCATAACCTCATAAATGACCACTAGTCAGCCAATAATAGGCTTGATCCACCCAAAAAGTCAACAAAAGAAATACTCAATAGCCATATGTAACTACTGCAACTTTATTGAGATTGCCCAACAAGAAGGTAATAAAACACTTGCCAAGATGTGGGTGTAGCAATCAATTTCGAATATGTTTAAAAGGAATGCCACATAGAGGAAGTTCCAATTGGAAAGAAGAGGGAAAGTAAAAATCACATGGCCATAGGGGAAAACACCCAGCAACTAGCCACATCACATGACAAAACCTAATAAAACACAAAAATTAGAGAGAAAAAATAAACCAAATTTTGAGCGAGCAGGATTGCAAGTGACCCAGATGCCCTTGCATCAAACAATCAAACCTGCTAAGTAAAATGTTCCATGATTTTAAAAACTAATGAATATTTTACAAAAGCTGGAATTAATATTCCATGCTTGATAACCTTGGATGCATTCATCCAAGTTGCTTTATCAATTTCCTTGCTCTTCCATTTGACCAAGTATTCTCTGTATTCTTTTTCCTTTGTTTTCTTGACTACTCAAGAATCTATTAGTCTTTCAACCTATTGTGACCATTTCACACATCGCCGCCCCATTGCAAATGGGGACCCTTGCTTTTTGCTTTTTAGGGTTTGTTTTCTAGGTCTTTTAGGGTTTTGTTAGTTAGCCTTTGCATTTTGAGTGCTGTCGGGGAGATCAATAGGATAGCAAGTCCGGCTTGAGTGAGGTCCTGATCCTGAAATTTGGCTAAGTCTGAAAGTCCTGATCCTGAAAATTTGGCTAAGTCTGGAATGTCTTGATCCTGAATTTGACTAAGTCTGGAAACTGAAAATCCTCCAAAAACTAGATTTTGCAATATAACTCCTGGAGGTCTGAAACCACTCTCAAACATCCTGAAAGTATATATGGAATATAACTTATTTCCTTCTATGTTTCTTCTTTCTTATACTTAAATGTTATATTCCATAAAAATTATCCTGATAGAGAGTTCAAAAAGTCAAATTTCGCTCCTGTCCTTCACTGAGGATCCAGAGCGAATTTCGCTCCTGTCCCTCTCCAAGGGACCAAGGCAAAGCGCTCCTGTCCCTCACCAAGGGTCCAGGGCGAAAAGGCTTATTTGAGTCATTCCTGACCTTGTTTGGTCAAATTGAAACATCAAAGGCATGGTGAAGGACAAAATGAACATGATAGAGCATCCAGACTTGAACAAAGACAATGAAATGATGGAGTTTTTGTCTACAAAGGTAAAAGCGCTCCTGTCCCTCACCAAGGGACCAGAGCGCTTTTCTTTATATGCACAATTTTTAGACCTTTTTTGGACATTAACTTTTATTCATAGCATGAAGTAAGGTGAAATCTTCCCTAGCTAAGGAATTTTGAGATGAAAAGTGAAAAGATTTGGCCTGGATTTGCAAAATTCGCTCCTGTCCCTCACTGAAGGACCGGAGCTTGATTTTCAAATTTGCACTGTCCTTGCAGGATCAGGACAATTTTATGATTGGAAGAGATCAAGGAGGGCATGTTTTGTCCATTGAATATAATTTGAGTGGTCCACAAGCAAGGAAATATACCAAGATGACAAAAGGCGCTCCTGTCCCTTGCTGAAGGTCCAAAGCGATTTTCTAAAAAGTGCAATTTTCTTGCAAGGACGAAGCAAGTTTTGTGATTGAAACGAATGAAAGAAGGCATTTTTAGCCCGTTGAAGATAGTTTGGAAGCCTAACAAAGGATAGTTTGGAAGCCTAACAAAGGACGGATAAGCTTGGATTTGCAAAATCGCTCCTGTCCCTCACTGAAGGACCGGAGCTTGAATTCCAAATTTGCATTATCCTTGCAAGATTTAAGTGATTTCGCGATTTGAAGAGGTCAAGGGAAGTATGTTTTGCCCGTTGAATATAACTTGAGTAGGCTACAAAGAAGAGAATCAACCCAAATGGCAATAGGCGCTCCTGTCCCTCTCCAAGGGACCAGAGCGATTTTCTCACAAGACAAATTTTTGGCAAAAGTAAAGCGAGTTTCATGTTTGGGATGAATGAAGGAAGGCATAATCGGTCCATTGAAGATAATTTTGAAAGTTAGCAAAACATAAGTGAGCTCATAATTGCCAATTCGCTCCTGTCCCTCACCAAGGGACCAAGGCGAAAATGTTCTAAGGAGCACTCAGTCCAAAGATCGAATAAATTAAACTCAAAGTTCCAAATGAAAATGCCATTTTGAACGCCTAGGATGAAGTTTTGAACGTGGAAACAAGAGATGCAAGGCTTAAAATACAAGAGCGCTCCTGTCCCTCTCCAAGGGACCAGAGCGAAGTTATCAACATTCATTATTTTTTGCCTTATTTTAGCAAATCGCACTAGATGCCAAGTTCGCTAAAAAACTTTGAAATATTTTTTAAAAATTCTAATTAAATTGGCATTTAATGAAAAGCGCATAGCATTTAATAATTAATTTTGAGCCTTGGAAAATCGTTTTTTTTTATTAATTGAGGCATTTCGAAATTAATTATTATTAATTTAAAATTTAAAAGAAGAGCGCTTGAGGTATCATTTTTTATTGCTTAATTAAGTCGGCCTCTTCCTTTTTAGTTTTATTTATTTTTTGGCCTATTTTCATCAAGTCGGCCTATGGGGAGGTGAAATGGTGAGCGCTCTATATATTTGGCATGTGTTTTTCATTATTCAAATCATTCGCTCATTGTTTCAAGTGCAAACTTGAAGAGCAATTTGAGGAGGGCGAAATTCATCTTGAAGGCTATTGGAGAGGAGAATTTCTTGCTAGATTGGAGGATAATTTCCAGATTTTTGAAGACATTTGAAGGCGAATTTCCAGATCTTGAAGAAGCAAGTGGAAGGTGGAGTTCTTTTCCAAGCTAAAGGAGGCGCATTTTGCTAAAGGGAGTCTTGATCTACATTTTGCCTAGCAAATTCACTTTATTTTTGCATCATTTTTTAGAATTAATTCCCAAGTGGAGGTATGGCGTAATCACCTTGGCACCATTTTTTTTTTAAGATTTAAATTTTGCGTTTTGTTTTGAAAATCCTAAATTAGGAAATGATAACTCAAGATTTATCATGAAGTTTCCTAATTAAAATCTTAAATCTTCCTTTTGAATCCTAATTTCTACACTTCAAGATATATTATTAATTGTGAAATGTTGTGTAGGTATCAAGATGGCGACTCTCAAGCTCGAAAGATCTACAAGTCGGCGGGTTCTCATCAAGGACGATCAAGCAAGGACAAGGGCGACCTCCTCCAGTCTAGCATCGACAAGGACGACCTTCTTCGATCCGGCATCATCAAGATAAGGGCGACCTCTTCCAATCCAGCATTCCAAGGCGAGGTACATCAATCATCCTGCACATCAAGGACACAAGAAGTTAGAACAAGGGTTCGTTGAAGACGCAGATAGTTCCAGATGAATTAATTAAAGCTAGCTTCTCAACAACATCAAGTTGAATATTTACCAAGTTACAAGTGTCAGACGAGGTGGCATCCTAGTCATCACTTCTCCAGCCAGTGTGGTCCACCTCAGCATTTCCAGATTCAATGTACCTAACCCATGGAAGGTGGCACAAACTCCGATGTTCCTACCCCAGCTATCCATTGGTGGAATTTTCTAGAGAGGACATGTGTCCAGGCAATACAATTATTTCATTGGTCGAGCATTAAATGTTATGTAATGGTTGTAACAAACCCTAATTAGGGTTTTCATTGTAAAATCTTGGCCATGGATCTCAAATTGATCTTAGCCATCGAATTGTATTGTGGGCACTATATAAACCCCGACTCTTCATTTTGTAAAGGAGGTAATAGAATAGAGCTAGTGAATAGAGAGTAGTTAGAAGGTGATTAGCTAGTTGATAGAATAGCAATTAGAGTAGAGTAGAGAGAGAAGGCAAAGATTGTTGCCAAGATGTTGTTGTAAGAGACTTGTAACTTCATTGAAGAAATGGTGAAATTTATGGGTTGATTCGACAATTTGCATGGTCTTTATACTTCTCATATTTGATTTCATGTTATTAGATAAGTGGAAGAAATGTGCTTGATTGATGGTGGAATTCGTATATCCATACTACTAGCAGTTTGTTGATTGCAGACTTGCCTTGTGTAGTCAACTGGAATCATTCAGCTTAAGCTTAACTTCAATTGTCGCTTCTTCATTGATATGCATCAACCTGACGGTGTCTATGCCTGCAGTGATGGTTTGAACATCATAAAGCTTTCCTTCGAAGATCGCACTAACCTTGTGGAGATGTTCCTGTGATGTCAAAACAAGACTTAGTTAGAATTTCATCAAAGATCATTCATTGCTCTTACATTCTTAGTGTTAGGATTAGATCTTTTCCTCGCCCTCATCTTTTTTCCTTTTTTTCAAGTCAAAGCTAGTAAGACCCTGTGTTCCAGCAATATTCAAAGCAGATCAAACGTTCAATCATCAAATGTAAGTCCCCTTGTGATTCCAGCAAATCACATCATACCACAGAGAGCTTATCCGCACGTAGAGACCCTACATACAAGAACCTTGAAGTCATCCTGATTGATCCTTTTCCGCGATATCTTCAGCAATCAGAGGCTTTATTCAAGAGAGGATAAGGTACCCTTGGGTATTTTATTCTGTGTTTGATTGTGTACAAAATACACGTCAACACAACCTCATCTCATTCCTTTTCAAACAATTGTTGTACCCATTCTTCCTTTTGACAATCAAGACTCACATCTTCTTCACTAGTTTGCCCTTCGTAATGATGGCACAAATCAGCAACATTAAAAGTAAATGAAATATCTACACCTTTAGGAAGCTCCGCCTCATATGTATTGGACATAAACTTCCTTCAGATCTTACATAGCCCAATCTCCTTCCATTTTAGCTTATTCTACATCCCTTGGGGAAATCTTTCTCTCTGCAAATGAGCTAACACCAAGTCTCCAACCTGAAATTCTCATTTGTTCCTCTTGAAATCTATATGTTGCATGTACTTCTTTTTATTTTTTCCAAATTCTTTTAACTTTTTGCTGCAACTTATGTATGTAGTTAGCAAAATCTTCTACTATAATACTTTCTACCCAAACCACCAATTATTATCAAGCTATCTACCCACCTTGGGTTGCACCTATACAGCATTTGGAAAGGAATTTTGGCTGTACTACTATTAACTGAGTTATTATAAGAAAATTGAACATGTGCCAAGAAAAAATACCATTGAGTGAGCTTTTCCAACCAAACATCTCAATAGGTTACTTGGACTTTTATTGAAAACTTTCATTTGCCCATCAATGTGGTCATGCTAGGCTCAACTAAGATTCAATTTGGTATCTAATTTCTTCCACAAAGTGCACCCAACATAACTCACAAATTCAGTGTCTCTATCTAAGACTACCTTTTGGCAATCCATAAAATCTATCACCCTAAAAATATGACATTTTGGAAAATATGTGGCAACAGGTTTGGCATGACTACTTTTTACAAGAATAAATTATGACATTTTGGAAAAACTATCAACTACCACACATAGGTGGAATCACTACCTCTTTGAGTCATTGGTAGCCCACGAACTAATTCCACACTTGCATCCTCCCATTGTCTCCCTAGAATAGGTACAGGCTCATACAACTGCATATTTTGACTCTTTCCTTGGCATATTGAAAAATTCTACAATTTTACACCATATTCTTCACAACCTTAACCATCTTTGGCCAATGATAACCTTCACTCAACTATGTCAATGTTTTTTCCTCTCCAAAATATCTAGTTAGGCCTCCACCATGCTTCTCCCTCATTAGATTTTCCCCCATAGATCCTTTGGTATACATAAACACGTCCCCTAGAACAACAAGCCTTCCTGAACAAAGTAATATAACCATGGTGTCTTGTCTTTATCTACTGGCCTCTTGCATGTAGCCCATGCGTCCTTGAAATCTAAATCATTTTCATATCGATCCTTCATTAAATTAAAACCAAAAACCTCTATTCTCATTTCTTTTAGCAACAAGCATCTTCTGCTTAGTGCATCAGCTACCTAGTTTGACCTACCATTTATATGATTCAAAACAACTGGATAACTTTGAAGAAATTCAAACCATTTCATATGTCTTTAATTGATTTTACCTTGGTTGTTTATGTACTACAATGCCTTATGATATGAGAATAGGAAAAATTCATTTGGGAGCAAAAAGTGCCTCCACTTTTCAAATGCTTGTATAATGGCATAAAATCCCTGATCATAAGATAGTATTGTTTAGCTTCATTCAACCTTTCGCTAAAGTACGCATTGAGTTTACCCTCTTGGCTCAAGACTCCTTCAGTTATTGTCCCACTCACATCACAATCTGCTTGAAATACCTTGTCAAAATCCCGCAATGCTATGACAAGTTCCTTTGTTACCTTCTCTTTCACAAGCTAAAAGCTCTTTATAATTGTTATTGTATACTAAAACTCACTCCTATCACCTTTCATGCTCGCTATGATAAGTGCACAAACGCCACTAAAGTTCCATATAAACTTTTTGTACAAACTTGCTAAGCCATAGAAATTTCTTGACTCAAATCAAAATGTATTTTCTAGAGATGGCCACTCTACAATGGCTTTTACCTTCTTTGGATCCATCCTCGAACTCTCTTGGGAAATGAAAAATCCTAAATACACTAATTCATTTTTTATAAAATGACACTTTTTCAAATTAATTAGCAATTTTTCCTCTTTTAATATTTGCAAAACTAGCCTCAAATGCTTCTAATGTTCCTTATTTATTTTATTGAAAATCAAAATGTCATCTAAATAAACAATCACAAACTTAACCAGAAAATGCTTCAATACCTCATTCATCAACCTCATAAAAGTGATTAGTGCATTGGTCAATCCAGATGGCGTAACAACCACTCGTCTAACCCATCCTTTGTCTTGAATGTGGTCTTCCATTCATCCCCCTCTCTAATCCAAATCTAATTGTACCCATCCTTCAAGTTATTTTTTTGAAATATTTTCCTCCACTCGTGCAATCCATCAAGTCATCCTATTTGAGGTAATAGGAACCAATACTTCATTGCTATTTTGTTGATGAATCACAAATTTGTGCACATGAGCCATTAACCATCCTTCTTGGGTGCTAATATTGTTGATAATGCACATGGACTCTTAACTCTCTTATCAAACATTTATCTAATATCTCTTGAACCTGTTTCCTCACTCTCTATTAGTGTCATCCTATACATCGTCTCGTTTCATAAGCTTGCCCCGAGAGTTAAATCCATGTGATGACTAATAATTCTTATAGTTGGTAACTCATCTAATAACTCATGAAAAAAATTCAATATACTTGTCCAATAATGTCTTCACCTCAAGTAAAATTTCATCTTATTCTTTGTGTAAACTTCAGCAAGTGCAACAATAAAAGTATAACACATTCTTTCCTCTTTTATATATTTTAAAAAAATGCTTTCCTAAAACCAAACATACCTTTGAACTATTGTCCATTTCTTCTTCCATGTCCTTTGATGGGCTCAATGTAAATTCATTCCCATCTTTTAGAATGGTGTAGGTGTTCATCTTGCTTTCTCGTCATATTGTCATGGTTTACTCAACAAAATGTGACAAGCATCCATAGGCATAATATCAAACAATATTTCATCCTTATATAATAAAAAAATCTACGAAACATTGCTCACTTACCAAATTTGATACTCTTTTTGCAACCATGAGACCTTGTATGGATTGGAGTATTTGATTCTCTTTAGTTTGAACTTCTCCACCACTACTTTAAACACCAAGTTGCTCATGCTTCCACCATCAGCGACAAAACTATGCAACATTTTTCTTTGGACATGCACATTGTCCTTAGCAGATTCTTCCTTTGTGCAAGTTCATGCTCCTCTGAATTTAATAACACTCTCTTCATCATGAAAGACTCTCCTTGCTCCAATTCTTCTATACGCTAGGGTGATGCGACACTCTCTTCATCTGCTTGGGCAATGTGGTTTCTTACCTCACCCATTCTTCCAAAGTTTTGTTGTGAATGTGGGCATTCAAAGGCTCTACGACCAACCTCCCCACATTTGTAACACATGAATCCTCTACCTTTTCCTCTTCTATATTAGAATAATATCTTTCTCTTTATGTTATTAATGGTCATTTAAGTTGTTTCTAATTTCGCCTCTAGTTAACGATTGTTTCTTTTAGAAACATTGTCTTTGTAACTCTATTTAAAGGAGCTTTGTCTCCTTGATTAATTGAACAGCATCGATTCTTTGAAACCCATATGCTTTTGCATCTGTATTATGGTATCAGAGCCTTGGTTAATTTTCGAAATAATTTTTCAATTAAAAATTCGTCATGAATTTTTAACAGTTGTTTTTGAAAAAAAAATTTGTTTATTCGAAATTGCTACTTTGGCAGTTCGTTTTGGCTGCAACTACTAGGGTTTTCTTGCTATTTTTTGCCCTCTCCCGCGACCCGTCTCTCCTGCATTTCGCGCAACCACGGGACGTGTTTTTTTTTCCCACTTGCAGATTTTTTTCTGCCATTTTTGGACAGAAATCTGCATTTTCGGCTAGGGTTTTGACCCTCCAGATTCAGTCGAAATTTTTTTCTAAGCACAGATTCGTGGTGAGTTTTTTGAGATCTCAACTGGGTCGTTGTCATAATTTTCTGAGTGCCTCGCTTTTCGTGCCTCGATTTTTGAGCCAGCGGATCCAGATTCCGATAGCAGATTCCTTCTAGGTTTTTCGCAAGGATTTCTGGGTTGTCTTTGGATTTTTCTGGGTCAGCCAGAATTTTTTTTCTTGAAATTCGTGCTAGCCATACTTCATTTTTTGAAGTTTGTACCTACATCTGCCTCTGTTTCTGCATTGGGATTCAAATTTTTTGAATTCCGTGCCAGTGCCTCTTCCCAGTTTTTCATTTTTTGTGCATTGGGAAACGTGCAAGATGGCGTCATTGACCAACTTGATGTTGGAAGGTAGTCAAGTTTTGTGCACTTAGCATCTTCTCAATACCTCGTTTTTCGTGCCTCGAAAAGCGTGAAGATGGCTTATGGGCATCGATGTTTGTTTCGGTTTTTAATATTTTTTTACCTAAAAAAAATTCTGATGGGTTTTAATATTTTTTCCCTTGAAAAAATCTATGGGCTTTAATAATTTTGTCCTAAAAAAATTATCTGTGGGTTTTTAAATAATTTTTTGTCCCTGTAAAAAAAAAAAAAAATCATAAGGGTTTATGATTTTTTCCTCAAAAATTGAACTTTGCTGCAATCTGTTTTTCGTCGCACCTGGAGTTGTTGTGCAAACATCTGCACTAGTCTCTTGTTTGCAGTCTATTTTCGGGCATCTTGCTCATCTGCAATAGTTTGGAGGGTTTGCCGATTTTTTCCTCAAAATAGTGATAGTTGTTCTTGGTGTGTCTCTGGTTACAAGGAGGGACAGTTCTCCAACATCAAGTTGGACGGTTGGTGTTGTTTTGGGTATCTCCAGAAGTTCTGCAGTTTATGGGAGGGTTGGTGGCAAACTCATCTCAAGTGGCAGAGTTAGTGGCAGGCTCTTGTCTTCTGTTGCAGCGTGTTCTGAGAAGAAGGGGGCAACCTTCTCTGTTATTTCTCTTGGTAGTTAGAACAATGACCATTAAAGGAAGGTATTAGAATAATATCTTTCTCTTTGTGTTATTAATGGTCATTTAAGTTGTTTCTAATTTCGCCTCTAGTTAACGATTTTTCTTTTAGAAAAATTGTCTTTGTAACTCTATTTAAAGGAGCTTTGTCTCCTTGATTAATTGAACAACATCAATTCTTTGAAACCCATATGCTTTTGCATCTGTATTAACCCTTCCAAAGGTACAAGAGCAAAATTCTTGAAAGGACCCCTTAGCTCATTTAAAACATTGAGTAGATCTCATTTTGGGCAAAGTTGAAGGCAAATTTGCAAGATCATGGTAAGAAAAGTATCAAAGTTCAAGTCTAAGACAAAGTTATGAGAAAAGAAGTGTGAATTGAGATTAAAAGAGCAAATTCATTCTTGACCCTTCCAAAGGGTCCAGAGCGAATTTTCATTATAGGTCTTGTCCTTCCAAAGGGTCCAGAGCGAATTTCATTAGGAGGTCATGTACCTTCCAAAGGTACCCAAGCGAAATCTCTTCTAGGCCTTCCTGGGGGTCAAAATAATGATATCTTCATATGAAAGAATTGGAATCTAAGGCCAAAATGATGAAAAGAAAGGCAATAAGTGAATTTAGCTAGTAAAGAAAGCTAATTCGCTCATGTACCTCTCAAAGGGTCCAGAGCAAAATTCCTTGGGAAAGAGGGTTTAGCTAATGAAATTGTGTTGAAGGTCTTCTTAAAGATGATTCTAGTGTTCAAACAATCTTAAGAACTATGAATTTGAGAGTGCTTTTATTTGAAAAGTGAGAAGGCTTGAGATAACTCCTAATTCGCTCATGTACCTTCCTGCAATGACCCTCGATTAATAAATATACCCCGGGTACTTAAATTTGTCAAAGACACATTGATCATTGCCAATTAAAATAATAAAAACATGAATTGTTATTTGTAAATATTAATAAGGGAAAAATAATAAGTATTATTATAAATCAAGTAAATAATAAATGATAAACCATTAATCATATATTATTATATGTAAATAATAATAAATAATAAAGAATAATTATTATTATTACAAATCATAAAAAAAAAAAATACTAAATCATTAATCATAAAATATTTGAAAGTAAAATAAATAATAAATTATTATTATTATTATAAATCAAATCAATAATAAATAATAAATCATGATTATCTAAATAAGAGTAACTAGTAATAAATAATAAATAAATAAAATCATTAAAATATAAAATTAAGGTAGCGAATAATAAAAAGAAAACATTAACAAATAAAACCATCATTCATCAAATTATTCAAACAAATGAAGATAGATTAAAACGCACATAGCAAATAAGGATCGATTAAAAACATAGCAAATAAACCAAATCGTGACATTCCAGAAGTCACGCCCACGGGTCATGGCCGTCGAAGAAATATATATCGTTTGGAAAACACGAGAGGGAGGGAAGAAAAAAAAGAGAGGAGGCGCAGAGGTGTGGAGGTGCGAATTTCAGAAGTTCAATAAACATTGCCATAAAACAAAGCCACACGATATAGGTTGGGTAGTATACCCTGTAGCTCCAGCGTACAGGCAGGCATGTAAGAAAGACATCAACATTGTGAAAGCCTTCTCATTACCAGTAAACAGTGAAGGAAGAAGACCCCAGTACGGACGTCCCAGGACAAAGGGTATACGCAACTCTCCAGAAGCCACAGGTAATTTAAAATATTAAATGTGAAGAGTCTAGTTACCAAAGCTGCGTTAAACAGTGATTGGAATTTAGAGGGAGATTCATAATGAATTTCCTAGAGGCAATATATATATTGTGTAGAGATTAATCATATGCATATGTTAGAGATAGGGAAGCTTGGACAGGGGTGGGATCCCTGCCAGGTTATGAAAACATATAATGAGATTACTCAATAATAGAGATCCCATAGAGACCTTAGGCAGATATTACCTGGGTTGTCTTAACTGAGAAAGAGTTCTCAATAGAGAGTTGGGTCAATCCATGGTAAGATCAACCTAAGTAATGCTTTCATCTTGTATAGTTAGTAACCAATCAATGAGTATTTAATTGTTAAGTATGTAGAATAACACAGTTTTGCTACTTATATTAATGACACATATTTATTTATCTTGCATATTATGGAGTACTAACGTTTGTTGCAAGTCTTCAATTTCAAATAGGCAACTTACCCACTAGGGACATTACAGTGGTATCAAAGCATAATCCTGCCATCCTATGGAGTTTATGTTAGTCTACCAGAGGAAGAAGAAACCCAACATGAACGAATTCGCCAATGAGATGAGATCTTATTTGGAACAAACAAATCACACCCTGATTAAGGAGATGAAAGAATCCAATCAGGCCATCCTACAAGCTTTGAAATCCATGGGAAACTCAACCAATAAAAGCCATACTACCGATAAAAGAGATACTAGCTCTAATCATTCAGAGAATAATAATGAATGCTCAACGTCCAAGGTGCCTCAACCCCAATTCTTACCTCACAATGAACCATCTCAGGAAGAGGAGGGAATAGAACAACACAGAATTAGCACTGAGGACATTGCCAGAGCATATGCCGATCTAGACCCTCATATCAGGGAAGTGGTATCCTTTAGAGATTTCTGTGAGGACAAGCGAAGGGAAGCACCCCGGAAGCATAAGAATAAAGGACTCCAACACAAAGTGAACAAAGTATCCCTTCCCAATTTTGACGGGTCAGGGAAACTCACAGCCCATGCATGGTTACAAAAACTAAACACCTATTTTTCTCTAAGCCCCATGACAGAAGAGAACGCCTCCAATTTGTGATTCTCCATCTAGAAGGAGCAGCTCACGAATGGTGGCATAATGGACTTATTTCCCTAGGTCATCAAAGTATTAACTCCTACGGGGAATTCTCTCAAAAACTGCCAGCAGATTTGACAAAAAAGACTCCGAATGGTATTTTCAAGAATTAGTACTCCTCAAACAAACTGGCACAGTGGATGAATTTATTAGCAAATTCCAAGAATTATCTATTATGATTCCTGACCTATCCCAAAAGCGGCTAACTCATATGTTTATAGAGGGGCTCAAAGACCTAACCAAAAATGTGGTGAAACCATTCGAACCCCAAAATTTCGCTGAGGCTATCAGGAAAGCGAGAAGGGTTGAGTCTAACCAATCCAAAGAAAAGACAAAGATCTACCCCTCCAAACCATCCTACCGAAGAGAGGACTCAAGGAAAAACAATTTAGAAAAGCCACGTTATTTATGTATGGAGCCCTGGAGTGTAGGACATAGGTGCCAAAAGAGGGATGAATTAATGAAGAAAAATTTATGTTTCAAATGTAGAGAGCCTTGGGAAAAAGGGCATCAATGTAAGAGAGGCAGAGTAAACCAAATAGAAGAATTTAGCAAGAGGGCTAAAACAGACGAAACAGAGGGATCACTGGCAGTCATCACTCAAAACATGAATAGACCTTTTCGAATTAAAGGAACTCTTAAAGGACAGAAGGTGGTTGCCTTAGTAGACACAGGCACTTCTTATGATTTCATTAGCCAACACTTGGTGACAAAAAGAAGACTAAAAACCCAAAATTTTCCCGGATTTAAAGTCGCCCTTGCAGATGGATCCATAAATCAATGTACAAAAATAGTCCCTCAGGTAGAAATCACTTTTGGAAAACATACAACCAAAAGAGATTTTTATGTAGCAAACATACAAAATGATGTTATCCTAGGAATGCCATGGATAAATTGTTTGGGGTGGTTCGTTATGGATTGCCCTAATTTAGAGATATGTTTTGAGCACGAAGGGAAACAAGTAATCTTAAAGGGCATGCCGGATGGGTGTCCCAAGCTAGTGTCTTGTAATAAAATTGAACAAATCCTTAGACATGATCAAGGTGAATGGGTAGCCCAATGTATGATACTGGGTAAAACTCCTTCAGATGAACAGAGAATCCATATAGACATCCAACCCATCCTTGAAAGATACAAAAAGGTTTTTGGAGACATTCCACCCGACCTTCCCCCAAAAAGAGGTTTTGAACATTCTATTGAATTAGAAGGAGCAAAACCAGTGATTACCACACCTTATAGACACCCCCACAAGTTTAAAGAGGAAATTGAGAAAACCATTAAGGAGTTATTGGAAATGGGTCACATTCAGCCCAGCAGCAGTCCTTTTGCCTCATCAATGGTGTTAGTCAAAAAGAAAGATGGAACCATGAGGATGTGTATTGATTATAGAGCCTTAAATAAGAAAACCATAAAAAATAGATATCCTATTCCTAGGATCAACGAGCTGATGGATGAACTACATGGAGCTTGTTATTTTTCCAAGATTGATTTAAGGTCAGGATACCATCAAATCAAAATGAGAGAGGAAGATGTGCAGAAAACAGCCTTTAGATGTCATTATGGGCATTTCGAATTTTTAGTGCTTCCATTTGGACTTACGAACGCTCCAGCCACCTTTCAATCTTGTATGAATCACACCTTTAGGCAACAATTAAGAAAGTTTCTTCTCATATTTTTTGACGACATTCTCATTTTCAGCAAAACATGGGAGGAACATCTCAAACACATTGAGGAAGTGCTGAATATACTAGAGACAAAGTCGCTATATGCCAAAATCTCGAAATGTGAGTTTGGCCTTAAAGAAATACTCTACCTAGGGCATAAAATTAATGCAGAAGGGGTGAGTGTGGATGAAGAAAAAATCAGGGCCATCCAGGAGTGGCCCAGACCCAAAACTCTCACACAACTTAGAGGTTTTGTGGGGTTATGCAGTTATTATAGACGATTCGTAAAGGGATTCTCCAAGATAGCAGCCCCACTCACAGACTTGACCAAAAAGGGAGCTTTTTCATGGGGTGACAGAGCCCAACAAGCCTTTGAACAACTCCAGGAAGCCATGAGTTCATGCCTAGTATTGGCCATTCCTGGTTTCTCCATACCATTTGAACTACAGTGTGACGCATCAGGGGAAGGTATAGGGGCTGTTCTTATGCAAAGGAAACACCCGATAGCCTTCGAAAGAAGCAAGCTCACAGAAATAGAGAAACATTATTCCATTTATGATAAAGAAATGTTGGCCATAATACACACCTTAGCAAAGTTTCGGCAATACCTGGTATGTGGAAAGTTCCTGGTGAAAACAGATCATAACAGCTTGCGCTTCTTCCTGAGCCAGAGGGACCTAAATGATAGACAACAAAAATGGGTGAGTAGAGTCCAAGCATATGATTTTGATATAGAATATGTTAAAGGGGTGAATAACGAAGCCGCAGACGCCTTATCCCGACGACCTCACGTCAACATTATCACTAAAATTACAAAGGATTGGAAAAAAAATATAATAGCAGAATACGCCAAAGACCCTCTAACCACCGAGATCATGGAAGGGAAGATGCCTAGTGAAGAATTCAGAGTTTGGGATGGTGTGATCCTCTACAAAGGTAGGGTATATCTAACCCCTCAATCTAAAATAAAAGACACCATTCTGAGGGAGTATCATGATAGCCCTCTAGCTAGGCACCAAGGGTACTATAAAACATACAAACATATAAGAGAAAAATACTCATGGAAGGGACTAAAGAAGGACGTTTACAAATATGTGCGGGAATGCATGACATGTCAACAGAATAAAACGAAATTATCACATCCGGCAGGACGATTACAACCACTCCCTATCCCAAACCAGAAATGGGAAAGTATATCTATGGATTTTATAATAGGATTACCCAAAGTTCAAGGGAAAGACAGCATTTATGTAGTGGTGGACAGACTCACAAAGTATGCTCATTTTTTCCCTACCTCCTCAGAGTTTAAAGCACAGCAAATAGCAGAACTATTCTTTAGAGAAGTTTTCCGCCTCCACGGGCTTCCCCAGAACATTGTAAGTGATAGAGATAGTAAATTCCTCAGCAAGTTCTGGCAAGAACTTTTCAGGTTAGCAGGAACAACATTAACACCAAGCACTAGTTATCACCCCCAGACTGACGGGCAGACAGAGATAGTAAATAAATGGATAGAAGGGTACTTAAGGAACTATGTCACAGGCCAACAAACAAGTTGGATTAGATGGTTGCATTTGGGGGAATATTGTTATAATACCACCCACCATTTGTCTATAGGGATGAGTTCGTTCAAAGCACTATACAGTTATGAAGCTCCATTCTTTGGGGGATTGAACACCCAAGATAGCAAAGTACCTAGTTCTCAAGAGTTTATCCAAAAGAATATTGACCTCATGAAGGCACTCAGAGACAATCTACATCATGCCCAAAATCAGCAAAAATTCTATGCAGACAAGAAAAGAGTGGAGAGATCATTTGAAATAGGGGATCTAGTCTTCTTACAGTTGCAGCCATATAAACAGACATCCATCACAAAGAATGGGACAGAGAAACTCAAACCCCGATTCTATAGACCATACCGTATAACATGGAAGGTAGGAGAAGTGGCCTATGAATTAGAGCTTCCCAAAGATAGCCGAATTCACAATGTGTTTCATGTATCCAGATTAAAAAGAGTTTTGGGACAACAAGTGGTGCCATGTGAAACATTGCCCCCACTTGACGATGAGGGACAACTTATCCTAGAACCAGAAGTCATCATTGATACTAGAGAGAAAAAGTTGGGGAACCGAACCGTGAAAGAGGTCCTAATCAAATGGAAGGGGCTACCCAATCAAGATGCTACTTGGGAGAAGGAAGAGGCTCTTAAAATGCTTGAGGACAAGCAAATTCGGGAGGGAAGGACTGCAATGACCCTCGATTAATAAATATACCCCGGGTACTTAAATTTGTCAAAGACACATTGATCATTGCCAATTAAAATAATAAAAACATGAATTGTTATTTGTAAATATTAATAAGGGATAAATAATAAGTATTATTATAAATCAAGTAAATAATAAATGATAAACCATTAATCATAAATTATTATATGTAAATAATAATAAATAATAAAGAATAATTATTATTATTACAAATCATTAAAAAAAAAAAATACTCAATCATTAATCATAAAATATTTGTAAGTAAAATAAATAGTAAATAATTATTATTATTATTAATCAAATCAATAATAAATAATAAATCATGATTATCTAAATAAGAGTAACTAGTAATAAATAATAAATTAAAAAAATCATTAAAATATAAAATTAAGGTCGCGAATAATAAAAAGAAAACATTAACAAATAAAACCAATCATTCATCGAATTATTCAAACAAATGAAGATAGATTAAAACGCACATAGCAAATAAGGATCGATTAAAAACATAGCAAATAAACCAAATCGTGACATTCCAAAAGTCACGCCCACGGGTCATGGCCGTCGAAGAAATATATATCGTCTGGCAAACACGAGAGGGAGGGAAGAAAAAAAGAGAGGAGGCGCAGAGGTGTGGAGGTGCGAATTTCAGAAGTTCAATAAACATTGCCATAAAACAAAACCACACGATATAGGTTGGGTAGTATACCCTGTAGCTCCAGCGTACAGGCAGGCACGTAAGAAAGACATCAACATTGTGAAAGCCTTCTCATTACCAGTAAACGGTGAAGGAAGAAGACCCCAGTACGGACGTCCCAGGACAAAGGGTATACGCAACTCTCCAGAAGCCACAGGTAATTTAAAATATTAAATGTAAAGAGTCTAGTTACCAGAGCTGCGTTAAACAGTGATTGGAATTTAGAGGGAGATTCATAATGAATTTCCTAGAGGCAATATATATATTGTGTAGAGATTAATCATATGCATATGTTAGAGATAGGGAAGCTTGGATAGGGGTGGGATCCCTGCCAGGTTATGAAAACATATAATGAGATTACTCAATAATAGAGATCCCATAGAGACCTTAGGCAGATATTACCTGGGTTGTCTTAACTGAGAAAGAGTTCTCAATAGAGAGTTGGGTCAATCCATGGTAAGATCAACCTAAGTAATGCTTTCATCTTGTATAGTTAGTAACCAATCAATGAGTATTTAATTGTTAAGTATGTAGAATAACACAGTTTTGCTACTTATATTAATGACACACATATTTATTTATCTTGCATATTATGGAGTACTAACGTTTGTTCCAGGTCTTAAATTTCAAATAGGCAACTTACCCACTAGGGACATTACACTTCCTAAGGGTCCAGAGCGAAATTGATCCTAGTGCCTTATTGTTGATGGTTTGAAGTGAGAAATACCATGTTAGGATGGATATATCATATGTGCCTGACACCATCTTTTGTTTGTTTTGCAGATCTACAAGACCAAGTTGGAAGGAGATTAGGCAAGGACAGGGGCAACCTTTTCAAGCTTCATCATCATCAAGGACACCTCAAATGCATGGAGGAAGACTTAAAGTGCTTCTAAGTTGAAGGACTTCAAGTGTTCAAGGAATTGCAAGCAATAGAACAAGTTATCCTCAAGATCTGCATTCTACCACATTAAGAGATCACAAAATGTCAAAGGAGGGATCATACAAACATTTCAAGGCGAGACGAGCTACTAGAGAAGGTGACTTGACCATGACTTCCTATCACCATTATGCAAAATCAAGAAGAAGTCTCATCAAACACAGGAGAGCCAAGGAAAGGTACATCGTTCCTCAAGCACATCAAGGACGAAGGAGGATCGACCAAGGTCATCGCAGAGCAAGTACCAGACAAGGTGGCATCCCAATCACTACTCCTCCAGCGAGAAAGGTCCACATCAGCATGTCCAGATTCAGTGAATCACGATTACGCACGGAGGCACAAACTCCGATGTACCTACCCCTGTTTCCTATTGGTTCTCATGCATTTAACATAATTTTCTCATTGGCTAAAGGAGTTTGTTGTAAGAAACCCTAATTAGGGCTTTCATCTTGTAACCCTAGCCATTGATTGTAAATCAATCTGAGCCATTGAAATGTAAAGAGCTATCTATATAAAGCTCTGGCTCTTCATTTGTAAAGGTTAATAGGTGGTTAAAATAGTTAAAGAGTTAGTTAATAGTTAATAGTTAGAGAATAGCTAATAGTCAAGAGTTAGTAGCTAGAATAGTGGAATAGTAATTAGAATAAAGTAGGAAGAGAAGGCAAGAGATTGTTGCCCAAAATTGTAAATAAACCTCATTTTTCATTGAAGTTAAGGTGAAATGTGTTGTTTCTTGCAATATGCATGGTTTCTTGTTGAATCTTCATATTAGATGGTAAATGATTAGATTGAATGGAGAAAATTGTTGAATGCACTCGTGTGGAATCTGCCTAGTCCATACCACTAGCCTCTTGCTGATTGTAAGTGCACCTTGTGTGGTCAACTGACATTTAGGAGCTTAATCTTGAATTGTTATGCGTCTATTGTTCATGCATTAACTTGAATGGTGATCAGTGTTTGGCGGTGATGATTTGAACATCTTCAGAACTCCCTTAGAAGATTGCACTAAGTTGGTGTCAGATTGTTCTAGTTGAGGGTGAGACCTAGCCCAGTAGGACTCCACCTAGTCATTCATCCATCTTCTTACATTCTAAGTCTTAGATTAGATTTTTTGAACCCTTTACCTTTTGCTATTTCTTTATTATCTCAGTGAGTAGATAGGAATTGAGTTCCAGCAAATCAAGCATTCAGGCATACAAACGTAAGTCCCCTTGTGATTCCAGCATAATCACATCACACCAACAAAGCTTATCCACACGTAGAGACCCTACATATAAGAACCTTGGAGTCTTCTCAAATGATCCTTAAGCAAATCTTCAGAATCCGAAAGATTTTGTTTAAGAGAGGATAAGATACCTTGGTATTTTATTTTGTGTTCGCATGTGCATGAAAAACACATCAACAGTATCCCATGCTAGCTTGGATGAGCTTATTTTAATGTTGGGAGTGATGCACTGGACAATACAGGAGCCCCCAAGTGCTGGAAATCGCTCCAAAGTGTTTTATTCTCCTATTATATAATTACCAAAAACAATTGAATGAAGAAATAGTAGATCAGGTACTATATTCTGATTCTTGCCAAGAGAAATCTCCGAAATCAACCACTTTTCTCCACTGAAATGCTGATGTAGTCCAAGTATGCTATGAACTCTCTAAATGAACCCTTGATCTGTCTTTATTATCTCCCAACAATGAATTCCCAAACAAATTCTGATCCTAAAACCCTTTGATTTATTTATTTGGCTTCACAGGCCAAGTATGGATGGTACGGTCCTCCTGGGAATTGTACAACCATCATTATTTGGCATCTATCTTGCGGGAAATGTCCTTCATTTTGTTTAAATCTGCTGATGTTGGATCAGACTTGCTGTAAATGTAAAATCTCCTCCAAATATTGACCCCAAATGGCTTGAAAGAGGATCCTTCAAAGATGCAAGTGAGTGGGTTTTCGTCCAAACACTGAAGAAGATTGAGAGTTTTCGTTCCCAACCTGAAATTCCAGCCGAGTTGCAAAGCTCTCTAAGGAAGAAAATATCAATAACAAATGAATAATGAATGCCAAATCATTCCCGTACACCTCTTTTAACCTTCTCCAAATCCCACGCCCAACTTAGGGCTCCAAAATACCAAGATTCCAAATGGAATATCCCAACTTGGCCGCCCAGCTTGAGGGTTCGATTTATCATGAATGGGACCATTTTATTAAAGTTTATTTCACCTTTAATGCCTAGAGAGGGGTGCCTAAAGGGGTGACTATATTTCTTTATTAACATCTCATTAATCCCCTTTTAATAAAGTTACTTTATAAAATAGTCTAATTATAAAAAAAGTAACTTCATAATGAATTATTATAAAGTTCATATGATATAAATCCATCCAAGCCAAAAATTGGCTAAGTATAAACCTTTTGTAACCGAAATCATCTCCTGTCCACTAAATTCACCTCCAGAGATGGCTAACAGATGAATCTATGACTCTTGAGGGATCAGCTAGGAAAGTGGGGACATTACAACACAATTGTTCCATTTTGCATCATATTAAAAGCTGTGAATTAGAACACTAACATTCCTAGTTTGGGTTCATGATCTAATTAATAGCCAATGTGAGTTGGGAACTAGATTTGGACCCCAGATTTGCCTGGATACATAAATGATATGGGATTCGAACCCTAAATGGTCATACCCAAGCAAATATATGGCTCAAATCCCAGACCCAACCTATCCAAGTTAAACCATGAGACCTTTCTTTTTCCCTTCTTTTCTTCACTCTATTATTTTTCATCACATTTCATAGAAAGGAAAGATAAAACCCTCTTGTATCTCACTCCTAAAACCAGTTTCTTTGTTAACACTGAGAAACTTTTATAAACAACACCATTAAAGTTAGAAGCCTAGTAGAATGTGGTAAGATTACCGTTCCCCAAGGCTTCTGCTACTTCTACATTCTATTTTGGCTGATGAGTATATGCCTGAAGATAACAGTGTTTTGGAGGTGGTGTTATTGTTGGCACTGCTGCTTGTTTTAAATTTGTATGCTTCTCTGTCTTCCTTTTTTTCTAGTTTTGGAGAATTGCTCTTTCTTTTTAAGGTAAGTCTTGGAGTATTACCTGCTGCATTTCTTTTTAAAAGCAATAATTATTGTCTTCACATTATTAGAAATAATGCATGCTTTACATTTTACCACCCTTGTAAGCATGCTTTACATTTTACCACCCTTGTAAGCAGGCACCAAATTAGTATTGTATGTTTTATTTTTCATTTTTATGCTCTCAGTTTGGTCCACACGAAAGATCCACATATTTTAATATTGAGAGACATGATCTTATAAAAAAAATATTGTGTTTTGTTTATTATATGTATGTTGTGTACTTATCTTCACTTAATTCCTGTCTTTAAGCTAAAATGTGTATATATTTTTTCCACAGTATATATTTTTCACAGACATACCCAAAACATATCCAACCCCCCAAAAGTTGTACCCAAACCCAAAGCAGTAACTTAGATATTATGGGATCAATGGATTATTACTGCATATTCAACACATTTTATTTAGTATGTACTTTGAAAAGTTTCAGCTTCTTTTAGTTTGTGTAAGTTATGCTATATTTATTTGTATTTTTGAAATTCAAATAATATTTTTTACATATTAGCTTATAGCTACCCCCTATTGTCTCTAAAATCCAGAAAAGTTTTGCTGTTCCCTAAAACCATGTTATCCCATCCCTGAAACTCAGAAAGAAAGAAATGAAAGAACCTGAAAGAGAAACAATGTCATTCAGTGCTTAATTTAGCATGCATTTAAATGTATTTGTATTCCATGTTGTTATTCTCTCTCTGAATGAAAAGCCTTCAAGTATTTTTCACAAAAAAACAAAATTTAGAACATTTTGATTTTGTTCACTGCTGAGTCTCTCTGACTTTCAAGTGACTAGCCTTCTCTGAGTCTGAGTCGATAACTTGTTATGTAACTATGCATTAATCCTTAGTGGGTAAATTATTACCAAAAGATTTTTATTAATGCTAGGTTGGGAAGGTGTCATGCCCCCGCCTAAGAAGCAATATAAACCTTGAATAACAGCCAAACCTGGGCCGACTACCTCTGCAAATACTGGAGCCCAAATTAGAAGTCAAAATGCATTAAATAAATAAATCTATATTTGCTTATGTTGGTCCACCCCCTCTTCATCTTGGCACCCATTTTCATGTGTAAAAAAATAAATAAAACATGTTCTATACTATGGGCCAACCTTCTCAAGTGCAGCGTCCACTCTTGTAGCATTTAAAATAAAAATAAAAAATAGTCAGAAGAGGGCCAACCCAATAGAGATGAGCACCCATCGTGTGCAAGCAAATAAATTAAATAAAAATAAATTGTTGCTGTTTTGGGCCGACCTCCTTGAAGAGTCACCCCTCTTGGGTCAAAGGGTGTACTTGGCATGGTCTATAAGAAGATAAGTTTGAGATGAGAGTGAGAGGGAAAATTGTGAAATATTACTCCTATTTAGATCAGATATAAAGGAATAAAAATCAGAATCATGGAGCAGCTATATGACAGATTTATGAGCGAAGATCATATTGCAGATTTGTGAGTAGAAGATCAGTAAATCATTGTTTATTGCAGGCTGTAGCATCACCATTCAATTGTGGTACGCATAAATATGTATGTGCTATGTATGCTTGATGTATGGGCTATAATATATGCGTAATAATGTATTTAATGAAAAATCCTTAATAAAATGATTTGCTGCAACCAACCATGAGGAGGTTAGGAAATGAGTACAAAGAGGAGAAACTGTTATGAGGCCCTCTTCTAGGCACACTACCTCATGGTGGTGACTGATAGTCCCATAAGGCCAAGGGGGTGTAAGGAGTGCCCTGCCCTTGGGCTTAGAAAGGAAGGGCGCTCCGGACACCCTATTGTGAATTCCTCACCAACCTCAACAAGGGTTGATTATTGGAAAGAATCAAAAGGATCTCAATCGTAGACATCAAATAAAGAGGCATGAGTAGATACAAGTGTCCTCACTAGGTACACCACCTCATGAAGGATGGATGGCAGAAGGTCACATGAGGCCAAGAGGGATGGTATATCCGCTCTTGGGCCTAGGGTAGAGAGTTGCTTTGGGCGCCCTATCATGTCCCCTTATGCGGGCCGTTATGGTTGAACCCCAAATAATAAATTATAGATATTATATGATTAAGATGGTTATGAATATATGTGCTCTAACCCTAGTAGTAATAATTGATATTGTGTATTGTATTTTTCAACAATTATCTGACATGATTGCAGGATCTCAACCAAGATCTATCTTGTTCACCAATTTAAGTTGGTAAATGATATCCCTAACTCCACTCCATTTCTTGTTTTACTTGTGATGCGGGAACATCCCCGGTCAATGAGCAATCTTGCATCAAACAAAAATATTTCCTTTGAGTTTTGTTTTGTTCAAGTTCAGTGTTTTAGTTTCTGTGTTCTTCCAGTAGCTGGTTGCTTTTCGTTGCGGATCAGATTTTCGGTTTCCAGGCATGTTCTTATGCTTAATTCCAGATTCTCAGTTCATTTGGATTCTTTTCCGGTGATACGTTGCTTCCGGTTTGATTAATCTGGTTCCCAGAGCAGCTTTTGAGCTTAACGGCTAATTGTTGATTTCTTCTCGTGCAAAACGATCTCTTGGCGTATGGATCTATTTGGGGTCTTGCTCAATGATCCTAAGTCCTTGGCTGACCTTCCTGTTGATCCGCACTCCTTGGTTGTTCTTTTCCGGAGGAATTTCCTTTCATTCTTGGGGCCGACCTATTTACACGTTTCATTTTCCTATCTTGGTAAATGTAATCTTTTGTGGCCGACCCAGATATGTTTTGGAGGGTATAAATATTGTTATATGAGATCCTTAGGAGGCAGTTAGAGGTTTATGATTTCTTAGTTACGGGATTGATAATTCGAAGGTCTCTCAGAGATCCGGATGGATTGTATTCTGGCTTGTTAGGCTGCATGTAACCGGTTGATTACCGGATGATCTATGATGAATGTATGATGGTGCGGAAATCTAATTCTGTAATTTTTCAATGTGTTGTTGTTTTCGTTGTGTTACTCTTGCTGCATGATCTGGTCTGTTCTCTTTGACGACCCACCGGATTATGGCTGCACCAACTTGGAATTGTGATTTTAGGGCAAAAACTAGGGCATTTACAAAAGGGGGCATTACAAAAGGTATAAGTTCAACAATGGTGTTGTATGAGTTGTCAAAGGGAATAACCAATACAAAGATACACTAACCTTTTGGGATTGGTTTGTGCCAAAATATGATAATTGTCTTGTTAGGTAAAACCTGAATGATGTAAACATATGGAAATGGCCTTTGGAATGCCACTCAATTCTGTGGCATCTCTTTTCTTTCTTAGTGCAAATGCAAAGTCACTTTTCTAAGTTTTCATGGAATCCCTCCTGCATGTAGAGAAACTTAGGAAAGACTAAGCTGCCCCTATCATTTGGTGAGTGAATATGTTTAAAAAGGATTTAGTTTTGTGATATCAGTGCTAAAGCTGACATCATATTTCTCCTGATGTCAGAATAACACTCCCATTGTGACTGACAAGTGTTTACTTATTGCATGTTTTTAGGCATTGTTGTCATTTTCGTGACACCCTCGGTCCATCAATGAAAACCGGTCAGAGATATGTTCCATGGACCAGTGCTGCCCTAGTTGATCAAGAACAAAACCAATGAAGGCATGAAGTGTTTAAGTGTTGTCTTGTCAAAAAGAAAGTTCCTAAGCCCTTTCCTTCTTTGACCCCGGAATCTCGAAATTCCCAAGTTCCTAAGCTTTTGCCTTCATTGACCCCGGAATCTCGAAATTCCCAAGTTCCTAAGCCTTTTCCTTCTTTGACCTTGGAACCCCGGAATCCCAAAATTCCCAAGTTCCTAAGCTTTTGCCTACATTGACCCCGGAACCCCGGAATCTCGAAATTCCCAAGTTCCTAAGCCTTTGCCTTCTTTGACCCCGAAATCCCGAAATTTCCAAGTTCCTAAGCCTTTGCCTTCTTTGACCCCAGAATCCCAAAATTCCCAAGTTCCTAAGCCTTTGCCTTCATTGACCCCGAAACCCAGAATCCCAAAATTCCCAAGTTCCTAAGCTTTTGCCTTCATTGACCCCGGAATCCCCAAATTCCCAAGTTCCTAAGCCTTTGCCTTCTTTGACCTCAGAACCCCGTGTTGTGACGTTTTCACACATCGCCCCATTGCAAATGGGGACCCCCTTCTTTTTAGGCCCTCCCGGTTTTTTGGCTTGCGTTTTTGTGGTCTTTTCGCAGCAATCTTGTCAATCTCTCTGATTTGCAAGTGTTTGGAGGTCATACTAATTAAATCTGTTTTTTGTTTGAGCGAATTCGGCTAAGTCTAGGACTCGTTTTGTGAATTTTAGGGTTTTTGCCTTCTGTCCTAGATTTTAGGGGTTTTCTGTTAGGGTTTTGGAAAAACTGAACATACAACTGGAATTAGGACCCTAAAAGGAACCTCCCAGTAAAATTTGAGCCAAAACGGAGCAACTTTCTTTTTTTAGAAAGTTCCTATTTTTTAGGGATTTTACTGAGTCACGGATTGGTCTAATTTTGCCAAAAATTAAACTTACTATTTTTAGTAAGTTCTATTTTTAGTAAGTTTCTATTTTTAGTAAGTGCTTTTTTGACCTATTTTGCCCAAACCTTGACATTTTGAAACACTGACTATTTGGGAAAATCTATTTTTGGCAGGATCTTCACAGGAAAACACTGAAAGTTGAATATCTCCAAAGACGCTAAAGACTGAACGTTCCTGAAGACCATTTCTAAATCCGGAAAAGTCAGAAGGCAGACAAGTTGGATCAAAAATGGTTAAGTTTGGAACTCCTATTCCAGAAGAGGAAAGCATGCAAAATCATCCAAGTCCAGAAATTCACATCAATCCACCAATGTCATCCTGATCCAAAAATGGCCTAAAATCTGACTAAGTCTGGAAATTTGGAAGATCTTCCGAAATCCAGAATTTGCATTATGATTCCTATGGACCTGAAACCACTCTCAAACATCCTGACAATATATATGAAATATAACTTAAAGTATACTTAAATGTTATATTTCATATATATATCCTAACGAAGAGCCTGAAATGATGGAAAAATCCATGAATCCATGAACATGGTGAAAATGCGCCCAAGACTGGGTTGGGGCGCTAATTTCAAAAATGCATTCACAAGTGGAAAAATCCACTAGTCCATGGACAAGGCCAAAATGCGCCCAAGTTTGGACTGGGGCGCCAAAACCAAAAATGCATTCACAAGTGGAAAATTCCACCAGTCCATGGACATGTTGAAAATGCGCCCAAGTCTAGGCTGGGGCGCTAAAACCAAGAAGCCATTCACAGGTTGAAAAATCCATCACTCCATGGACATGTTGAAAATGCGCCCAAGACTGGGCTGGGGCGCTAAATTCAAGAAGGCATTCACAAGAGGGAAATCCATGAATCCTTGGCATGGTGAAAATTTCACCCAAGCTAAAAATTGAAATTTTGCCTAAGGCACGAAATTCAAGGAGTCAAGGAGGAATAAAAAGCAGAATTCCCCTCGGCCAATTTTCGATTATCCTATTTTTAGACACCAAATCCTGACCAAATGTGGAAAATTTTATAGATTCAGAATCGGGGTGAAATTCTTCATCCAATGAACCTAGCTCCTAAATTTTAGGAGGATCCCTAAAAAATAGGGATGTTGAAAAGGAGACATGGACAATTCACAAAGTAATGGAAATTCCTTCCTTCAGAACATAATTCCAGGAAAGGTGAAAATTTGACTAAGTGTTGGAAACTCATTCCTTCATGACAGAGTTCCTGAAAAAGGTGAAAATTTGGCTAAGTGTTGGAAATTCCTTCCTTCACGGCGGAATTCTTGGAAATGTGAAAATTTGGCTAAGTGTTGGAAATTCCTTCCTTCAGGACAAAATTCCAAGAAAGATGAAAATTTGGCTAAGTATTGGAAATTCCTTCCTTCGGGGCAAAATTCCAAGCAAGGAAGAAATACACACAAGGATGAATTGAACATAAAATTTCTAAGGCAAGGAAGGAATCAGGGATGAACTAAACAAGAAATTTCCCCTCCAGGAAAAAATTTGAAAAATCCATTCTCGGGCATCAAATCACATCCAAATTTCAAAAGTTTTACAGATTTGGATTCGTAGGAGAATTTTCTCTCCTGGACCGTGGAACCTTAATTTGGAAATTTTCCTAAAAAATAGGAAATGTACAGAAATGATGAAAAACCTTCTTCAAGCAAGGAAAGTTGAGGAGACTTCAAGAAAATTCTTCCTGAATCAAATTTTCCCTCTCCAACAATTCCAGATGTGTAGGAGCGGATATACGACGGCAGAGTCCATTTGCATGGCAAGGATCTATCGAACGCATGGCAGTATGGTGGCGCATTCATTGCCGGAATATTTGACCAAATGGCAACCTGGTCATTGCATGTTGAATTTATGGCAGATTCCTTTTGCATGCAGCCGCCGCATGTGGAAATGATGGAGCATTTATGACATAATGGGGTGATTTTTGCATGGATGAATATTCAACGCATGTTGGGCGAATTTGAAGGAGGTGGTGCATTTAATGCGCAGTGGATGCTATTTTGGGTACTTTTGAATTAATTGTATATGGGCATGATGGGTTATTAATTGGAGATTCCCACCTTGTTGCATCATGTGTGGAGAATCTTTTAGGGAAAACCCTAATTAGGGTTTGCATGTAATCATGGCCCGAGGCCTATATTAAGGGGTGACCCCCTCATTTGTAAAGAGAGGGAGCTTTGTATGAAATTGTTGCGATAAGTTTTGAGATAATAACAATGAAACATTGTTCTCTGATGGTGTCCAATTAAGTTATTTTTTTAAAGCTTGCATGGTTTCACCTTCCTCACTTAGATTAGAAGTAGTAAAGTGCTTTGATTTCAATGGAGAATGTAATGGTGTCTGATGAATTTCCATGGTTCATACTTTTTGTATCTTGCTGATTGTAAGTTGCAGTGTAAAGTTAGCCTGAGCCACTAAACTTGTGCTAAGTTCAGTTGTGGACAATCGTTTGGATTGCGCCATTTTGGGTATTCAGATGCACTTTCCCGATTTGAAAATCCTTCAATATCCTCAGAAGATTGCACCGGTTCTTGCGGAGTTGTAGTTGAACTTGGCGAAGCAGAGCTTGGTTTATTTGAAATTTGTCCACCTGAGCACTATTCATTGTTATCACCGCCCTTAGGAGTAGATTTAGATCCTTCTGAACCCTTTCCCTTTTCTTTCAGTTCATTTTAGTCCATTTGAAGCAATAGCATTGCAGAATTGCCATATCCGATGATGGAGTCCCAGCCACAGCAAAGAAGTGAAAGAACGATGCACGCGTAAGGCCCCTTGGATTACCAGCAATCACATGAGCCAACTGATTCACGTCCACGCATTGAAGGAACCTTGGAGTCGATTGTTTGAACTTCTTGCAAACTTAGCATGCAATCGTACTTTGATCAAGAGAGAGTGAAGTGACTGTTAGGCAACTTTATTTTGTGTTAGACGCTGTCATACAAAACACGTCAACACCCCGGAATCACCAAATTCTCAAGTTCCTAAGCTTTTGCCTTCATTGACCCTGGAACCCCGGAATCCCAAAATTCCCAAGTTCCTAAGCCTTTGCCTTCTTTGACCCCGGAATCCCAAAATTCCCAAGTTCCTAAGCCTTTGCCTTCTTTGACCCCAGAACCCCAGAATCCCAAAATTCCCAAGTTCCTAAGCCTTTGCCTTCATTGACCCCGGAACCCCAGAATCCCAAAATTCCAAAGTCTTCCAAACTCTGGAAACTCAAGTTTCCCAAGTCTTCCCAACCCCGGAAACCCAAGTTTCCCAAGTCTTACCAACTCCTGAAACCCAAGTTTCCCAAGTCTTCCAAACTCTGAAAACCCAAGTTTCCCAAGTCTTCCAAACCTCGGAATCCTAGGTTTCCGACTTGCGACACTTCTAGATGGCGTGATCAACACTCAAAGCTCTCAGTGCCCCACCAACTCTTGCGATTTGTACACTTTCATTCATGGAGCTACAGGGGCGCATTTAATGTTTCTGCAGGATTGCCATAAAGTGGAGTTCAGGGCCATGCTTCTATATGGTTACTTGATGGCCTTCATGTCAGGCTTGCATGCTCTGACTTTGAAATGCCAGGCAATCCACCTTCTAGAAGTACTTTCCTTCTTGGGATTGCCTTGTCAGGGTATGGCCAAGTTGCTTGCGTGTACACCATGGCAGGTTTGTGCACTTGCCTACCTTCCCTGACTAACATTCCTCTGCACACACAAGGGTCAAGGCTTCCCTTCGTCGACCATTGGTCTCTTCTCTACAACCAGCTTGCTATATAAAGGTTGTTAAGCCTCATTGTAAAGGGTTCTCCCCCTGTTGGCTTGAGCTATTCTTTACTTTTTCACTTCTCTTGAAGACTTGTATATTTCTTGCATTTTGGCAACTGTAAGTTTGGCCATTGGCCTTATAATGAATTGAAATCATTTTTCTTGCCTTAATTCAACTCATGCATGTTGTGTATGTGTTCTTACCTTCATTGTAAGTGTATGTTTGTGGCTTTCTCTCACATATATGTTGTGTTAACCTATTTTTGGGTGTGACTTGTGGGAAACCTTCTCCCCTCTTGACATTCAACAAGTTCTAACCTCTATACATGCGTTTGGGGTCATTTATGCAACTGAAGTTCGTGCATCTCCAAGGTATTTCAATTGATTCTTTGTGTCATTTCTGGGTGGGGAGAGAAACATCTCTTATCTTGGTGCATCACCTCCTTTCATTTTAGCATTCTTTTCTTCCCTTTTCCTCTGCAAGTTGTTAGGGGAGGTTTAGAAGCAGGATTTGGAGTGTTGAGTTGGTTCAACACATACACTTGGATTGAGAAGGAAGTCGGCCTTCTCCGAAGATTCAACCCCCTTGCGCATGGTCCCACACTTCGGGGTTGTTTCCATGTTTCACAAGGTTGCTAAGTTGATAGCTTAGCAAGGGTGCAAACTTTTGTGACAATAGGCATCATTATTGATCCATTTTATTATGAGATGCTTTTTCAAACTTGAAAAAGAAAAATAATCAGTCCTTATATAATTTTTGATCACTTTCAGGGATCATACAGTACATTTTCTAAATGAATAAAATATTGTGCAACATTTGCTCTCCTTAAGATTTACTCACACACTAATTTTTAAACATGATTGATATACTCATTCATAAGCAATTATCTTGACATTATTTGAGCCTTACTACATATGAATGCACCAATGGGATCCTGTGGATGTTAGAAAAGGACAGCTAACTCTTCAATAGTCTTGAACAAGAATCACATGACAAGCATATGTTCTCCAAGAAACCATTTCTTGCATAAATTTAGTAACAAGTTCTCAGCAACAAGAGATTCAGAAAAAAACGACAACAATACATAGTTTAATAACTTTTACAGAGTAATTTATCCAGCTAACTGGCTAACAACAACAGACAGCCTACAGCTACATGGTAGTTGTCAAGCATATTACTGATCTCCTAAATTAATAGTGAGCTTAGGAATTCTAACCTTGTCAACAATGACACAAACAGCTGCAAATGAATCTGTGGGTACAGAATAACGGTCCAAGAGTGCTTGAAGAACCTGAAACAAAATTTATATCTTTATGCTGGAAAAGTTGAGTAAAAGTACACAAATGAGTTAACACTTGCTGCTATGGGTTAAGACAATTAAATTACAATTAGTAATCAAATTTGATTGGTTTAACAGAAATAGTGACCAAAAGCACACAGGCAGCGTAAAGATAGAATAATTGAAGCAACCAAATGCAATAAAATCAAATGAAAAACAGATTAGACGTTCTACATTGTTGAATCACTTCCAATCGTGCATGGCAAAATGCTTTGATATCTATATCGACATATTCAGATTACAAATTAAGCAAAAAGTAACATGAAATAGACAAGATCATTCAACTTACATCTATTCTTGATATAAAAAAGAGATACAAAGGAATTATTTTCTTTGTTTCTCTGACTTTCAGGAATAGTGGTATGGCTGGGCTTATCATGCCCCCGCCATGACAAACATAATCGATAAGAGAAAATTGACTTGATTCAAGACTTCGCAATTTTCTGGAGACTTAGTTCAAACAGGACTGCAATGGGGAAGGATTGACTGGTTAATGTTCATGGTCGAGGAACATAACACTTTTTATATATCATTTCCTCTCCTAGGTAACAGCAATCACATTATTAGTGAAAATGGTTTGCTAATACGGGTTGGTTAGCATAATAAGGCTAAGGGACGTTTCATTAGTTACAAAAGGTAAGTGATTAATTACAAAAGGGCAGCGGTCAAACAAGGAAGAGCCGCCTTTGCCACAAGCAGATACAACCATAGGAAGGGACGTGACTTCTCATCACCATTGGAGGAATACATATACAACTCATTTGAGCACTCAAAGAGCATCATGGAAGAGAATGAGATCTGATATTGATAACAGATTCAGACATACAGCAGTTTGATATTATAACTGTAAATTGGTATGGAATTCTTGTGATATATATAGCATAATGAATCTTAATTATGATTGCTCACTTCTAAACAATGTCTATACAGTCTAGGAATATGGCATTAATAAATGATTTCTTATATATATATATTCCGTAATGCTGTAATGTGAAATTCTTTATATATTTGTTTAAATGCTACAATCAGCCATGATGAAGGGGAAATGGTTATAGGACACTTCAATAGGTACACCACTTCATGTGGAGGGCAAAGGGCCACATGAGGCCAAGTGGGATGGTATATCCGCTCTTGGTCCTAGGGTAGAGGATCTCTTGGGCACCCTATCAAGTCACCTTATCCTAGTTTCACTATGGTTGAATTTTTCTGATAAATTAGAGGTATCTTATGATTAAGTTTATGTTCCTAACCCTAGTAGGAAAGATCTATTTTATGGACTACACTTTCAATGAGCTTGGAAATTCTGATTCAGGGCAAAAAATAGGGCATTTACAAAAGGAGACATTATCCCTCACTATATAAATATATATGAAAAACTTTTTGACATCACTGACATTATGGAGAGAGCTGGAATTCACATAACATTAAAATGTATGTCATTAAACAATGAACATGCAATATTGATCATTCAAAATTGAATATGAAAATTTAGTGAAATGCTGAAAAAATAATAATGAAATTATAAATATGAAAATATGATTAATATGTTTTTAATAATCATGGTAACTGTTTGAAAATGCCAACTACACTTTTTTGAAGTTTACAAATGTGTTTTTGCATTTTTTTCTAAACGATTATTGGTGTGGGGATTGCTAGAATGTCTATGGGAGGTTTTCAGCAGATTGAGGACGTCCTCAATCTATCCTTGAAATTTTGGCACATTGGAAGTTTGGGATCCTAAATGATGCTGAAGATCTTAAAATATGTCAAGGCACTACTTAGAAATCCAAAATTAGAATGAAAGGAAGGATCTCTAAACTCGGGAAAACAAGAGATGAGATGATCAAAGAGTATGTTAAGAACTTCATTGTATTTACAATTTTTTATGGGAAAAAACCCCATAACAAATTAACTTAAGAACCACAAATTTATTTGATGAATAGCTATTATACATAGTTAAACAAGTGCGGAGGATGAATAGATAGCTTGATGCTTACAAGCAGAGCAACTACTTACCATCCACTGGTTAACATTCCAAGCTCTAACTATGTCTTGGAGTACCACGGAATAAGTGCTTGAAATTGTGCTTACACTACAGGCACTCAATTATACCAGATATGATGAGTTAGCCTAACCAGTTTTGACCACAAGTGATTGAGATAATGACAAAGCCCATGCTTCATGCTGCACTCACTTTCATGTACTGATGTGATATTGTGAGACAAACAAGTTCCAAGTTCCTCTTGTCTCAGTCTCCCCTCCTTGAGAAATACTATCTCCATTGCAGCAAGCTGAGAAAGAAGGTGAGAATTTGTTTTACAACCTGAGCCTTGTTTAATTTTTTTGCACCTAAGTTTGATGACCTAGCAGAGTGGAATTACTCAATTCTTATGTGTTTCACCATGCATCAATGACTTGATCAAGTTCTTCCAATGTACTGCAATCAAGATTGATTTCAGCTCTCTTTAGAGCTTTTCTATTGCATCAATGGAAAATAATGATGCGAGAACCTTCTATAAAAATTGATGAAAAGAAAGATAAGTTAGAAGATTAAACTCAAAGATGTTATCTCCAACCTTCCTAGTGATGGTGTATGGACCATGCAAAGGTATCACATCTTGTCATAAGTTCATATGAGCTATTCCTTTTACAAGTAGAGTAATACACTATCACCATCCTAGAATTGTTGTTGCTTCTGATGCTGGTCTCCGCAGCTTATAATTAATATTGATCTTTCAAAGGATTGTCTAAACTTAATGTTGAATGTCTTTAATCAACTTGATGAACTTGTCAACTTATTTGTAAGTTGAAGAACTAGTAATTGTTGTTGGCAACATAGTATAAGCTCCATTGATGAGTGCCAATGGTTGGAAACCCAAAATACCTAAAATAGCTTGTGTTCATTAGCAATATTAAGATCTCTCTTGTTTCATATTGTGATTGGCTCTACTTTATCATTTGATTTCATGTACATAAATATTAAATATTGATAATCTTCAGTATAAGGCAATTCATGAGCCATGTTAGTCTTTCATAGTGTAGAAAGATACTGATGCTTGAGATGTCCACACCTTGTGCCAAAGTACACTATTGTTCTTCTCCATTACAAGTGGATGTGAAATTGCTGAATTGGGATCAACAAGTTTGTATAATCCTTTCTCACCAGCACCAACTATAATCACATTGTTATTATGAACGTGACCATACATTTGTTGCCATAAAATTCATTGAAGATGAGGATTCTTTGTTATTTCACCAACAAACAAGAGGTTTTTGTTCATTTCTGGAACATATCAAACATTCTTAACATTGTAACTCACAGTATTGTTCAATGTGACATGAACATTGCCATGCCCTTCAACATAGTGAGTTCATCCGTCACCTGATGAAGTTTCCCTTTTGCTCTTATCTCCAGCGAAAGTCACATACCAGTTTGTATGAAATTCATAACATCTGGATGCATCTAAGTTAAAATATCATGCCATGGACTTAGTTGACTCTTCCTAGGTACAACAAAAGTAATAAAATTCTATCACCTCTTGATCATCACTCTCAACAACATTGCATGCTTCCATCTCCTTTGAAATGCGTAGTCACTCTTTCATTTCTGACAATTTCTCTTGAATGTCTAGGCTTCTTAAAATACTAACATCTTATTTTTTATTTGTAAGATGCTTTACCTTTTTCAAAAGAATATTTGATTGATGGCTCATGTTTTACTTTCCCTGTCCCTTCATATTTACACAAAATGCACTTTCTGCATTGACCAAGGTGGTATCTTTCATTTGCTCCCTTCTCTGATCCTTTCACAGAAGAAAAGTTGATAACTTCTCAAGTCCAGCATTTGTGTCTGCAATCAAATGCAACCCAAATGCAGGATTCAACAAATGATCCATAGGATGATGGATCAAAGCCAATATATCATTATCATAGGTTGTTTTCTGAATAGTTGATGATTGATCACTAAGATCCTTTAACTGCAACAAGTATTCAAAAATGGATACTCCCTCATGCAACTTGGCACAAAACAAGAGATTCTCAAGATACAATACCCAACTAGCTTCTAATGTTTGTTGTTTAAGCTCTTCCAAAGTGTTAGCACCCAATTGACATTCCATACGTCCAGTACCCGTTATTTTGCAACTGAAAATTTTATAAGCATAATCCTCTTTCATGTCCTCTATCAATATCAGTGGGATAATCAACTAGTTTTTCTTCTTTATTTAGCATATTTTGATCAAGTTCACAATACTCACAAATAGTGAGTATTTAACTATTTTGTAGTGTTCCATGGGAACCTAATCCCAGGGATTTGGATGATGTCCTAGATGTCCCAGGAGCTCGGAAACTGGGGAAATTCCCTTTTATCAGAATAGACAGCCTGCTCCATTTGCTTTTTAAAAATTTCAGTTGCTTTTACTTTGTTTTAAGTTACTTTAATAACCATCCCACTATTATTCCCCTGCTGTCCACAAAAATTATCAAATTTTTAGCTGTCCCTCAAACTGCATCCTCCCATCCAAGAAACTCAAAGAAACATAGGTATTTTGTGACTCCACAAGCTATAATTTTTCCCCATTGATTCCTAAGACTCGAGTAATAACAAAGCTTTATATAATTATAGTGGCTATATTTCTAACCTTATCATAAAATTCCTTTTGTTTCACAATGCAAATATTATCAAGCAAAGACCTCAAATAATTGCAACCAAAATATTTTTATAATATAGGCACACCACGCAACTATTCATTCACTCTTCGTTCATATGCCATAGGCCACAAGACTTCCACACAATAAAGAGGGGCCACTTATGCTTAAAACATATTTTGATCCACACTCAACATTAATCTAATAATGAAAAACCTACCACACTTTACTTTAATACTCCACTCACTTAAGAAATCAAACAGAAATATGCTATGGTATACGTTTTTATTTTAATCAAATCAAATCAACTCTAGATTACTTTTCTTTAATATTTATCATACAGAGATCCCTTACTCCCTCATATCAACGATCCCTTTGAACAAAACGAAGGCAAAATATCATGCATCTTCATTTTCTTTTCTTTTCTGTTTTAGACCGCACTTTTATTCATACATACACCTTTTCTTATAGACTACACCTTTTATAAGAGATTGCAATCTTTTTATTCAATAGATAATCCAACCACATCAAGAACACACAAAATTGCATGCAATGTGTGAGAAATAGTGGAAGGTGAGGCAGCCTGTCAGGGTGTAGTTGGGAGCAATGATGCCATGTGCTAAATCTAGCATCTGCTTGCTGCCCTACCATTCAAGCCCTTAGTGCTCATATAAACATTGATGTTACAATTCTCAACTGCTGCAGATGATAGCCTGTCATGGATAAACAATCAGAAAATCATGTCCTCCCTGGACACAATATTCCAAAGACTGTCATCTCCCAGAATTGCAGCTGATGCACACAAAGACAACCCAAAGTCACTCAGCTTGACAAGACAGAAGTTCCAGTCATGGGAGAATTGAACAATATTCACATGCAATTGGCCGCAGACCCAAGGGTCCAGAATTTTATAGATATATCAGTAGTGGATATTCCAGATTCATATGGAATGCTCCTGAGTCGAGATTGGTCCCGAAAATTGAATGGATATGTATCGACCGATTTCGCACACATGTGGCTACCATGGAGAGGAGTTCCAAACCAGATTAAAATTGATAGCACCCCAAGGTTGAGATTGATGATAACTGAATATGGAGAGGACAACGAAGTTCTATTTTTAGAATCCGACCTAGGAACATATAAACCAAAAGTAGAGGAGATCTTGATGATACAAGATATACAAGATGAGAATACCCAACAAGAGGTCATGGAGTCAACTGAGATCGTCATTGAAAGCGATCAAGGATCCGACCAAGAGGACGAAGGGATGTTTGAAAACTTCAGAAGATTTGTACAAAGAAACATCCAGCAAAGTGTGCAACTTGGCAATCTAGCATCCGTTCGAGAGTTGCTTCTTCCGAATTGGTGTAGAATTCACAATGCCGTCCACTCAGAATTATCTTGTGCTTTATGCCAGACCGCATTGGAGCAAGTAAACAAAAGAATCCCGCAGACACTAATTGTAGAGGAAGCTCAAGATTCAGAGAATGAAAGCTCTACAGACACCGAGAGTTCTGTAGAAGATGAAGCTTCGTCCGATACAACAAATGAAAGTCATGAAAGTCTAGAAACAGACAATCAAGAAAATCAGATATGGACATTAAGATTCGACGGTTCAAAGTCCAAACAAGGATCCGGAGCTGGATATGAATTAATTAGTCCTAAAGGAGAAACATACCTTGCCGCTCACAGATTGCAGTTCCCTTGCACCAACAACGTAGCAGAATATGAATCTTTGGTTCATGGATTACTGTTAGCCATCCAAAAGGGGGCAAAGATACTGCAAGTATACGGAGACTCAGAAATCGCAATAAGGCAAATCAGGAAGCAATATGTTTGCCATGACAAAAGGCTAACTAAGTATAGAAATCGAGTCTGGGATCTAATGGAAAGTTTTGATGCTTTCAATATCAATTCAATTTATAGACATCAAAATCAAGTGGCCAATTCACTTGCACAGGCCGCGAGCTCATTGATTCCATTAGCAATGGAAGGATTAAAGAAGTTTACCATCGAGTTAATATCAGTTCCTTCAGTCCCGGATAACATTACCAATTTCCAAGTTTTCGAAGACGACAAGCACATTTTAGACTTCCTATCCAGCACGGACGTCTTCTTAACACAGATCATAGACGAAGATGAAGTAGGTGAAGCTGAGTTCGATGCCGAAGGAGTTCTGAACTTAAAGACAAACACTATTCCGAAAGGAATGGTTGAATTAGAAAGGATTTTTGATCCTGACAAGTTGAAAGAAAAGAAGAATCACAGTGTAGAAGGCAATATGTGTGACGCGATCAATCTAGGTGATGAGACACAAGTTAAAAATGTTTTCATTGGAAAGTCCTGCACAGCAATTGAAAAAGAAGGAATCCTAAAAAACATGAGGGACTTCCCAGATGTCATTGCATGGAGCTATGAAGATCTCAAGACCTACGACACTACGATTATCACTCACACAATCCCGTTGAAACCAGGAAGCAAGCCATTCAGGCAAAGACAAAGACCCGTCAACCCTTTGTTAGAACCGCTGATATACCAAGAAGTGAAAAAGTTACTCACAGCTAAAATCATCTTCCCAGTAAGACATTCGACGTGGGTCGCCAACCTGGTGCCTGTTAGAAAGAAAAATGGAGAGATCAGATTGTGTGTGGATTTCAGAAATCTTAATAGAGCGTCAGAGAAAGATAACTATCCGCTCCCATCATTAGATGAAGTATTGCAGATCGTCAATGGATCGCAGATGATGTCCTTCCTAGACGGATATTCAGGATACAATCAAGTCCTAGTCGAACCTGAAGATCGAATAAAGACTGCTTTCACCACCAAATGGGGAACATTTGCCTATAAGAGAATGCCTTTTGGACTCATAAACGCCGGGGCCACATTCCAGAGAGCTATGGACATCGCTTTCAGAGATTTAATTGGTAAAAGCATTATTATATATATGGATGATATCACAGTTTTCTCTAGACAGAGAGAAGATCATGTGGACGATTTGAGAAGAGTCTTCCAAAGATGTAGAAGATACGGTGTCTCCCTTAATCCGAAGAAATGCATATTTGGAGTCACAGAAGGAAAGCTTTTAGGACATGTCATTTCAGAGAAAGGAATATCTATTGATCCTGAAAGGGTGAAGGCCATATCTACTATCAATTTGCCAGCAAGCAAGAAAGAGCTCAAATCATTTTTCGGCAAAATCAACTTCGTCCGAAAATTCATTACCGGATTTGCCGAGATTGTCAGACCATTGAATGAAATGTTAAAGAAAGATGCAAAGGTTGAGTGGACTCCACAAGCCAAAAGGGCATTTGAAGAAATAAAGACCGCAATCATGGAGGCGCCAGTTTTGATTAGTCCTGATTATCTCAAACCATTTTATTTATATTCCTTCGCTTCTGATTACACTTGTGCCGCCATTCTCACCCAAAGAAGTGAAGAGAGGGATGAAAATCCCATTGCTTTCATGAGCACCCCGTTGAAAGATGCAGAATTAAGATATCCAAATGTTGAAAAGCAAGCATACGCATTAGTAAAGGCAGTTAAGAAATTCAGACATTACCTCCTGAGAGCCAAGATTTATGCAATAGTGCCTGATGCGGCAGTCAAGACTCTGCTCATGCAAAATGAATTAGGAGAGAGAAGAGGAAAGTGGGTCGCCATTATCCAAGAATTTGACATTGAGATTCAGCCCATGAAACTTGTCCGAGGACAAGCCTTGGCGCAGACATTGGCAATAGATGGGCCAGGATTAGTCCAACAAATTTATGAATTAGAAGATGTCACGCCTGATGAATGGTACAAAGACATTGTGACATATTTGCTCAATCACAGATGTCCCGCTCATATGGCACCTACACAAAAGAGAGCATTAAGACTAAAGTGTCAACATTACGTGCTTCAAGGATCTGTCCTATACCGGAAAAACTATGAAGGAGTATACCTGAGATGTGTTGGCAAAGACGAAGCAAAGCAGATAATTGAACATTTCCATTCCAAGTTTGGAACCGGACATGGAGCCAACCTCGCCACAGCTCACCAGATCCTAAGAGCAGGATATTACTGGCCTACGCTTTTTAAAGATACATTCAATCACATTAAGACTTGCCACACATGTCAAGTCGCAGCTATTAGAGAAAGAAATCCTGCCATGCCACTAAATCCAGTGATTGAAGCCAGACCATTTGCTAAATGGGGAATGGACTTTATTGGTGTTATCAACCCCGCATCCTCAGCACAACACAAGTACATCATTACAGCTACAGATTATTGTACCAGATGGTCAGAGGCACAGGTACTTAAGGTTTGTTCTACTGAAGTTGTAATCAAGTTTCTAGAGGAGAACATAATCACAAGGTTTGGATGCCCTTATGCGTTGGTTTGCGACAATGGATCGGCATTCACATCATTGAGATTCTCAAATTGGGCTTTTGAGTACGGGATAACCCTCAAGTTTTCATCAAATTATTATCCTCAGGGTAATGGATTAGCAGAATCCACAAACAAAAATTTGCTCAGTGTTATCAAGAAATTATTAGAGAGAAGTCCAAGAGAATGGCACACCCAGTTGAGATTTGCCTTATGGGCAGACAGAATCAGAACAAAGAACGCATTAGGTATTTCGCCTTATTTTCTAGTTTATGGCCAAGACCCAGTCTTCCCCATGCAACTCAGGATTCCAACCTTGAGATTCATTCAGGAGTACATGGAAGACACTGATGCAGTACAGGCCAAGTTGACACAGTTGATGAACCTAGAAGAGAAAAGAGATCAAGCACTGGATAACTTTGCTAAACATCAAGGAGTGGTGAAGAGATGGTTTGATCGACAAGCAAGAGTCAAGGCGTTCCGAATTTCGGATCTCGTCCTGTATTGGGACAAAGCGCATGAGAAAAGAGGAGAACATGATAAGTTTGATAAGCTTTGGAAAGGTCCTTATCAAATTTCAGAGATATTGGGAGAAAATGCATTTAGGTTGCAGACTTTAACTGGAGAGGACATTCCGTTGCCTGTCAATGGGAGATATCTCAAACACTATTTCCAATCCTAAAATGCCAAGGCCTTCCCTTGTACATAGCTAGTTTAGTTTGCTTTCGTCGTTTTCCGTTTGTTTGTTTTTCTCGCGTTGGTTTGCCTTTTGTTTTTCTTAGTTTAGGTGCTTTTGTTTTTTTAGGTTAGTTGTTTTTGTCCTGAGGGGTATCCATTTGACATTGGGTGATTTTGTTATATAACGCTCTAACTTCCTGCTAGGATGTTGGATGCATTTGGAAAATCATGAGGTCTTTTGGAATTACCAAGGGAGTTTCTTTTAATGAAGCTTTGAGTCAGGACGTATTTGCATTGAAGTAGGTTAGCTTATTGAACTCACGTATTCTGTCCTTCAGTTATTATATTTTCACATATTTATAATCTCCGAGTCATTATGGTTTACAGGCGAAGCTGTGATCAGTGAAAAATCTAAAGTCTAGCTTCAGCGCCACCGCAATCCTCAAACCCTAGTGAGTTTCACTACTCACGAGCCAAAGAATTGACAGAACTGAAAAGCAGTATCAAAAGAAAAGTTGAAAAAATGAGAAAATCAAAAAAAAAAATGAGCTAAAAGGAAATATCAAATTGGCTAAAGGGAATTTACGAGTAACTCCATCGGGGCTATAGACGCCTGACTGGCAATGGAGCAATGTTCGTGAGCTTGCGGCGATAACCTCGTCGGGACTATGGACGTCTGACTGGCAGCGAGGCTCTATCCAGGATGCTTTTGGAGTTTAGACAAACTACGTAGCTTATCACAGGGGAACCTGAAGATCATGATTGTCTTGTTGAGGGGAATTAACGCATTTGCACACACATGGGTAACTGTGGACTTGATACTTTGTCTCAATATGATGGTCTCTTCTTGTAAGTGTTTCTTAACTCCTGGATTTGTTGAGGGAGGTTTTCTGAGTCTTCCTTTAGAAAGATTGATTCCCAAATGTTTTGCAACATTTCTCAGTGGTGTCGCCAGATGTTGTGACCATTTCACACATCGCCCCATCGCAAATGGGGACCCCCTCTTTTTGCTTGTTTTTCGCTCGTTTTCGCTTTTGGTTTTTAGGGTTTTGTTAGTTAGTTAGTTGTCTGGATTTAGGGCTAAGCCTTAGGGTTTTAAATCTCGCCTTTTCAAGCCAAAATCCAGTCGTTTTTGAGAGCCTTTTGAGCTTCTTTTCTGGAATGCAAATTTTGAATGCAATGATTTCGCCAAAATGGTCTAATTTTCAATTAGAATGTTCATGCAGAGCTTAAACTTGTCTAAATGATGACCGTCAATATGAATTTTTGTCTGCCTGAATATTTTGACCAAATTTTGACTTTTTTGAAGTTTGATCCTGGGCATCGGAATTGATTTGTTTTTGCCTCGTGAAGTGTTAAAATGTGAAAAATCTTGTTATTTTGGCCTGTAGGAGCAAAATCGCTCCTGTCCCTCAGTGAAGGACGGGAGCTCAATTTCAAATATCTCATCGTCCCTACAGAGTCCAGACAAATTTTACGTTTGAAATGATAGAGAACGACAAGATCTTTCATTTGAATATAAATTGAAGATTTTCATGAGCACAGAAATGCCTCCAGGAGCAAAATCGCCCCTGTCCCTCAGTGAAGGACCGGAGCTACAATTCAAATTTCGCCTTATCCTTGCAAGATTTTGAAAACTTAATGATTTGAGGACGTCCGAAGGAAGATACTTTGCCAAATGAATATAATTTGAGATGCAAAAAACGAAGGAAAATGACCTATATTGACTAAATCGCTCCTGTCCCTCTCCAAGGGACCAGGGCGAGGTACCTTGTAGCTCTCGTCCCTCTCCTAGGGACCAGAGCGATTTCCTCCATTTTGCAAAATCCAGACAAGGGTCGAGGCAAGTTTACGTTCAAAAACAAGGGAAAACATGAGATGAATGCATTGAATATAAATTGAAGATTTTTGGACGTTCATACCAGTGCTAAATGCCTAGTTCGCTCCTGTCCCTCAGGAAGGGACCAGAGCGATTCTTGATATAATTGCTTTTCTTGCAAAGTTACAAATGGTGCCAAGGCATGGGCGGATAGAGTAAAGAAGGACGAATCCGTTGAATATAAACTTAGCGCATGGCAAAGTGAGATGAAAGCCACAAGGGAAGGATCGCTCCTGTCCCTCTCCAAGGGACCAGGGCGATACAATGGTGATGATGCGTCCCTCCAGAGTTCAAGGTCGTCCCTCCAAGGTTCAAGGCCGATCCAAGTTAGGACGAAGGGTGGCGAGGACATTTCAAGGCATTTCCATCAAGCGCAACGTTGCAAAGGTCATCACATGGAAGGATTTGCACTCTAAAGACCTAGATCGCTCCTGTCCCTCTCCAAGGGACCAGAGCGATATCTACATAATGGCGTAAATTTCAAAAGGCAAACAAGTTTCAAGTTACCAAGAGGGTCGAAAGGACATCATTCCACGCAATGACGATAATTGCAAGTTGGTACAAACAAGAACAAACATGTTATGATGAACTTCGCTCCTGTCCCTCAGGAAGGGACTAGAGCGATATTGATATATTAGATTAATCCATGCAAGATTTACGTAAAGACAAAGGTACACAAGGTTACATATGCTCCAAGACATCGTTTGAAGATAATTTGCAAGAGTTTTAAACGTCAAAACATTGCTAATCAAGGTAAAAGTCTCCCATCGCTCCTGTCCTTTGGACAAGGACCAAGGCGATCCTATCAAAACACTCACGTTCCTTCAAAGTTCAAGGCGAAATGAGGATAGGAAATGCGAAGGACATCGTCGGGGAGACATTACAAAAGAGATCGAAGTTTAAAAGTCGCCAAGATCAAGGAGAAATAATGGATCGCTCCTGTCCCTCTCCAAGGGACAAGGGCGATGGTCCCTTTAATTCGTCCAAACATATGATGAAAGCGAATGGGAATAAGCGCAAAGGACACAAGCAATGATATTTCGAAGGTCAAAGATACAAGATGAACATAAAAACATGGAGATCGCTCCTGTCCCTCTCCAAGGGACCAGGGCGATAATGGTCATAGGATGCACTTGCTCGCACAAGGAAGAAATTCAAGTTCGAAAGACCACCAGATGATCGATTTGGGACGTGGAAATGAAGGAATTAAACGTCGAAAACGCAAGAATCATGCCAAAGATGGTGAATCGCTCCTGTCCCTCTTCAAGGGACCAGAGCGATGAGGTACGTCCCTCTATTTACATATTTTTTGGCGCCAAATTAAACAATTCGAATTTACTTTAAATGCTAAATCAATTTAAAAAATTGAAAATCCATTTTTTATTGGCATTTAATATGGCGTTAACATTTATTAATTATTTTTGCCTTATTTAAAAATCGAAATTTGCAATTAAAAAACGCAAGGCATTAGTAATTAATTAATTAATTAATAAAAAAATCGATTTGAGCGCTCATATATAGAGGTCGGCCTTGTTATTTCATTGCAAATCATTTAAAAAATGGTTTTGTTTTTATTAAGTCGGCCTAAGGGGTAAAGGATGCAAGCGCTATATAAGGGGGGTAGAATTATCATTTTCTACATCATTATTTTTACCTTCCTTTATGCGAGTTACCAAGAGGCGAATATAGTGCGAGTTTCATTTATCCAAGGTGGCGAAGACACTCCAAAGGTGGTGCGAATTGCATTGAAGACCAAGGGTGGCGCGCTTAGACATTCCAAAGGTAGTGCGACTTCAAACCATGGTGGCGTAGACATTCCCAAGGTGGTGTGAGGCGTGCGAAGTGTGTTGGAAGAGGTGCGAATTGCATTGAAGATCAAAGGTAGAGCGAATTTGAAGATCCATCCAAGACCACGCCTAAGGCGAATTTGCTAAGGACTTGGTGATTTATTTGTGCGAAATTGAAGATCACATTCTCTCCAGAGGTGGCGAAATCAAATTTGAGGGGATCATATTGAAGATTATCTTTATACCTCAATTTTGCCTAGGCAAATTTTGTTTTTGCATTCTAGAGTTAGCTCTCTATCGAGGTATGGCGATTTGATTATTATTGTTTTATTCCTTCATCGTCATATTTCAAATTTTGAATTTTAAATCTCTTAGCTCAATCGTTGTATTTTAGGAAATGATAATTCTAGGGACTTATCATGAGGTTTCCTAAAAATCTATCTCTCTTATCCACGTTATTTATTGCAAAATCTATTTCTTATAATGAAATGTTGTGTAGGTATGGCAACCCCAAAGGCGGGAGCATCCACCAGTCGCTCGGCTCTCATGAAAGAAGATCAGAAGACTGAAGAAGTGGAGACCAAGATCGTGTCCAAGTGGAGCAACATTGGAGATACAAACTTGGGGAACTTTAGCACGAAGAAGTTCCGAGAGGTCCCTTACATCGGCAAGCCATCACCTGTCGCCCGGAGAATAATAGAGAGTGGCATTATCAAGGCGGCCGGTTTTCCTCCAGCTATTCAGTGCCACGAGTTGATGATCGAGTGTGCCCGTCATTACAATCCACAGTCCAGGACAATTGTGTCCAATGAGGGAAACATTTTGGCGTACCTTTCAGAGGAAGCCATAAGTGAAGCCTTCCATCTTCCAGAGCACAGGGACATGATATACAAGAGCATTGAAGGAGCCAGATCAGTGTACGATGATGATCCAGATGCCTGCTTAAGCATAATCAACAAGAACTGGCTACTCAAGAGTCGTCCCCGTCTGAGCAAAGTACCGAACACACCACACCGGATCGATTTCCAAGAGGAGTACAGAGATTTGATTACCATGCTCAACAGAGTTACAGGAGCACCTCATGCCTTCTATTTTGAGAAATGGATGTTTTATTTCATCCAGGTGATTGTTCAAGGAAAGGGTACAATACATTGGGCTAGGATAATTAGCCATTGCTTAGACGTACAGTTGAGAAGACTCAGGGCTACTAAGTCCTTCCACATGAGTTCATATGTCATCTATGCCTTAATCAGGAGCGTTGAGTACGCAGGACTACCTCACAGAGGAGTGATTGGAAGAGGACCCGGCGAGGTCAGAGTTTGCGAATCCTATACCTACTTGCATCATCCACCAGGGAAGAACTACAAGTTAATCAATGATACTTTCACGATGAACATCACAAGGACGTTGCAAGGAGGGATTCACAACAGATTATCTCAGGATGCCCAGGAGTTAATCAAGAGGTACGGTGCTTGGTTCATTCAGTTTCCCAAGTTCACTTACATTAGAGTGTATGGATGTCCTTTACCTCCATACATGTTGCCGAGATACCCGACAGACAGGATTGTGTTACTTGAAGTAACAAGGCAGTTGGCAGCATATGTGAAGGCATTCAGACACAGACATCAGAATGGAGTTCAGGTACCTATTATTTTGGGTAATTCAGTTGAGGTATGTCCCAATGTCTCAGCCATGGATGACGCAGAGAGGGAGTTAGCCTTGTATCCTTTTTCATCTTTTGCTTGGAGGAATAGTTTTGATCCTCATGGACATTTAGAGGAGACAGTCGGTAGAAGATTTAGACATGAGTACCAGATTGAAGATTTTATGATGAATCTCCTAGATGATCTCGAAGTGAAACGTAAGATACATTCTAGATTGCCTTTGGATTTCATCAGGAAATGTAAGATTTACAGAGTAGCCGACCAAGCTCAGGACAACGGCAGGCACATCCAATCTTCATATGATAGAGAAAGCAAAACAATAAGTTTGAATTGGAATGAGCCCGAAGCCGTGGATTTAGATGATTTGATGGCACCAGTCTTGTCTTGTACTCGCAGATGGGTAGACATTCAACATCAGAAGTTGAGAGAACAAGGCATAGCCATGTCTTTTACTTTGGAAGAAAAGCCAGCCGAAGGTGGAGCAAGTGTGAGTGAAGGCAATCCCAATCCTAGGAATTCAGGTGAAGGTAACCTTCGATGTGCCAGTGAGGGCAATCTCCATCCCAGAGGTTCAAAGAGAAAGGAAAGATCAGAAAAGAAAGAGCCTTCCAAGAAAAAGCAAGGTGCCAACAAAGATCAAACACCAGGTACTTCTTCCAAGCCAGAAGATAGAACAGTTCGAGTGGAAGAATCCATGGAATCGATGGTACAGAATGATAGACAGGAGGAAGAACAGGCACAGCATGTTTCATCCGATGGATCTCTCCAAGACTATGATTTAGATAATGATAATGAAGTAACATCTCCTCCCAGACAAGAAGAAGTAGTACACAAAGAAATTCAAGTTCAAGAGACAAGATCAAATATCCCAGATTGGTTGAAGGAAAGATTGACTAAGGTGATCGTAATTGAGGACGAGGACAGTGCAATCGATCTAGAGAGCCTTGTTGGACGCTCACATATGACAACAGAGAAGAAGAAGGCTACAAAGATGTCCAAGATGATTCGAGATGAGACTGGATCTAGAAAACTGCAGATAGCTACACCGGCGGCAGACAAATATGAGGGTGAGATCCTAGCAGAGGACTATCATATACAGACTATTGAGTTAGGACCATCCACAGCAGAGCAGACTCTAGATGATGCCACCGACACATTTGAGGCACTGAAGGATAAGTTTAGAGAAGAAGTAGAAAAGAATAGAAAGCTTGAGAGAGAGGTCGGTGCATGGAGAACATATTTCAGTCACATCAATGAACCTTTGGGACGTCAGGATCCAGTTAGATCACCATTGCAGGCATTGCCCCTTCAATCAATCAATGAAGCAGAAAGATTCAAGAATATGGTCCAGCGTACATGTAATTGGATGGATAGATCTCACACGGTGGCCATTGAGTTTATTACAAGGATGTCGAAGATCACCCACCAGGCTATCCAAGTTCTTGAGATAATCCACAGATTGATGGCAACAGTAGCTGCATTTGCCCATACCAAGGACGTTGTCATTCCTGTCTTGAAAGTTATAAGACATACATCCAGAAGAATTTTAGCACAAGAGAAGATCTTGGAAGGCGATTCTCACAGTTTGTTTCAGTGGTCAACCTTACTCCATATAAAGAGTGTTCTCTTTGAGGACATCAGTATTAGATGTGGTCAAGTTGAGGAGGTGATCAATCCGATCCAGGACAGAGTATTTGAGGTACTTCGTACCATTCTTGGCAGAAGGATCGAGGTCGAGACAGATGTGGATTTACAAGAATTTGAAGATAGAATCAAGATCATCTTTTGCAAGGACGCAGATGTTACAGATGAGCAGTATGATCAGATGTATGCCACCATGCTCCTGATTGATAGAACAAAGGAACTTGAACCTACTTGGGACACAGCTCTTCTAGATGCATTTGATCAGGTTATCCACTTAGAAGAGAGTATCAAGAATCTTCCCGAGATTCCAAGCACAGAAATCGAAGGAATCGTGACAAAATTCATTGCATATGCTAAGAAAGAAAATTGGAAAGGGAATAAGATTCTAGATGAAAGGTTGTTACAGATGACATGACATCTTATTTCTCATTGGTTGATACCTCCTAGATTTTTGTGCCAAATTTAATATTCGGCTATGTATTTAATATTGTTCAGTAAAAGGGAGGTCATTTGTAACAAACCCTAATTAGGGTTTAGGTGTCATGATCTTGTCCATTGATTTACTTTCAATCTGGACCTTTCATTGTAACTGGGGATGCTATTTATACCCCCATTTTTCATTTCATTTGTAACAGAATAGTCAATAGAAAAATAGAGAATAGAGTTGAGAAATTAGAGTTGTAAGCAATTTTTATTTTGTAGCAAGATTGAGTCTTGAAGAGAGAAGTTCAAGCAATTGTTGTATATGATGACTTGGAAATCAATAAAATATTGAAGTTATGGTGTTTTGTTGCAAATTTCTTAAGTTATCTTCATGGTTGTTGGATGTACTTGAATCACGCTCAATCAAAGTAGTTTGTTAATTTGAAAGGCTAAGTGTGAGATTTGATATTTGGTAGGATTCGCAATCCAAACCACTAGCTTCTTGCTGATTGTAGGAACGCCTTGCGTGGTCGACTGGAAAACATTTTGAGTCCTTAACCTTCAAGCATTTTCGCATCTAGGATATGTACCTTCGTAGTAGTGTCCTTGGTCTTTGATGCATTGAATACCATTATTACCTTAGAAGATCGCACTAATTTCAATTAAGTTGTTATCTTATGGCAAAATTGAAGTTGGTTGAGTCTTGCCAAATCTCATTCATGCTAAGTCGTTCATAGGGTTAGGCTAGATTAGACCTCTTAAACCCTGTCCTTTTTCCATTTTTTGAAAGTTCTTTTTAGATTAGTAAAACCTTCGAACTTTTGGAATCCGTAAGACGCCTTGAAGGAAACAGCAAATCACATCATACCACTAAAAAGCTTGTCCACACGTGGAGACCCCACTAAAAGAACCTTGGAGTCTATCTAACTGATCCTTTTTGCAGATCTTCAGCAGTTAGAGACTATTTTCTCAAGAGAGGATAAGATGCCTGTCGGTATTTTATTCTGTGTATGATTGTGTACAAAATACACGTCAACACAACAATATACCATTCAATGTGGTGAACAAACCATATTGGGAAGGGTTGGTGGATACATTGGCAATTGCTAGTAAGGGGTTTAATACTCCAATGGCTAAAAATTTCTATGGCCCATTACTAGAGGAAGCCATGAAAAATACACAAGTTGTAATTGATAATTACAGAATAAATATGGTGGAGAAAGGACTAGCATTTTATCAGATGGAAGGATAGATGGAAAAAATTGGAGTCTCCTTAATACTTTAGTGGCTTCAATTATCACATTGGTGTTCTTTAAGTTCATTGACGCCTTGCACGAAATCAAAAATGTTGAGACTTTGTGCTTTGAGAGGCATATCGGTGTTTTTTAAGTCTATAGATGTCTTGCATGAAATAAAAAATGTTGAGACTTTGTTCTATTTGTTAGAAGAGGGGTGATCCAAAAGGTTGGGTTGTGTTGAGGATGTTCACAAAATTGCCAAAGACAATGCAGCAGTATATCCAGCTGCAGGGAGACTTGCTTAGGAGAGGCATTCCACTATTTGTTCAATAGATTGAAAAAAAGGAATCTCCTTAATATTTTAGTGGCTTTGTGTGGCATATTGGTTTCTTTAAATCCATAAATCCCTTGCATAAAATAAAAAATGTTATGACTCTATGCTATCTGTTGGAAGTGGTGATCCAAAAGGTTGGTTGGGGTCAAGAATGTTGTCCAAATTGTCACAGACAACACAGCCGTATATGTAGCTGCAAGGAAACTTATTTAGGAGAGGTATCCTACTGTTTGTTGGAGCCCCTGTGTTGCACATTACTTGGATTTGGGGGTGACTAGATTTACCACCAACTTTCCCACTTTGCAAAGCACTCTAGCCTCAATTCCTTCTCTCAAACAAATGTTTGTGAACAATCCTAGATGAACTCTCCATATTCTGAAAAATTAAAGAGGTCATAAAAACTATTTTCAAGAGGTGTTCATAAAAAAATCAAAAGAGGTACTCAAGGTAAGTAAAACAATTACAAACATTAGTCTTATAGAGAATTACTTATTTGCTCGTTTTTTTCTATTTTTAGTTCTTGTTTTTTAATTTCCTGATAATTTTATTAAAAAAAAAATCAATTTTTTAGGTGACAAAGCCTTTGGTCAAGGTTTTGGATTTGATGGATGTGGATGGCATGCCAATGAGTTACCTCTATCAGGCTATGGACAAGGCCTTGGAAAAAGAGCATGTTGCATTACTATAGTGGTAGCAAATAAAATATGACATTATTTGGCACATCATCTACTGTAAATGGATGACCCAACTCCACCAACCAATATTTGCATTGGTGTATGACCTAAACCCAAGATTTTACTTCATTAATACATTTAAGGGCGATGAGGTCATGCCAAGCTTTACTTCATGCATTGAGAAGATGGCAACAAATGAAGACACTAGCAACAAACTTCTTGATGAGTTAGAAGTCTACAAGGGTGCAAAGGGGAGGCTCTTTTATGCAGCTCAAGCCATTCAAAGGAGGAAAACCAGAAACCAAGTAAAAATAATAATCCTTCAAATTTTAGCTTAATACTAGAAGTAAAAACTTCTAAGTTCTAAACTTTTTACTTAATTTGTATATTTTTTATTGAAATGCTTTATTTATGTATATGTGGTGGGAGAATTATGTTGTTGGCACACTAAATCTTTCAAGGCTAGCTATCAATATTTTGTCCCAACCTTTTATTGTTTCTGGGTGTAAATGCAATTGGAGCCTATTTGAGAGCATTCACACCAAATAGAGAAAAAAGTTGACCAGGAGCACCTCAATGACCATGTCTTTATCCAGTACAACCTATGCCTTAGAACCAAAAATGTGCCAGCTCCTTCTCCTTATGCCATTGACTTGGATGACATCAATCAATTTGTTGATTGGACTGTCAAAGTCAAAGAAGCACATGATGATATGTTCATTAATAAAAATCTTGCTGAATTGGAGAGAGTAACAGCAGCAGCAGCAAAGGTGGATGCATTGGAGAAAGATAGACATATTTGAGGAAACAATCAATCTTCATGTTGATATTGACTTACCTTCTAGTTTGAGGCTCGAAAGTTACAATAGGAGGGGAAAAGGTGGATAATGTATTTGGTTGTTTATGAAATATTTCTATTGTCAACAATTAATCAAATATTATCTATAATTTTAAAGTAATATAATGTATTGATTGACTTTGAAACTTTGAAATTTCAAATTTTGAGTGTTTTAGGGTCATATGACATGTAATCTTTGAATTATGACAATTATGATCTCAATAGACATGTTTGTTCTCTAAATGCATTGTTTTCTGTTTTTTTGTGTAATTATGTTATTTTTATTTTTTGGCCAAGCTTTTTCCAGAATTTTCCTGAGTAACAAGTCCAAGTCAAAATATTGGGCTACTGACTCCAAGTTTTCCAACTATGTTCATAACCAAGTTTCAAGCGAAAGATTTAATGTACTTTAACCAAAGTTACGGAAATTTTGACTAGGAGATTAGAACAAAGATCTAAAAACTAACTGAACATATTACATCTTTTCTTTCTATTCTTACAAGATTGATTTGCTCTAAATTATAAGCCTTCTCTTCAGGCATACCCTTCTACTAGAAACTTTGATTCCCACATCTGACGCTGTTATTCCAAGTTGCTTGAAGAATGTGACAATAGCAGAAAGGAGTTCCGCTTCAGCCTGCAATAAAATAAGAAGGAAACACTACTTAGATTTTTGTAGGCATTCATTGTATAATCTTATGATCTTTAGATCATCTATATATAATACAATGTTGATGGCAGAAGACAAATGGAAATCACAAATTTTGTTCTTCAGATTGTACAAATATAATTTTTTAACACATTATGTTGATGGCAGAAGACAATTGAAATCACAAATTATGTTGAATGCCAGAGTTTTCCGTTTTAAATAAACATTTTTTGGCAACAGTTTATCAGGAACTAATCCACATTGCTCAGATTGCATACAAATAAGGAGTTGTAACTTGAACGAGAATAATAGAATAAGATCAAAACACAAAATTTGGAACTTGAGGTTGCCAGAAAAGCTTTCCTTTACTTTTTATTCTTGTTTCACTATCTATTCAAGCAACACATCCAGGTATCTTATTTGGCATACCAACACTCTTATTACTGATTAAGTATACAGTTCCTATCACCATAAGCATTGTTAAAACCAATTTCATCCTTGAAGAGCCAATCTTGCACCTTACTGGTTTATTTCAATACACATTTCAGGCTGTAGATTGCCTAACAACTAAATTTAAATTTTTTCAAATTTAGATATGAAAACTTATCAAACATAATTATTTTTCACTAATAATTTGGTCAGTCGGTCATTTGATGTATGTGAACTGCATAACGTATTGAACAATTCTCAATAAGATAATTTGAATTGTCAAACAAAATAATAGAAAAAGTAAGACTACAATGATTCTCTGGTGGTAACAGTTCAACCTAGGACTAAGTCAAATTAGTCAGCTTACAAATTAAATGTTGTGTAAGAATGACAGGAACGCAATCAAAACAGATAACTATAACCCTTTTATTTAAACAACAGTTTCTTCCCAGGCCCCTAGGCCCCTTGAAAGCTTTGAATCTCTTTCATTACGGTTTTAATTGCTCCACCATTTATCCAGATTCCAAACAATGGCATGTGCCTTTGTTGCCAAGCATCATGCCCTATAAGTAAAAGAAGAATTCAGCATTACAAAGAGCAACTTGAAAATTGAGGAGCAAATTTATACCTTGCTGGTTTATGTCAACCTGTTGATTAGCCTTTACAATGTCCCAAAATAATCTGCAGACATTTAATTAATAAGCAGTTTGACAAGACTGCATTCACCAAGTCCTAGTTCGCAGTTTCAGGAGTGGTTCTGTCAGTTAATGTGGCAACTGAGTCTTAAACAGCGTAATCGGCTAGTTCTGTAGTTCTAATTTAAATAAAAGTCTCCAGCAGTTGATCAGTTAACTGCCTGGAATTATAGGAATTGTATGTCAATTGGTAAGCACCAAACATTAATTTCCAAAATTTGGGGATGACATGTGTTGCGAAATATAGAGGACGTTAGAGAGGAAAAAGAATCTTAACTTTTGAAATCAAATTCCAAACAAGCCTTATTCTGAAATCAACAGTCTACATTTGGCATCTAGGACAAAAACCCATAGGCGCAATCCGTAGTAGGTTTTGGGGACAAAAACATTCAGAAACCATCATTGTTCCACAATGATAGTGGCAAGAGTTGGTCATGAAGATTCACTAAAGTGTGCTAGCACATTGACAAGTTTTCTGAGAGTTCCAAGAGGAAATCGCCTGTACTGGGTATGCTCACTGAGTGGTCTAAATTTGTAGTTACCTCTGTTGTATGTACTCTTTCATAAGTAAAATGCAAACACAAAAAGAAAAAAGCTATAACAATTTGTGTTCGTTTTTATTGTTAGATCCTCCCTAGTCATATTCTAAGTATTAAAACTAGAATATTTCAGACAATTTTTTGTGAGATAAGATAGGTTTATTTCAATGGTATCAGAGTTGTGATCTTGTCAGCTTGTGGAAAAATACAACAATAAAATGCATAAGTAAAATGCAAAAATAAAAAAGAAAGCTTTTGAAATTTGTTTTTGTTTCTATTGTTAGATCCTCTCTAGGCATATTTTGAATATTTAAACTAGAATATTTTAGAATTAGTTTTGTGTGAGATAAGATAGGTTTATTTTACTGGCATCAAAGTTGTGATAAAGCTAGCTTAAGGGAAATTTCAGACATACACACACACCATGCCCAACGATGAAATAAAAAATTTGTAAGTTCTTGCTGAAGGTTAAATGTTTGAGAGGATATATCATGGATTTTAACTAGTCAAAATCATGAATTTTCTTCCTATTGAAATTGTGTCAAGTTACTACTAAAAGTCACAGATTGTTTGGCTCCAAATATCACAACTTTTTCTGCAAATTGTGGGTTTGTCAGTTTCAGTTTTCTTGAAATTGCAGGTTATTTTTATGCAAAAACATGGTCATTCCTTCTCCAAAAAAAACAAAAAAATTGCAACGAGATAGGGTTTTCAAACCTTTTTGTGGGCATTTTGATCAACTTATTGACATTTCTGAAGATGCATAGAGTTTTGGTGTATTTCCAGATCAGGCCAACAAGTTTTCTGCTATGTTTTGGCATTATTTTATGAAAACAAATTGTGGCTATTTTCTGCTATTCAATGGCTAGGGTTTCAAAAAAATCTTGATAGCAAAGGTTTCTTTCTTTTTTCCTATAATTTCAAATTGCGGGAGAGATGGCTTCATTACCCAACATCATGTTGGAAGGTAGCCATCGCTTCACTGGCTAGAAATACAACACCTAGAAACAACACATGCTCATGAACTTTGAATACAAATGCCTTGATAGGATCATCCTCAATATTAACACTCAACCAACAGTTGTGGGTAAAGACCAAGACAAGTTTGATGAGCATGAACAAGAAGCTGTCATGCTGATCAAGTTATCAATGACCAATGAAATATTTCCAAAGGTTCAAATAGGAAAAAACCTCAACAAAGATTTGGAAGCACCTCCAAGATTTACATGAGACGTCAAATGAGGGCAAGGCCTCCTTCTTGGAAAATGTGCTTTTTTCAATCAGGATGGATGAGAAGATGCCTATGCAGGAACATTTGATGAAAATCAAGGACATTCATGATCAATTGCAAGCCATATGTCGCAGGATGGAAGAAGATATTGTGGTTATTACATTGAAAAGATTACCACGGGCCTATGAACATTTCATTCAGACACTTAACATCACATTTACCAATGTTGACCTGAAGTTCGAAGATTTGTGCAAGAAGTTTTTGCAACAAGACAGATGGAAGAAGCAGTTTCATAGTAGATGTGATACACAAAGTGTAGAATAGGCCTTTGTAGCCAAGGACAAGGGCAAAGGCAAGTAGCCTCAGAAGAAAGGTCAAGGGATTAATGAAGATAATTTGAAGAATCTAAACATTATCACGTCACTATTGTGGTAAACTTAGTCATATGAAGAATCACTATAGAAAGAGGTTTAGCTAAACAAAAATCCAACAAGGAAGGGTCTCCACAAAAGGCTCATGTCACAAAGCATTCTAAGCAAAAGGATTCAACCTTCTATGCTTTCATGGCCAAATGACCAACAAATTAGTCAAAGTCTTTTGTATGGTACATTGATTCTAGAGCATCTCAACATTTCACCCATGTAATGTCCCCTTCTAATTAGTCATCCATATCAGGTAGATTAGCCTATAATTCTGACCCTCGTAGGCTAATGAGGATGGACAGAGGGTCTCTTTCAGTTGGTATCTACTCCAGGATTCAGTATGCTTTGGTTTGGCTTTCGTTTGGCGTCATTTGGACCTCATTTGCTATACATTTGCCATATTTACTATTTATAGTAAGCCAGAAGTTGCTTGAGAGGGGACCTTTCTATTTTTAGAAAGAGCATATGGTCACATGGGGAAAAGTAGGATGGACTCCTGTTTCAGACGGCATAACAAAATGTTAAGTATTTTGGGAGTTATTAATATTTTAGTGACCAAATTAATATTAAATCATTAAATGGCTTATTATAAAGTTATAATCTAACTTTATAATTTCACTTAAGTTGAGGGTCAAATCATCATTGGAAGGGGCCATTTATTCAATTAATTCTTGGAAGCCTAAGCCAAGGTATTAATTAAAGTATTGGAGCTAATGAAATATTATTTCATTTAAATGATTTAAAATGCCTTTTTGGAGAAATTCGAACTTCTTTGGAGATATATAAACCTTGGAATGAGAAGTTCGATTCATTATGTGCTTATTTTCTCAAAACTTGTTTACTAGATAGCATTGGGGTTTGAAGAGACCAAGGGTTTCTGCAAATTTCTGAGCTATTGGGCATTGGAGAGTGTAGCTTCTTCATTGTGGCAGCTATCTGAGGTTGTGAAACATTCATCCGAGGATTGCTAATCAGTTGGCTTCACACAGAGGTCAAGATTGAGCGAATTGGAATAAGAAATAACTGTGTTTAAATCAGATTTGAAGAACCAAATTGCAGCCAATCATATGTTGAAATTTAGGAGCGATTTTGGAGCATTCTTCACTCAGTTACAACCTGTTTTTTGGTAGCCGCAGTCAGCATTGAGGGCGCTAACTGACAAGGGGCGATTTTGTGTTTAAGGCACAGAAAATTCTGAAAATCATCAAGGAGGCAGCGCCTTACTTTGGGGAATCAAATCACAGCCTTTGGAGTTGTAAACTGAAGTTTATTGTAGCAGATCAAATCATTCAGTCAGGTTCCTATTATCCTATTGCCGTTGCTTTTTGGTTTTAGTCAGTTTATAAGGATTCAAAACAATTGGTATTATGTTTTGTCAATGAAATCCATATGTTTATGTATGCATCTTATTAAGATTAGTTGTACTTGATCAATTGTTTATCTCTTGCATTCAATATATCCAAAAATTCCAAAAAAAGCAAATAAAAATCAGAAATTCTAAAACCAAAACAAACCTTCATTCGCCAACAAAACATCAAAGAATCGGTTATTGAAGACAAGGGGTCTTTACAGTGGTATCAGAGCCATCATCCTGCCATCCTGTGTTTATAAGTGCAAGAGAAATCAAATATTATAACAGGGAACAAAGAATACAGCAGTATCAAAACCCACAAGTGCCTGAAGTTGACACTTTCTCAGAGGTTTTAAGAGAAAGAGATAACGGTAAAGCAGTGCAAAACATGGCAGAAGATGACAAGGATGCGAGAATTGAAAGGAAGTTTGACACCATGCTTGAGAGATGTCACGCTTATTAGGGAAAATGGAACAGCAATCAAACAATAATCAGCAAGCTGATCAGAATCAAAATCATCAGAACAATTCAAGAGAAAATAGTGGTGTTCGTGGGAATAGTAACAACAATGATGTGGAGGGTATTGGAAGGGATAGGACAGTCAATCAGCGTGATGCCTTTACTAGAGGATCAGCCTCTAGACCCCTCTTTCCCACCTTCACTCCACGAAAAGAACAACCACATGTTGCTGCCCCTGTACCTTATGCAGATGAAGCATGGCAGGCATATTTAGAATATACCACCTTACCTCCTGATTTGAGAAAACAGTGGACCTTTGATCAGTTCATGAATCAAAGGATGAGAAATGGCGGAAGAAATGAATATCACACCCCCGCACGAACTGATTGTCAGCAAACTCTTGATAAGATTGCCATGCCATATTTTGATGGGAGTGATAAGTGTACAGCTAGAGCATGGGTACAGAAGCTAGATAACTATCTGTCATTGAGACCGATGCTTGAAGAGGATGCCATCAGATTTGCTACATTACACTTGGAGGGTGTTGCTCATGAGTGGCGAACCATAGTTTGATTACTCTTGGTCATAATCACATTACCACTTATGCAGAGTTTACTGACAGGCTGATAGAACGATTTAATCGCAAAGATCCTGAGATGTATTTCAGAGAGTTGGCGCAGTTGAAACAGATGGGTAATTTGGAGACTTATATCGGTGAATTCCAAAGACTTGCAGAGATGGTGCCTAGCATTTAAGAGAGGAGACTTGTCATATTATTCATAGAGGGATTGTTGGAGCCTTTGAGAGGTTGGATTAAGGCATTTGACCCACCCACTTTGTTGGAGGCCATGAAAAAGGCACGTAGCATGGAGCTTGCAGCACCTAGAAGCAAGTTTCCACCTAAGTTCTCTTCTTCCAACAAAGATAATAAATTTTCTCATAAGAGACCAGAAAAAACAGATTTCAAGAATAAATTTCTTATGGGCAAGAATCAAGAGAGTTTGAATGATTTGAGGAAAAAGTTATGTTTTTGGTGTAAGGCACCCTATACACCCGAGCATAAGTGTCCCTTGAGGCCTAAGGCCAAGGCTAGGCAGATGGAATGGACTTATGAGCGTGATGACAATTCTGATTTTTCAGACCAGCAGACTGACCACGAGGATACAGAGTCAGAAAAGGCTTCAGAAGTGTCAGAAAATGAATCAGAAGGCAAAAGGACTACCATGTGCATTACTTCCTTACATCGTGAGAGCACTTTCAGGATGCAGGGAGTTTTAGCAGGGTAGAGGGTCATCACCCTTTTTGATACAAGTGCAACGCACAACTTCATTGATGAGAAGTTGGTAGCAAGGCACACAGGAGTTTGAGGGAGTGCGGGTTAGAGTAGCTGATCGTTATGCACTCACTTGTAGCAGAATGATCACCGATCTCCCTATGCGTTTAAGCGACTATGAATTTAAGGCTGATTTCTCTGTGGTCAATATGGGAGACATGGATGTGGTGCTTGGCATGACATGCATTCATGCTATTGAGGAGCTTACACTTAATGTGAAACATATGGAGTAATGATTTGAAGCAAATGGGAGGAAACATGCGCTCAAGGCAATAACAGACACAAGCTTGCAGATGATCTCTTTCAGGAGGATGGAGAGATTAATTCGCCATGATCAGCTAGAGTGGGCAGCAGAATGTAGAATAATGCCTACACAGTTGGAGCAGCAGAAGGTTGATTATCCACCCCATATAGAGGACTTGTTGACTAAACACCCCAAGGTGTTTAGTGTCATTCCACCTGGTAGACCTTCCGACAAGGGTATTAAGCTTGAGGAGGGTGCCAAACCCGTCATGATCACACCTTACAGGCATGCAAAGAAAACAAAGGATGAAATTGAGAAAACAATTAAGGAGTTGTTGGACATGGACCACATTTGTCCAAGTCTCCTTTTGCTTCATTAGTGGTGTTGGTAAAGAAAAAAGATGGTACTCTTCGAATGTGCATAGACTACCATGCTTTGAATAAGAGGACCATCAAGAACCGATACCCCATTCCAAGCATTGATGAGTTGATCAATGAGTTACATGGCGCATGCTTCTTCTCGAAGATTGATTTAAGGTCAGGATATCATCAGATTCGGGTGAGGGAGCCGAACATAGAGAAGACAGCCTTTCGGTGTCGCTGTGGACATTTTGAATTCCTGGGTATGCCTTTCGGCTTAACCAATGCGCCAGCGACATTTCAATCCACTATCAACCGGGTATTCCAGCATCAATTGAGGAGATATGTCCTTGTATTTTTTTATGACATCTTGGTGTATAGTAGGACATGGCAAGAACACCTAGCACATTTGGATACAATGTTGGGTATTTTAGAGAGGGAGTCTCTGTATGCCAAAGAGTCCAAGTGTGCATTGGGTTTGACAAAGTTATTATATCTTGGGCACATCATCAGTGCTGAGGGGGTGCGGATGGATCTAGATAAAGTTTGGGCTATTATGGATTGGCCTACTTCAGAGAATCTTACGCAGCTCAGAGGCTTCATGGGTTTATGTGGTTTTTATAGGCACTTCGTCAAGGGTTTTTCTCCGCAGGCAGCACCTTTGACAAATTTGATGAAGAAGGGGGCTTTTGTTTCGACCGACCAAACACAGCAGTGTTTTGAGAAGTTCAAACAATTGATGACCACATGTGCAGTATTGGCTATACCAGATTTCTCTAGGACATTTGAGCTTCACTGCGACGCATTAGGAGAGGGAATTGTTGCAGTCCTCATGCAAGATAAAGACACAGTAGTGTTTTGAGAAGTTCAAACAGTTGATGACCACATGTCCAGTATTGGTTGTACCAAATTTCTCTAGGCCATTTGAGCTTCAGTGCGACGCATTAGGAGAGGGAATTGGTGCAGTCCTCATGCAGGATAATGTAATGTCCCCTAAATAAATGATTGTCAAATGTTAAACAATATTAATTATTTTATATTAACCTTCCATTCATTAATATAAATAATTAATATTACATGTTTTATTATTAAAAGGCATTCTAATAAAGTATCTGCTTTAACATTGTAAATAGTTCTTAACTATTACGGGAATTATAACCAACTTTGTATCAATAAAAGAATGAGCGTCAGAGATGGAAGGGATGCCTGGAAGAAACAAATTGATTATTTGCGTTGATATCAGAACATGTTGAATAATTCCTTTCGCCAGCCATCAACTGGCCTATTGGAACTGTGAAGAGACGAAGCCCAAGGGGGAACTATTGGCATGAAGTATCGTTTGTAATACAAGACAGGAGAAGCCTATCAGAAGCTTGCCGAGGAGGCACGCAAACTCCATCCATTTCCACGTGTTCCAGAAACCCGATATCGGGTGTAGCATTTGGCACGCAAACTCCATTCACTTACTCGTGAACCAGAAAACCCGATATCGGGTGTGTCCATGAGTTGTTCCTGCAGTCACGAAGAACCACAGCTTGCGTAGTGGATGCCGTGATGGAGTCGTGACCCAGACTCATCACATAAACCGTTGTTCCGTGAAACTAAGTTCAGAATGCATTCGTTATGGAGGGCGCCTGCTAATACGCTTCACGGTGAATTCACGAAGACTCTCCGATAGCCGACAGCCACGTGAATGGACTTCAACAGCCACGGCAAATCAACAGGTGCACCATGAAATATTTAATCATACGATATTGAATGTTGTATAATGATTGTCCAATAAAAAGCTATGTTTATCAATAAACTTGAAAGTTAATTTGGGACTGCACGGGTTATACTATTTAATGAAATTCATAGGCATTTCAATAGGCAACCGGCTAAGTTAAATACTACATCTCTGTATAATCTGGACATATACATTTATTTGCAATCAGTTCCTAGTAAGGAATTTTACAGATAAGCACCCCATTGCCTATGAGAGATAAAAGTTGAGGGGGTCTGAGCGGACCTACAGTATATATGATAAGGAGATGTTGGCCATAATGCACGCATTGGCCACGTTCAAGCAATACTTGGTGGGCTCTAAATTCAGCATCAAAACAGACCACAATAGCTTGAAACATTTCCTTGGGCAGTGTGATTTGAATGATCACCAGTAGATGTGGGTTATTAAGCTGCAGGCATATGACTTTGACATCACCTATGTCAAAGGAAAGAATAATATTGTTGTTGATGCATTGTCTTGTAGGCTACATTTGAGTGTTATGATTGAGATTACGGAGGATTGGAGGCATTTGATTTCAGAAGAATATGCTAAGGACACCTGGGCCTCTAGCATCATGGACGGTACAGTGCAGGACAACAAATACTCCATTGTAAATGATCTCATCATTTACAAAGGGAGGGTATTTCTTGTACCACGATCAGAGATGAAGAACAGGATTCTGAGGGTCTTACACAATTCCCCCATGGCAGGACACCCTGGTTATTATAAGACATATAGGCAGGTCAGGGAACATTTTACCTAGAAGGGGCTCAAATCCAATGTTCTTCAATATGTCAGAGAGTGTCATGTTTGTCAGCAGAACAAGCAAGAACATACTTATCCAGTAGGACTTCTCCAGCCACTTCCCATTCCTAACAGGAAGTGGAAATGTTTATCGATGGACTTCATTACTGGATTGCCTAGAGTCCACAGCAGAGATTGTATTTATGTGGTTGTTGATCGGCTCATGAAGTTTGCCCATTTCTTTCCGATCTCAGCTACTTATTCAATAGTTCAGGTTGCAGATTTTTTCTTCTGGGAGGTTTTCAGACTTCATGGGTTACCACGGACTATAGTCAGTGATAGGGACAATAGATTCATGAGTAATTTTTGGCAGGAGCTGTTCAGACTTAGTGGAACCAAGCTCACCCCTAGTACGAGCTACCACCCACAAACTGATGGTCAGAGGGAGAGTATAAACAAATGGGTGGAAGGTTACCTCCGGAATCATATAGCCGGAAAGCAGCAAGCATGGGTGAAGTGGTTGCATCTATGCGAGTATTGTTATAATACTACTTATCACATGTCCATCCAGATGACACCATTCATGGTTTTGTATGGGTATGATGCGCCCAACTTTTTGGACTTGTTGTTGAGTGACAGCAGAGTGCCGAATGCCAGGGATCTTCTTCAGGAGAGTCAGGACATTGTGAGATCACTGAAGGAGAATATATAGAAGGCACAGAACCAGCAAAAACAATATGCAAACCAGAAGAGAGTTCAGCGATCATTTGATGTAGGTGATATGGTGTACTTGATGTTGCAGCCTTATAGGCAATCCACCCTTAAGAAGAGTGGTGCGGAGAAGCTCAAGCCGCGTTATTATGGGCCTTTCAGGATTGTTAGGCGGGTTGGAGAGGTGGCCTATGAGTTAGAGGTGCCGGCAGATGCAAAGGTGCACAATGTTTTCCATGTGTCACGTCTTAAAAAGGTGATAGGACACCATGTTACTCCTTCCACAGTGCTACCTCCTCTTGATGATGAGGGGAAATTGATATTAGTACCTAAGGCCATCATTGATTCCAGGGAGCGCAGATTGAGGAATTGTCGGTTGAGGATGCTACATGGGAAAGAGATGATATCTTGCAGCATCCTGAGTTGAAGTTGTTTGGGGACAAGCAATTTCAGGGAGGGCGGACTGTAATGTCCCCTTCTAATTAGTCATCCATATCAGGTAGATTAGCCTATAATTTTGACCCTCGTAGGCTAATGAGGATGGACAGAGGGTCTCTTTCAGTTGGTATCTACTCCAGGATTCAGTATGCTTTGGTTTGGCTTTCGTTTGGTGTCATTTGGACCTCATTTGCTATACATTTGCCATATTTACTATTTATAGTAAGCCACAAGTTCCTTGAGAGGGGACCTTTCTATTTTTAGAAAGAGCATATGATAACATGGGGAAAAGCAAGATGGACTCCCGTTTAAAACGGCATAAAAAAATGTTGTATTTTGGGAGTTCTTAATATTTTAGTGGCCAAATTAATATTAAATCATTAAATGGCTTATTATAAAGTTATAATATAACTTTATAATTTCACTTAAGTTGAGGGTCAAGTCATCATTGGAAGGGGCCATTTATTCAACTAATTCTTGGAAGCCTAAGCCAAGGTATTAATTAAAGTATTGGAGTTAATGAAATATTATTTCATTTAAATGATTTAAAATGCCTTTTTGGAGAAATTTGAACTTCTTTGGAGATATATAAACCTTGGAATGAGAAGTTCGATTCATTATGTGATTATTTTCTCAAAACTTAGCATTAGGGTTTGAAGAGACCAAGGGTTTCTGCAAATTTCTGATCTATTGGGCATTGGAGAGCGTAGCTTCTTCATTGTGGCAGCTATCTAAGGTTGTGAAACATTCATCCGAGGATTGCTAATCAGTTGGTTTCACACAGAGGTCAAGATTGAGCAAATTGGAATAAGAAATAAGTGTGTTTGAATCAGATTTGAAGAACCAGATTGCAGGCAATCATATGTTGAAATTTAGGAATGATTTTGGAGCATTTTTCACTCAGTTACAACCTGTTTTTTGGTAGCCGCAGTCAGCATTGAGGGTGCTAACTGATAAGGGGTGATTTTGTGTTTTAAGGCACAGAAAATTCTGAAAATCATCAAAGAGGCAGCGGCTTACTTTGGGGAATCAAATAGCAGCCTTTGGAGGTGTAAACTGAAGTTTATTGTAGCAGATCGAATCATTCAGCCAGGTTCCTATTATCCTACTGCAGTTGCTTTTTGGTTTCAGTCAGTTTATAAGACTTCAAAACAATGGTACTATGTTTTGTCAATGAAATTCATATGTTTATGTATGCATCTTATTAAGATTATTTGTGCTTGATCAATTGTTTATCTCTTGCATTCAATATATCCAAAAATTCCAAAACAAAAAAACAAATAAAAATCAGAAATTCTAAAACCAAAACAAACCTTCATTCGCCAACAAAACATCAGAGAATCGGTATTGAAGACAAGGGGTCTTTACAACCTACAAGAAAAACTGGTTCATAGAGTACACAGCTTGCTTACATTTTGGGAATGGAGCTCAATTTGCTCTCACTGAGTTAGATTATGTGACATTGACCCAATTTGGATGTCATATTCAGCAAACATAAATGCTATATAGTTGACAAGGAATCCAAGAAAACCATTGTTGTTAGTATCCAAGATCATGGTTTGTATCAACTTGTTGATACTGAAAAAGGTTTGGAAGCATGCATTGCAACCAAGAGTGCATCAAATATCGGTATACTATAGCACCAACAGTATGGGCACCTCAATTTATCCTACCTCTCAATTGGCACGAAAAAATTTGTTAGAGGATTTACCTGATATATGGTAGAAGATATAGGATTTTTGCACAGCTTGCCAAGAAGGGAAGTAGCAGTCCTTTTTTCAGATGGACAAAGCTTGAAGAGCCTCAAGAGTATTGTTGTGTTGTTAACACACACCCCATCACAAATGGGAACCCCTCTTTTTTTTTGCCATTTGCTGGCTTAATTTTGCTTAGTTTGGCAATAATTTTGCTCTCTTAGCTTCCCAACCATTGCAAAGATAGAAAACTTTTGTTAGTGCTGAAATGCAATGATCAATCTATGGAACGAGTAGGAGTGCAAGGTTTATCTTAGGAAAGGGTGTGAATTGCATGTTAACCTTGTCAAAATATCAAGTCCTAGTTAAAATGCCTAGGGTCGCCCTAGAAATGCAATGGTGAAAAAGCGCAAAGGAAAGAAGATTGAAAGAGTTGACAATGGCTCAATCTTGAAGTGTAAAGTGTTCCAATGCAAGAAATGGAAGTCTAAGTTTAGGAATAGAATGAATGAATAATCCTCAAGCAAATTTGGAAAATCCAAGATCACGACAAGGAAAATTCAATGATTCCAAGGCCACGATAAGGAAAAGTCCAAGACCAAGGCAAAATTCTGCTCAAAAATCCAAGAACAAGGTCAAGATTTGGTGGAAAATCCACACCCACCTTGAATTTCTGCTCAAGAATCCATGCCCACCTTGAGATTCTACCCAAGAATTCACGTCCAACTCCAAACTCCACCCAAAAAAATCCACAACCAAGGTGGATTTCCATTGGAAAATTCACAGCCTAGGTAAAAGTCTGCCAAGAAAAAATCAATGAAGAAGTGGAATTTCCGATTGGAAATCCTTACACAAGTGGAATCCCCGCTTCGAAATTCACGATCATGTTTCAAATCTGCCTAAGAATGCAAGCATAACTTCAATTTCTGCCAAGGATGAGGGGTGAGTTTTTTTGTTACAAAATGGGATGAAATAAGAAGCAATGAAAGGAGGATGACTTGGATGAGATGACATAAAATCCTTCCAAAATGCAAACGCCGAGAGTGAAGAGATCGGCTTGACATGAAGTGGAAACATTTTGAAATTTGAAATTTGAAAAAAAAAAAAAAAAAGTGCAAACTTGGCTGACCCTTGCCAAGGATTAAATTGCTACATGGAGTGCCCATAAATGCAAGATCAAAAGAATCATTTTCACATCAATTCAAAACAATTTAACAACAGAGAAGGAGCGAATTACAGCACAAGAGGGCGATTTTGTGCAAGGAAATCAGAGTTGAAACCAAGTCTTGAATGAGAAAGAGGGAGGTGCTTGATTTTAAAGAACCAAGATAGGAAGAGGTTGACATTGAAAGCTGAAAGGAGGTGATTTTTGAAGGAAAAAACAGTTATTTACTTACAGACCTGAGTGAGTTCCTTCACAGTTTAGGCAATTCCAGATTGCAAAACAAGAGAAAACACCATTACAACCTGAAGCAACATTGTTTGGGAACAATTTCCATTAATTCCAAGTTAAAAGAGTGTTATATCCAGATTGTTGGAGGTAAAATCAGAATGCATTTTTCTAGAAAAATTTTGTGCAAAAGTGAAAATAAAGGTTTGAGAAGGTTTGTGAAGCATTTTCTTCCAATTTTGGGATTGTGGATTAACAAAGATATTTTTGAAATTCCAAAATGTGTTTTATTCGTTTCACAACATTTTTTGATGAATGATTTTCATGCAATTTCCTTTAGTTCTTCTAGAAGTGCAAGACAATGAACTTTCATTTTCATATCATAGATTTCTTGCATTTCACTTAAGGAATTTTCATAATAGCAATAGCATAAATTATTATTTGATCTCATGCTTGGATCTCAATATAATCAGTTTCATCTTATTTATTTTACAAATAGTTTTCATGACATATGAGAAATATAAACTTAACTAATTTTGTAAAAACCCAGCCCAAACAAATATCAAAAATGGGTTTCAGTTTTGTATTGATTTTCCAATTAATGAATACATAGAACTTAGAAGTATTTCTAATTTACAAAGTACAATATCTATTTCAAATTAACAAATTTATAAATTAAATTTCTAGCCCCTAGTAATTGCTGGTCCGTTGGAAGTGGATCATCCAATTAGCTTTTGTAGCATGCTCCATTGTTGATTTGATGGAGCTGGAAGTTGTTCTAACTTATTATATCTGACTTGCAAATCTATTGACAATTCATAACTGATAGTGAAAATGGACTCAAATGTAACAATCAATGATTCATTCAATGATATTAGTGGTTTGATATATTCAAAACTTTTGCCTCATCTACCTTTGAAGGAATCTAGTCCAGATCATTCCTCATCTTCTCCTCCATCTGTTTCTTTAAATAAAAATTGTCAATGTATCTCTCAAATGTGTCAAAAGGCTGCGGCAAACCAAGCTTTGTGAATAATTCAACTTTTCATGTAGGTCCTGCAACTTTTTTTCAACCTGATCCAAAAATTCCTTTCTTTCATGTAATCATAACATTTTTGAATCATATTTGATACCTTTATTGAGGCATCAATGCAATTCTGAATATCTTTCGATGCCAATTCACTATCATTGCCTGTATAGAGTTTTTTAAAGATCTTATTGGCAGTTTTCTCTTCTGATTTCAAGTCTTTGTTGTCCATGACATATTGTTTGAGCTTCTTATGATGTTCCATTAGATTGTTCATTGTACAACAATGAAAAAAAATGAAATAATTGATTGATCATATGCATTATTTCCCCCCAAATCTTTTGTTTTATATGCCTTATTGTTTGACTACATACTTCCAATAGTCTTTTTCTACAAGACTCATTTACCTCCCATTCTTTCATTAGGCCTGCGGTCAACTTTTCATTGGCCTATTTCAAATCATCATTGTCAATTTGTAATTGACCTCCTTTTTTTATTGCTTGGCCCTGTTGTGACCTAATTCACGCATCGCCCCATCGCAGATGGGAACCCCTGTTTTTGTTTTTTTAGGTTTTGTCCTAGCTCTGCATTTTCATAAATCTTCATTTTGAGAAAGTTAAGAGTCAGAGTTTTGAGGTCATTCCGGGCCAGATTGAGAATTTATGCTCAGAATTGAATTTGAACATTGCCAAAGTGTTCAGAAGGTCTAAAGGACGAAGATCACAATTGATTTGAGTCATTTCTGACAACTTACTATTTTTAGAAATTTTGCTTTTTCTGCTTTTTTGAAGCTGGCATCTGGGTTTTGTTCTTTAAGCTATTTTATTACTACCCATTTTGTCGGAATTTGAAAATCTCACCTCTAGATATAAAAAGCAGGGCTTCGAAAAAATTTCTTTTTTCTAATATTAGGGTTTTGTTCTTCAGGTCATTTTGATCCTGCCCATGTCTTCAGATTCGAAAAAAATTTGTTTCTAAATGTAAAAAGCAAGAGTTCGAAAATTTTTGCTTTTTTCGAGATTAGGGTTTCAATCCTCATGCCAAATTATTCCTACCCATGTTCTCAGATTTTGAAAATTATGTCTTTAAGGGTAAAAAGAAGAATGCAAACCCTAATTAGGGTTTTATTCCAGGAGATCAGCCATTTTATCAGTACCCATGTTCTCAGATTTCAGGTTTCTAAGAGCAAAAAGCAAGGTAGAAACCCTAATTAGGGTTTATGTTCAAATGAACCAGCAAGGTATCAACATGGCATGAACACTGTTGAAGCGTTCGAATATGACATATTGCAAATTTCGCCTAAGTTGGAGAAGTAAAAATGGTAGATGTTCAAACAAGTTCAACAAGGCTCAAGGGTAGAATGGCTGACGATAAGTTAAAATGTGGAAGAAGTTTCAGCGGGATCAATTAAAAAGTTGTCCAAGAAAAATTATCCAACAAGTGTTAAACTCCTACCATGGGTTAACTAACCCATGGCAAGGGTTACTTAACTCTTGGCTAAGGTTAGCTTATTCAGACACGAAAATGTCTGACAATTTTCAAAGTGCACCTCATGTCCAAGAAAAATTGTCCGACAGATGGCAAACTCCTACCAAGGGTCAACTAACTCATGGTAAAGGTTAACAAACCCCTGCTCAAGGTTAAGCAAGCAAGAAACCAAGGCGTAAAAATGGCCAAGTATGTGCAATTTTTACCATGTCCAACACTTTTAAAGTTCGCCTTAAAATTATGGCATGAAATAAAGATGGCAAAGATTCGTCCAAGGCATAAACAAACATGTCAAGGAATTTTCAAAGTCCGCCTTATCCATCATACCTTCAAAATACGCCTAGGCAAGAAAAAAACATGGCACAAGGAAGATGTGCAAAGTTCACCAAAGCTTGATGAAGAATGTAGGGTCCACTTAGGTGAAGTGGAAGATGACATGGCATTCCAAGGAGTTGAAGATGGCAAGTATGATGACTAGACAATTAAAGTCAATTAAAAATACATGTCAAGATCATATTCTAGAAAGAAAATAAACTCCTAGAATAAAGCAATTAAAACTTGCTAAAATTTGATGGAAGCCTCCAAGGATAAATTCAAACTTCTAGAAGAAAGCTTTAAAACTTCCTAAATTTATTTCCTTGTGTGACAAGCATGAGGATAAGATAAAGCTTCTAGAAGTCTCAAAGAAAATTATAAAACAAGGTTTTATTTCATTTAAAACTTCATTATTTGCCAAATAATGAAATTCAAACCTGTAGAAGGCAAAGGGTTTCAATTTTCTAAAGATAGAATAAAACACAAAGCTTCTAGAAATCGCTAAGGAGCTATAAAGACATGATGCCCATTCATTAATACTTTGTTTGCCAAGGAGAAGTTCGTATAGCAAAGAAGGAAGCATCAAAATTCTGTCAAAATTCACCAAAGCTGAGAGAAGGTAGTAGCTTCAATGCATGATCAGATTATCCAACTTCAGAATTTGCCATGAGAAATAAAGCAAAATCAAGGGTTTGAAGGAAATAAATTTGATAGTCTCCTCAAGTTCGCCAATTTATTGGACAAATTCAAGTCTGCCTAAAATTGGACAAATAAAGCATCACATAAAGATGGAATAAACTTTACCAAAAAGATGTGACAAAAAGACAAACTGTCTGATTCATCCTGAAATTCACCATGGACAGCAAACACAACAACTCCCAAAATTCACTAAGTATAAAAAGAATAGTTCAAGACAAAAGAGATGCATGATTGTCCAAGCTCACCAAGACATGAAAATTCACCTAAAGATGATTGACCAAAAGTTCTTCCAAAATCAAGACGTCAAGACTGACACAAAATTGTCTGAACTTTTCAGACCCTAAGACATGAAGAAATTGTACAAACCCTTACAAGTTTGTCAAACACAAGTTCAAATCCATTCAAATTCTTTAGACATAAATGGAATATGTGAAGATACCTAGCCAGAGTCCTAAAATTTGAGGACAAATTTGCCATGCTAGGAGCATAAGATTCTGATCACAATTCACATGAAATCAGGCCAGCAAGTTGGAAGATAATTTTATTTTCCAAAATTTTCAAAATTCAAAATTTCTAAAGTTCTAGAAGATTCTTAGATAAAATCGAATTTTTGAGAGAAGAAATAAGACTTTCCATTTTGGAAAGATTAAAAAAAAAAAAAACAATAAAAAATTATTTAAAAATTAAAAACAAATAATAAAACAAATCAAAAACAAATCAAAAACTTCTAAATTTAAGAACCCTAAACTCTATATATTTTCAACCAGTTCACTTTCACAATTCATTATTCAAGTTGAAAATTTTGGAGAGCTCTAAAGAGAAGTTTTCTCTTAAAGTTCTGAAGAATTGTCCAGAAGTAAAATTTCGAAGTGTTAGAGGTCAAGAAATCAAGAACTTTCTCTGATTTCAGGACAGATTTTCAGAATCAAAGGTAAATTTCAGTCATAAAGAGGATTCAAAACCTCAATTTGACTGAATTTCCACACCCTTCTGTCTTAATTTTATCAATTTCTTGGCCAAACCCTTCACTTTCAATCTGTTTTTTCAAAAAAAATTAACCCTTTTTCAGGCTGAAAGTGACAATTTTAAGAAGGAGAATAAAAAATTCAGAATTAAATTCTGGAAATAATGTTAAGTTTCATGTGTTTTGCAGATAGCAATGAAGTTTGCCAGCAAGGGAGTGCAGCAAGAATTTAAAATCAAATCCAAATGGAAGAATATCACCGACACAGATCTCGGGGCATATTGATATGGAAGAATTCAAGAAAAGGATGTATGGATATGATGGACACATTCCTACACCGATTGCTCGCAAGATGATGCAGAATGGAATTGTCCAGGCAGCTGGGTTTCCACCAGCCAAGGAATGTACTGAATTAATAGTCGAATGTGCTTTGCACTATAAAGCACAGTCGAGAGAAATTATTGCACCAGATGGAAGAGTCCTGGCTAATCTTTCAGACCTGTCAATCCAAGAGACCTTTGGCATACCAAAGCACAGTAAAACCACCTATAAGACTAAGGAGCAAGCTCAGAGGGTTTATGATAGTCAGTCCGAACTCTGTGCTACGAATGTGAATAATTTTTGGCTGGAGAAGAAGAGACCTCAAGGAAAAGTACCAAAGTATTTGTTGCGTCCATTCTTCAAAGAAGAATATGGAGATCTCATCCTAAAACTGAATCAAATAATGGGCAGCTCTAAGGGTCAATTGTTCCAAACATGGATGTATTATTTCATGGACGAGATCACTGCAGGAACCAAGTTGTTCAACTGGTCACAAATAATCAGTGACAATCTTCATGAGTAGTTGATGAACTTGGAAAGGACAAAGGCATTCCAGATGAGTTCATACATAATCTATCTATTGGCTGCAACCTACAGATATTCCGGACTGATATGTAAAGGCATAGTTTGTGGCCATTAGAAATGGTCATATGATTGTTATCCTCAGCTGCAGCTTAAGGATAAGAGTTTTCGAGCCCATGACGCATTCTTGATGTACGTCACCAGAACGTTGCAAGGAGGTACTCATAACAGACTTTCTCATGAATCGAAAAGTTTAATCAGCAAGTACGGATCTTGGTTTATCCAGTTTCCGAAGTTCACCTATATCAGAATCCAAGGTTTCACTGGTCGTCCTTACCGATTGCCAGTCTAACCAACCAATGGGATGGTCCTGCTAGAAGTTCTCAGACAATTGGAGACATATCAGAGCTTCAAAAGAACAAGGCAGAAGGTAGTTGTATCATTTCCATTCTTTATTGGAAATATGGAAGAATCTTGTTCGGCACAGGCAGCAGAAAGTGCCAGGCTAGAGATGCAGCGGTACCCTTTTACCTTCTACCAATCCAGAGCTAATTTTGATCCTCACCACAACATCAAATCAAAAAAGGAGGAAAGATTCAGACATATAGTGAATATAGAAGACTATTGGGCAAATGTGGAAGATGAATTTGATATCAGAAAAAGAATGTGTTCCAGGTAGTCAGTAAATTTCATCAGGATGACAGGACCTTTCATTGTGCCCGATCAGCTGGAAGATGACAGAGAACATACTCAGCCCGACTTTGATGAGCATGCACCCCTTTCCCATATCAAGTGGTCAGAACCAGATCATGCAAACTTAACCATCCTAATGAGACCAGTCATGAAATATACCAGGTAGTGGGTTGGTCAGCAATGTCAATGGTTGAATAAGAAAAACATAACTTTGACCTATAACCTGATGGGAGCAATGGAAGGATATTCTTCCAATGAAGAAGCAACACAGAATGCCAGACCAAGCCAAAATGCCAAAAGGAAGGGGAAGGGAATTGAAATTGAAGAACCTGTTCAGAAAAGGCAAAGGATAGAACCATCTCATTCTGCCACATCAAAGAATGAAAAATACATATTAAATATTGATGAATCATTGGTTGATATAGAAATTCCTTCTCCAGTCCATCGAGAAAATGCAAAACCAGCCCATCAGGAGGATGATCAACCACCATCTCCTACTGACACGGAAATCCTAGAATCTAAGCATGATACAGATATTGAAGCAGAAGGAGAGTTTCAAGAAGGAATGATTTCCGCTCTCCGGGGAATTGCACGTGACCAAGAAACAAAAGATGACCAAGAAGTGGAAGGCGTTGAGCAGTCTACTGTTCCCGCATGGCTGAGGGAGAGATTAAAAATGAACACACAAGCAGTGGAAGAGCCAGAAGAGGATGACATGGCTGATTTCTTAGCCAGATTAGAATGAACTGCTATGAAGAAGCCGGCCAAAAGATTTTCTACTATCCAAAGAGATGAGACAGGTAATCCTACAGTACAGATTGCAGTGCCTAAAATAGACAAGGCAAAAGGGAACATTGGTCCACACGAGTATGAATTTACCACCTTTGACCTGGGACCAACTACAAAGGCCCAAGCAAACGAAGATCTGGACAATTCAGTCGCATCCATAAAGGCGTAGCTGGATGAAGAAACAAAGAAGAAGCAAGAATACAAGAAAGAAGTGGAACGTCTAAGAGATTATATTCTGCACTTGACTACCAAGCCACTCAATCAAGCAAATCCAGAGACTCTCCTACTTTTGGATTCATGGCAAGTAACCACACATTCTGAGGAAGATACAGTAACAGCTAGAGAAACTAGAGATTGGATAGAAAGTATAAAAGAAGAAGCAGCCAAGTTCATAGAAGGGATCGCATCAGCATATGATCAAACTTCTTCTTTGCTTTCCACGTTAGAGACTTTGGCAGAAATATGGGCTGATTTCCAGGATGTCCAAGATAGAATCATTCCATCCCTTGGAGAGCTAAGAGGAGTCTCATCTCAAGAGTTGGTCAATCAAGAGATAATTGAAGCAGGGGTTGCTTATGATTTCCACAGTTGGCCCTGGACACTGGTTGCACAAAATGAAGTCTTGGAAAAGGTGCAGATTGATGCTGATAAAATAGAGAAGCAGATAAGGGCTATTCGAGATAAGACTTGCCTTATAGTTGCAGAAGTACTTGAGAAAGAAACAATCCACGAAGGGATATGCAGTTGGAGAATCTAAAGATCAAAGTACAAGACATCTGCTTTGTCATCTCAGGACCGGTCTTAAAGAGCCACCTAGCTAGAATATCGAACCTCCTTTCCATCAGGGATGCCTTTCAGAAGCAGCAAGTAGACTGGGAATTCACCTTTGCTTTTTGTGCAGATGACTTAGAAGGATTGGAATTCAAGGTCAACCTATTGCCACATGTCTCCATGGATGAGGTTGATCAAATTGTGTCCAGGTTCATCGAATATTAGAAGAAGGGGGTGCAATCCTAAAAGATAGCATCTCGTGCCACTTGTCTTATGTGCAATTAATCATAGATTTTATTTTGGGAAACCCTAATTAGGGTTGTGTTGTTTAGATCTTGACCGTTGATCTTAAATCGATCTTGGCCATTTATTTTTCTTTCAAAACTCTATATAAACCCCTCTCATTCTCTCATTTTAGTGTTGTGGAGAATTTTATGAGATTGTTGCACAGAGCTATTTGAGTAATAAAATACTCATTATCAGTATTGTTTTGAAATCTTTTTATTGCTAAATGGTTGCATGGTTACATACTCTTTTCAACAATTAGATTAGATTTGCTTGAGTAATTTGTTTCAAGTTGTTAGATGAATGATAGATTTGATAGTTTAGATAGGTGAAATCTCGCTCATACTTTTGTTGAATGAATGATTTTCGTTTAACGTGCAAAGTTAGTCTGAGCTTTTATGTGGATGTTTAACTTCTACTTAGAATAATATTGTTCAATTGTTGGTATTATTCGAAAGTGTGAAAATTATAAGTACAACCTTAGAAGATTGCACCTGCTCTGCGTAGTTGTCAAGCGTGGCGAAACAAAGTGTCGTTACTAAATTTCACCTAATCTATATCGTCTCTTGAGTTCATAGGAATAGCTTAGAAGTAGTATAGAATCCCTGAACCTTCATCCTTTTTATCTTTTTTGAAGTCCTAAACCAGAATATCCAAAAACATAGAGCATAAGTTGTTAAATCTGCCTAAGTTCAGCCTGTGAAAAATATTGGTTAACAAACGTAAGTCCCCCTTGAGATTTTCAGCACACACTACCCAAGCAGCTATCCCACTAAAGTCGCTCGTTCGCACATATAGACCTTGGAGTCGCCTTGTGGTCTTCTCGCAATCTCGGCACAAGTAGTGATTTTGTTCAAGAGAGGATAGAATATCCTTGTGGTATTTTATTCTAAGTGTTTGATAGATGATAAAACGTCCACCAACAGGTCCCATGCAGCATTGGCTTGCGCTAGATTTTGTTCTAATTTTTTTCTTTCGGCTCTTTCATTTTCATAATTCTTCTTCATTTCATCTAATTTTGCCTTGAGATTACTCGGTTCCACCTATGCCTAATCATTATCTTGGCTTGCAAAAGTAGAGCCATATTTTGTTATCCTATTCTCTAAATCCTTACTCTTGTTATCTGCTGCTTTCCATTGTGCTTTCTCATTTGCCAGGCCCGCCTTCAGCTTTTCTATTTGAGTCTGCAATTGAATTTTAGCTCTCTCTAGCTTTAGCAATGACGTGAACACCACTTGGTTGTTACTTTTTAATACATTGATTTTGTTAGTATTTTTCATTCCTGAAAAAAACATTTGGATAGTGCTCACATCATATTCAAATTGATCCATCTGATGCTCTGGTTTATTGTTAACTCTAGGCACTAAAATTGTGTACTTTGTGGTTTCTTTATCTGGGTTAAATGTAGGAACCACCTTGGTTGCTGCAGGCTCTTAAGTTACAGTAATATGCTCTAACAATTGCTTCTTTCCTTCTTTATACGTATCTCTTTTCTTTTTCAGCTCAGCTTCAAATTGTGTGCGATCAAAACCTTGGATTGTTGAAACAATCGAATGCTTGAATGGAGAAATGGTACTACTTCCAGTCTTGGTCATACTAAAAACTGGACTTGGAGGGGTGACTTATGGAGATAATTCCTTTCGACTTTGAGCTGCCATAATCTTTTGCTTCTTTGAAATGCTTTGTTCACTGAGATCCTGTAGTTGTTCGGTCCCTTCTAGTGTTGGCCTCTTCTGACTATCAGTGTGAAATTGTGGGATTGAAGTTTGAGCAGAAACAAATTGAATTGGCACTTCTGCTATTGTTTTCCCTTTGGCAGTTTTACTTTTAGACTGTTATGGTGCTCCAATTCTAGTTCTGTCATGCACATCTCTAGGGGTTACTTCTGGTACATAAAAAATTCCTTGTCCACTAGATCCTAGTGCACCACCATCATAACCCATTTTTTCAGCAATTGCTGCCCTTGAAGAATATTTTCTTTTGTGGCTTCATTTGCAAAAGGCTTGTATCCATAATTTACCTGACCAGTACCACCATCATGTTCAAAAATTTCATAATCATTATCACCACCTTCATCGTCACTGTCAAATTCATTGGGATGCTCTTTATTCCACAAATTGCTAAATTCTTCATCCTCTGGGATGTCATCAAGATCTACAATACTCTTTGGATTGCCTAGGTTCTTCCTCATAAGACCAGAACTCAGTGATTTTTTACTGTGACCAATTTTTTCTTTACAAGCCAAATTTAGTTTGTGGTGTTTTTTGTATAGTACTGACAAAGTTACCCCGAGTTTCTGAGACGGAGACGGCAGGGGACGGCGGGACGCGTTTCCGGGACGGCAAATTTTTTTCCCAAATTTGGGGACGGCAGGGGACGGCAAAGGGGATGGCTATATAAAATATAGGAAAATTTTAAAATATATAGGAAAATTTCAAAATTCTAAATGTTCATATGAAAACATGGATAAAGCATGCATACATACATTATATTCATATGAAAACAATAAAACATGGATATAGCATGTGTATGATACTATGAAAAGTTGAAAACATTTTAGAATGTAAATTCTGAACATACAACATCGTTAATACTCAATAGACAATATGCAATTATGCATTCATAAATCAAAATTTCAATTCATTCACATTGTCAATATGCATATCAATAGACTCGGAGGTTAAATTTTCCCTACTTCTATCGACGCAGTTTCCCCCCATATTTTTCAACGGGGGTTTGGGGGCAACGCCCCCAAGGTGGGGTCGAGGGGCATCGCCCCTTGCGCACTCCCTGTCGCGATACAGGGCGGGGTCGAGGGGCAACGCCCCGCGAGGCCAAAAAAACTTATTCTTTAATAAAGGCGTTGGGTGTTATTTTTCTATTGACTCGCCGAGTTTGGCGATTTTCTAATCTGTGTCAAAATGCCCAAAGGCTACACTGCTGCCATATAGTTTCATTGTCAAAATTATGAATTAAATTAATAAATTTAAAATTTAATTAATGTTATCTTTTAATTTTTTTTATTTTTAATAACAATTTGAATTAATAAGGGGCCTATATTAGAAAATTTAACTAAAAAATTGAAAATACAACTTTTAAAAAAAATTTAATATTTTTTAAGGGCCTTAGAATGGGGGATGTCTGGCCGTCCCCGGGACGGATTGGGGACGTCCCAGCCGTCCCCAGGACATACGGACGTCCCCCAGAGCTAGGGCAGGCGTCCCCCCATTTCGGGGACGTCCCCTCAAAAAACAGGGCAATTTGGGGACAAGGGGAAACGTCCCCTGGCCGTCCCCAAGTCCCCGAAACGTCCCCGGGACGGGGACGGGGGTTTTCAGGTCGGGGACGCGTCCCCGGGTAACACTATTAGTACATGGTTTAGCAGCACTTGTATAGAAAGTTTTGTAGCTCTTGATTGACATCTCTGCCTCCGGTGCTTTCTATTGGTGCAATCGCATTATTTCAGCTAAGAACTCCTTCCCGTGATTCCCAAGTTAATCTCAAGGTTATGTTGGTGTGTGCGCATGTATAGACACTAGGCTTAGGATTTCATAAGTTTCCCTAAGTTACGATTTTATATTTAAGCAAATAAAACAAAGCATATATGGATAGTTCGTTGAATATTCATACATGTCATTTATAGTTAGCCCTAGTTATCAATGTACATGTGATTATCTAGGTATTTGAGTTCACTAAGTACTTAGTAAATCTTTCTCTCTCCGGGAGATAAAGGCTTGTCACGACCACCTCTACCTCTCACAAGTACTTAGGATTAGTGAGCATTATGATTTTACCAGCGACATTTTGTTAAAACTTATCTTCCTAAGTAAAATCCATGATAAGATCTTGTGTTGATAAAGGATGCTCACAAATGGAAAGCTATTAATATGTTAGCATGTTTTCAACTATATACTTAGCTCCAATATATATTAGGCAAGGTATGTAGTGCGGTAAGCAAAAGGATTGTTAAGCATACACAATATGAAAGACAGATTTCATAGTCAACATGGGTTTACTAAGATGAATAAACATGAGGATTCAGAGCTCATGTCAGTAGCACAAGAAAATGGACAAATTCAAAGTGCTGAATAACAAGATTAAGGAACTGAAAAACTGAGGAGCACAAATGGTTGGTGTTTCAAATAACTACTCAAAGAAGTAGCAAGAAACAACCCTAAATGGTTGGTGTTTCAGAGCAACAAATCAAATGAAAACAACAAAATTGAAGGATAAAGAATAGGCGGGGCAGCGCCACAACAGTCCTCTGTAAGCTTAGGCTAAAGAAAAAAATCAGAGGTGGAAACCAAGATGGTATTAGCCAAGGATGAGATTAAAGAAGCCAAACAACTTATGTGAAAAGGTATAAAAGATGCAGATAAATTTATAAAAGCCAAAACCAAACTAGAAGGTCAGTGCAACTAATTGAAGGGAAGCATTTCCATAATTCCTTCATCTTTAACCTCAGTGTCAGTGAAGATCCAACCTACACCCTTGGCTTCTACTCATGTGTGGCCACTGAATACTACTTCCCCATTTGCTCTCCATATTCGTACTGCATATTTTTTACAAAGATACTGACAATGCCATAGAAGGGATAGATGTGGACTGAGCCTGTTAAAAAAACATGGATGGTCCTTACTCCTTAATTTAGGAACAACAAATCATAGCATACAAACAACAACAAATCTAATGGAGACTAACAAAATGAAGCAAATGACATTGAAATGTACACAATGTTCATCTTGAAAAACCCTTTTGGATAAACAATCAAGCCACAAAAATGGTGACTAACCATATTGATGCAAAAACATGATCACGCACTAAAGATGTCCTATGCCCAGAATTTGAAGTAATTCCAGCAGCATTCCAACAGCAATAGAAGTAATTTAAAAGGCTGGTACACAAACAATTCTATCCTATATGGCAAAAAGAGGGGTGGGTGATGCAGTGGCATTACAATCTACAAACTCATATTACCCTGTGGAAATTACTACTTCTATACCACTTGATCAATAAACCTCTAGGTTGACAACCCTAGAGTTGCATCAACAATGGACTCTCCTAAGTTAATATGTTTGATGCTACTTCCAATCATCTACCCTAGTGCATTTAATTCGCTTACACCAATATCAACTATGTGGAATCAACTAAAAAATGAAATAAACAACAAGACACACAATGAGCAAGAATACACACAACAAATATACTTATGGTGAAAACCTAAATAGGTGAAAAACTCTCAAAAGAGTATGCAATTCAACATCCCATCCACAATATCAACTCTAAAACAAGTAGATAGACAATTTAATGGTCTTAATGGGGCTGCAAACTAATCCTATAGTAACATCTATCTCCATTTTGTTCTGTGTGATTCAAAAACCCCTATCCACTCTATCTCTTTGCTTCAACAATCTAGAAAAATGACTTTCTTCCACCAACCAATCGACCATCTCCACATTCAATTTCTTGGGCTTCCCTTATTCTTCCTTTCCAATAAGGGATGACAGTTACCTTGGTATGGCAATGACCAACCTTTCAACTTCCTCTGCTTGGGAATATGGACAATTACCTTCCAATGCGATGACCATCCATGCAACCACCACTCAACTTCTCACCAAGATCCAGAAAGTGCCCACTCGAGATAACTAGAACCATCAATGTATTATAATAGCCCCACCAACAAAGGAGAAAGAGACCACCGACAAGAAGAAACAACCCAATTATCACAACCAAGGATGATCAAATGACTTGTCAACAAGCCCAAATGACTTTTACTTGTTTCTTTGCTTCGAATCCTACAATTTCTCTACTCTTGTAAAAGAATGGGGCTTGTTTTGGTTTTCTAATATGGCATTAAAGTTTGACGTGTGGTGCCATCCTCATGGACACAAACACACACATGCACTCATACACACATAGTAGAGCACACACACTCATACAAGCACACACATACACTCACATAGTAGCACAGACAAATCCACACACACAAATGCTCACAACCATGCCCACACACTTGCACGCACAAAAAGTTTATACACATGACATGTTTCCAAACATCAAGGATTTCGAAAACTACTGAATGAATTGAATTCATAATCATCAATTCCACAATTCTTACCTCTATACCAGAGATTCCAATTATATCCATATTCCATTGGTAATGTTCTCGACGACGTCCTCTGGTCATTCTTTCATAACGCCAACATTGTCCTATTGCAAACCATTTGAGTGGGAACGACAAACCTTTCCTGTATCATTAACACTTATTAAAATCCTGGATTTTTAAATCACCTAACAATGATTTAATCCTTGATTGGGAAATATGTTAAATTTCTGTATCTCTACCGTATCATTAACACTTATTAAAAACCTGGATTTTTACATCACCTAACAATGATTTAATCCTTGATTGGGAAAAAAAGGATATGTTAAATTTCTGTATCTCTACCAATACATATTATTAACTACAATTGAAATAGAAAAAGGTTTTAAGTCTGAAAGAAACCCTTTTTGCAAAACCAGCCGAGCTAAAGATGGTGTAATCTCTGGTCTTAGTGCAACACGCCGCCCACCCTTGTCTTCAAAATTGTAGAGCTGTGAAAATAATCAAATAATCAGATAAATTGAACAGAAGACATTCAAACTAGAAATTTTTTAAAATAAAATTATTATACATTTTCAAATTCAATACTTGTAGATATGTTCCTCTACTATATAAGTATATCACCGACCAAATCTCACCACCATTCCTGTTAGTTATGTCACTCAGTGAGTTAAAAACTCAAATCTGGCAATTTATCACTTATATACATCTATTGAGCTCTAAATTTATAGTTCCACCTTTGTCAGGAGTGTTATATCATTGCTTGTATGCCATCTACTAGTAATCAATGAACATATGATATAACATGGTTGGGGTAAAATTAATAAATGTATTTATTTCAATGGTAGACAATGGACACCATTATAATAAGTAATTAATTGAGGTAAAATTAAATTTTTTTGACAGTTACATACAATGCGAAACAGTATTACCACTTGGATCTTGTATGTTCCATCTTACTGTACCCCACTCCTTGATCTCTTTAACATCCACAAATTCTTATAAAAAATAATTCTACTCCATAATACTTAATAGATTGACCTGTGCACTTTTCTTGCACACAGTCATAAAATCAATGCTACCGTTCTTCATGTCATATCTTTTTCATTTTCTCTCTTGTTATTTTTGATAGACTAGAAAATATCTTATTTACAATACAAAGCTCCTCTCATGAACCTGGTATGAGAGAGAATTAATTAAGTATAGCAAAAACCTTGCACTCATACATTGTTAACTAAAGTGAATCCATGGACTAAGTTACCATTGCATGATTTATCACAAATTATCTTAGAAGTAAAGTAAACTTCACCTTTCTGTCAGAGTAACCTAGTAACCTTTTCTAAATTGTGTGAAGCAGAAAACCAAGAAGTTCAACCGCACACTTCAATGTGTTGATGTTAAAATATAATGGACTTCCCAACTTAAAAAAAATTCTCCCTGGGTTTTTTAATCATAATTTTTTTGTGGTTGCTACAAGAATGAAGAGTTCAAAAGTTCAAAAAAAAAAGACACAAGTAGACAAAAATACATAAAAATGAAATGTGTTTTTGGTTCCAGGAGTGTATATCAATAGGATTAAGAATACCAATCAGTAAAACCATGTGAACATGTTGTGTTGAACAAAAATTGGATTGGACCAGACTGATTACTTAAAATATTTGTATGAAGACTTTCAGAATTGGAAAAGCAGCATTATAAAGAACAACTGATCCATAAAGAGCTTATGTCTATGTTTCTGACACTCATCAACATACAGAAATATGAAACTCTTCTTAACTTGCACAAACTCCCCACATTGCATACAATATCATATTTAACACATAAATGAAAATAACGTGCTCCGAATGAAAGAAACATATGATAACATGCAAAACAGAGTTCCCACACCATGAAAATGAGACAAATATGCAACCATATTTCTGAAGAAACCCTTCAAGGAAGAATACTCCAGGAAGAGTGCAATTTCTTGCCTAGTACCATTATAACAAAGATGATAACCATGTTACATCACCCAGAGGGTTCATTGGAACATAAAAAACAAGACTATGCTGTGTATTTAAACTGCTCTGCCTCCAACTTGATAATAATCTTATCCACTCTCCATGCAATACCATTCCACAAGCAAAAACTAGAAGTTTGTACCCAGAGCAGACCTTTAAAACATTGAAACACTCACATAGACCCCTCTCTATCTCCCATCGTCAGAGAAAAGTCAAAAGGTATTCATGTGAAGCATTCCAGCTTCAAAAAACTTTCAAATTCTAGCTGCAGCCCACATCAGAACAAATTTGCTGTTTTACAAATAATTAGTTTGCCACAAGTTACGAATTTACCAGTGGTGAACACATAATTTGCTACCCATGTAAGTGGCAAATGCATCAAATTTGCATTTCCAGGTACATTGGATGCCTGCAAACTATAACAAATTTGTCAGCAATATTCTAGACCACTCTTTAGATCTTCTAAAGCATTCAACCAGCTATTGTTTCACTATGTTACAATCAGTTTGGCAGTGATTTCTTCTCCCAAGTCGCATCCTGAATATTGAACTCCATATTGACTCCAATGGTCCAGCATGTTTGACCCACTTTACAGATCAACAGCAAAGTAAAATGGGGAGTTGAAAGTAAACAAATGGAATAAAGAAGGAAATACAGTGCTAACTGTTGGAATGATTGGCATAACTGATGCAGATGAGGTGATACAATTAAAGACTGATGACTGAACCGGTAGAGGCTAGAAGACTATTTGTGATGAAGAGATTGAGATTTTGTGATTAGATGACTTGATCAGTTATTTGTGTTGTCATTGATGGCAACTGATGTTAAATGATGTTAACTGATGTTTCCTGATGTTTGGTTTGTCATCTAAAGTGATTCAGTCTACCGGAGACAGGGTTTACCGGCAATATACAGAAGTCTATGAAATAGGACTTTAACCGGTATATGCAAAGTTGTTTTGCTTGAAGCGGATGATTGGTGATGATTGGTGATTTGCGGTTTGGAATATAAGCTTTTCTCATGGTAATGAGTATTTGACCGGAACCGCATCTTGTGATGACTATCGAAAGGCATGTTTCTAATTTCTGATGAAGTTTTGTCAGGGTTTTAGAACCGGTGAAGAAATCATAAAACCGGTAATGATTTTTGGTATGGCGGTGATCGACAACAAGTTCATGTGTTGATGATATCGCGGCACAAACCGCGTGAAATGTTTGAAAGATGTTTTGGCGCGTTTGGAGAGCGAATTTTTTGGGAATGTGTAAAGTGCTTAGCGGAGTGAGCTAAGGGTTTGACTTTGTACCAGATCGACTTGTCATGACGACTTATGATCTTTCAACGGCTGATATTGATTTGTAATAGATTGTAATGATCCACATGATGATCTGTAATGAGTTGTAAAGATCTGTGATGATCTATGATGTAATTTAGGGTTTAGTGGCCGACCTAGTGGAAAGCATTATTTATGTTGGCTTAGTTGATGTTTATTGTGTCGGTGATCTTAGAGAAGAGTGTGAAGTCGTACCTAGAAGAGTTAGGTTTGCTTGAGAGTTGCAGATAGCAAAGCATAACTGTATCTGATTTAGCAAGCTGAGAAATGCAAGTAACAGATCACTTTTTCATTGTTGTTCTCTAACAATTACAGCAAATTAAATTCCTTAACCGGGTAGGTCCTGATAGGTCTTAATCTTGTAAATCCCCTAACAGGGTAGCTCTCAAAAAGAGTGGTAAATCCTCTCACGAGGTTGATCCTAACAGATCATTAAGCTCTTAACCGGGTTGCACATCCAAATCCCTTAACCGGGTGAACTTTAACAAGGTCTGCTCCTAACAGGGCATATTGTAAGCTCCTAACAGGGTCTGCTCCTAACAGAGTGTACTTCAAAAGAGTACAAATCTTTGTGGGTACAAACTCCCACCGTGGTTTTTCCCTATTTGGGTTTCCACGTCAAAAAAATGGTGTTCATGTGTGAAATGATTTTCATGTGATGTTATTGATTATCTTTAGTTTACTCATTATTTATGAATACACCGGTTATAGCAGTTTATCAGAGATTACCGGTACTGTTTAATGAATTGGCATATGTAGTAAATGAAGTTAGATTTGTTGTAAGTTTAATTTGGTTTTAAAGTTTTAAATTGGTATTAATACTGATTCAGCCCCCCCCCTTCCTCTCAGTATTAACCGGATCCTCATAGGATTAACACTAACAGAAAGTAATGACATACTATGACAAAAAAACTACCACCAAAGCATAAAAGTAAATAACCAAAAAAGAGAAAATACTTCATTTATAGTAGTCAGATTCAATTTGGATGGTCAACTGTGCAACTTCTTAAAAAGATAACGAGCCTTTCAGTAGATGCTTTTAGATAAAGTAATGCACAAGAAGTGATTTACAACCATACAGGTGTTACATAAACATTTGTAGCTGGGTGAAGAACATCAAGTTAATTAATCTGATACTATTTAAACTTTATACAAAAAGTATGTTACCCCTGCAAAAGAATTCATTTAAATTTTATCTCATTCAAAATGTACATCAATAAGAATCACCTGTTCAGTTATCTCCTCCCCTGCTTTTCTCACATATAGTGCTTCAGACTCCACAACTGGAAAATCAACTTCTTCAAATGCAAATAATCTGGAAACCTTCAACAAGCACAACAGTTGTAACCATGTCAGAGAAGATTATGAAGACTAAAGAAAATTTTATAAATATTGACAAGCTTCACCTCTCGAAACTTTTGAAAGAGCCAATTGCGTAGGCGCATTTCATTTGGCGGAAAGTCTCTAGTTCCACGTGGAGGATTAACATCAATGACTTCCACCTGCTTTGGAGAAGCATAGGCGGTAGTTGATTGCCCAGCCTTCTTTTCTGTAATGGAGGCTTCTCCTTCATCCACGTCAGCATTTGTTGACACTAGAGCACCTAAATTCAGAATATTAAGTAAAAATTAATTTTTATAGCTGGATGCAAAGTAACACTTATTTTAAGCTTAGCAAACCATAAAAATTTAAAATATTTCTGAATAGTACAACTTCACAAAAAAGGCAATCTTTACTTCAAAATCTAGAATAAAAGTATCATCTTCAAAATGAATGGAAACAGGAACCCATTGTTCAATCAAGAAAACATAGACCTTTTACCATCAACTACTGCAAAACACAATAAATGCATATGTTCCAAATGAATAGAAGCGGGATGCATCATTTAATCAAGAAAGTATAGACGTCTTACCATCAATTAATGCAAATAGTAGCTGAACAATATGTGTGGCTTGAACAAATGTCAACAAAATCCAGAAATCCCAAAGTAAAAATGTTGTGAACCAACTGCATTACAGGATACTCCCACTACCACTGTTGTTTCATGTATCCCACGTATTAGATATAGATACAAGTAGACACGTGATAGATATGTATCCAGTACAATTGCATATGCCATAAAGTATCAGGATACAGCAGTGCCATATCTGGATAGGTCATGGTGTATAGGCTTTATTGTATTATGTTTCCCATACAGCTGGGTACACCATGATGTATCTCAATACAAGAGTACCATATCTGGATAGATTATAGCATACCCACAATTTTTCCACCTTGTACTTGGGTTGTATCCAAGCCATGTTAGAATTTTTGGCATCCAAGATTTAATATGATTTTACAGTATTTTCATTGCAAAAAATTCTAAAATTTTGGTTTTGTATGTTATGCGTCTCTGTATGTTATTTTTTTATTTTTCTTTTGGTATACAGGTATCTCTTATGTATCATTTTGGGGAATCTCTAAATATGTGCCATATCCCTATCCTGGTAAATTAGGCTGTAACTCAACAGAACTAAGTTACTAAAATTAACGAACACAAAAGATATATCTCAACCTTTTTTTGTTCCATTCCCTGATATTAAAACAGAAGTTCATTCCTACCTAGTATGATGGCAGATACTTAATATAGAAAATTATAAATCAGAAAAACTTCAGTTAATCTACTTTACTCTTGTAATAATATGATAACTCACCAGGTTCACCAAAGTTATTGAAAATTTCAAAAGTCCAACAATTTTTAAAGAAACCCTAAAAACCATTTAAAACCGTTATAAACAAGCAGCCAAGTAAATTTTTGCTGTATTTTCTTCTTCCAAATGAATAGAAACAAGAAGCCATTGTTCAATTAAGAAAGTATAGTCCTCTTACCATCAACTATTGCAAAACACTAGCTGAACAATATACGTGGCTTGTGCAAATACCAACAAAAGCTTATAAGTCTCAAAGTAAAAATGTTGCAAAGCAAAGGCTGATTAAGGTTGAAAGTACATTACCAGAGACACCCTACCACTGTTGCATCATGTATCCAGCAATATAAGGTATTGATACGAGAACAGACATACGACAGATATGTATCCACACAGCCAGATATGTTATGAGTTGTATCAGAATACAGAAGTGCTGTATCTGGATAGTCCTTTGGGCATCGAGGCTGTACCTGCAATATATTATGTGCCACATACAGCTGGATACACTGTGATGTATCTTGATACAACAATACCATATTTGGATAGGTTACGGCACATCCACACTGTATCCAGATTCCACAATGTTCCCCCCATGTGATTTGGTTGAATCCAGACCATATCAAAACATTTGCCATCAGAGATTTAACATCATGTTTCAACATTTTAATTGAAAAAAATTCTCTAATATTTGGTTTTGTTTGTGTGTGTGTGTAAATGTAATCTTTTGATTTTTATTTTCTTTTTGTATGGACGTATCCCTGACATCATATCAGGGTCTCCCTAAAAATGTGTCATATATCCTGGTAACTCAATTTGTAACTTGACAGAAGTAAAATTTATGAACACAAAAAAATATATTTTAAACTTTTTTGTTTCATTGCACGATCTTCAAATAGGAATACATTCCCAACTAGTATAAGGCAGATAATCGTTATAGAAAATTATAGATAAAGAAAAACTTCTGTTGGTCTACTTTGCTCTTGCAGTGGATGCGGTAATAGTCAATAAGAAGAAAGAAAGAGATTTGCGATGGATCCTACCCCGACAGGATTAGTGGCAACTGAACTTCGATGGGGCTTCTCAGGGTACCCTGGGTGAAGCTGGGAGCTGGCTTTATTATTTGCAACCTTAGAGATATGATGAAAGACGATTCTATGCTTTGGGACAAAAGGGCACGAGACAGAGTGGGAGGTTTTGATTGCAGCCTATCTTTGGCTTATTCAGAATGGTGTAGAAATCTAAATTTTGAAGGTTACTAATAAATTGTTATGGTATAAATTTGAATTGATGCATTTCACACATTGTTTCTAGGATCAAAGTAAGGTGGCAGATCAACAACCATGGCTTTGAGCTTTCCCACTTCTAGTCTAACATTAGTGAAAAGGTTGATAATTGGAATGGGCTAAGGGAAGTCGTATTGGATGATAGGCCTAATTGATTGATTGGTATTTTATTCGGCTTGATGATCTTTAATTGGATGTTTTGTTTAATTAAATTGAAGAGCTATGTAATTATGAGGGGAAGAGGTGTGGACAAACATGTGTGGATGTTGGGGTATGGTAATGGCTGCCTGGGTGTGCATTGGTCTGGCTAGGGCGGTGAGGCCTTAGCAGACTATTTTGTTCGCTGCTTTGGCTATAGACGTTGGCGTGGGGGATTCGTTTTTTATGTGCAGGGGTGCTGGGTGCAGAGATTGCTGATTCGGTGGGGGGTGCGTGGATTGGTGTGTGGGTTTGGCTTCGGTGGGGGTTTGGCTGGTCGTTTCAGGTGCTCGCAGGTTGCAGAAGGCTCTTGCTTGCTGTGGACCATGGCAACTAGTGTTTTGATTGTTCTATGCTTCTCTTTCGGGTTTGCGGTTGTTTGCTTTTGTGGGGTTTTTTCTCTGAGAGGCCTTGCATGGTGGTTCTTCGGTTACTTGGACTCTCCCTTTCAAGGATGCTGTGATTGGAGGGATTTCTTCTCCCATGGTTCAGGAAAATTTAAGCCCTAGAATGGGTAAGCCTGGTTTCGAGGGGACTTCTTCTTTGAATGATGGTTTTTGACCTCAGAAAGTGAATGGTTGTCATGCTAGGAGTGAGCAAAGGCCCGTGTTGGTGATTCCACTAGACACAGTGGAGGAGGATGTTAATTATCTTTCTAATTATGCCTTAATTTGCAAGTTCATGGGTATTCGAGTCTCTTTGCATTTTTTGGTGTCTTGGGCTCGACATACTTGGACTCCCGAGGGAGATATGGAGGTTCTGCTTGCTGCCAACAGCTATTTCCTAGTGGTTTTCTCAAGCATCTCTAATAGAAACAAGGCCTTTGAAGGTGGTCCGTACTTTTATAATCAAGTAGGGCTTCTCATTAAGCCATGGCATGTTGGCTTCAATCAATCTAAGGAGCTTCCATCTAGAGTTCTTGTTTGGGTGTGTCTCCCTTGGTTCCCATTGGAGTTTCGGAGACGAGATACTTTTCATTTGGTGATGCTATTGCTCGGAAAACCAGTGGGTCCATCGCAGCAAACTATGGATAAAAACGTAATCACTTATGCCCGTGTTTGCATTGAAGTTGATTTGAGCAAACCTTTACCAGATTCAATTGAAATTCAATTTGGATCCTCCTCTTGGATACAACAAATAGATTACAAAACCCTTCCCTTCCAATGTCAAGTTTGTCATGAATATGGCCACTTGCAGTGTATGTGTCTGAAATCTAACAGTGCAGTAAATCTAAGTAATGAATCATCTCACCCACCACCTAAGCAAGATAAAGGGAAATCTCCTGTGGTGGAAGACAAGGAGGGATTTATCTCAGTTAAGGCCCATAATAAGGGTAGGGGACAGAAGAGAACTCTACAAGATAGGCAGATTGATGTGGTCTCTAACAAATTTGATGCTTTGGAGGACCTGGATCAGTTTAATGAGATTCTTGGAGGGTTGCCTTTTGGTCAAGAACTTATGAACACAGATTAAGTAGGTGGAGTGGAGGAAACCATCATCCCAAATGTTGTTTAGGCTAGAGGTACTGAGGCCCATATGGATACTGAAACTCCCTTGCTTACTTCTGGGGTTCCATAACCTTCTTGTTGCATGGTGGGGGAGGGATGCACCAGGGTAGCCAATGCTATGGTTGTTCTAGAAAAAAATCCTCAGGCTGCTAGTAAGAGTAAGGAAATCCCTCCTTCTCTTGGGCTTCAACAAAAAAACCTCAAGAAAACTACTCCAGAGAAGCCTCTTAAGGAGGGCAAGAAGAAGGATCTGGAAAAGGTGAAATTAATTGGTGAGACATTGGTTGAGCCTGGTTCAGCAAAAACCATTGATTCCCATTTCTCTCCATCTCAAAAATGATAGTCCTTTCTTGGAATGTGAGGGGTATGAATAGCATCCCTAGACAAAAGGCTATTCGGGATTTGATTCGTATGCACTCTTTTGATATTGTTTTTATTTAGGAGACTAAGCTTTCAGTTGAAGGTATGTTGAGTTTGGGGCCTAAAATTTGGTCTAGAGGTCAAGGTCAGTGCATTGGGGCTCTTGGCAGTTCTGGTGGTGTGGCTTGTCTTTGGGACCCTCGAAAGGTGGTCCCTCTGTGGTGGATCTCAACTAGATGTTCAATGTCTCTGGCTGCCTCAAGTATGGAAACTGGTGAGGTTGTTCTTCTCACCAATGTAGATACTCCTACTGATCTCTCAAGAAAATCCCTTCTTTGGTCCACATCAGAATGGTCAGGTCTCTTGCTCCACATCTCCCATGGATTCTGGCAGGGGATTTCAATGTTGTTGCTAGTCAGGGGGAAAAAAGAGGAGGTGTCAATAGATTGGATCAGTCCGCCAAGCTTCTAAGAGATAATATTGATCTTTTCAACTTAGTGGACATAAAGCCCTCTAATGGTTTGTTTACTTGGAATAATAGAAGATGGGAAGTTGAGGCTATTTCGGAGAGGTTGGACAGGTTTCTTGTGTCTCAATTTTGGGTTGGGGGCAATTGGTCAACTTGCTCTGAGATTCTTGATTGGAAAGGTTCAGATCATTGGCCTATCAAACTCTTTGTTGCATTCTTCAAATCCTCTAAAAATCCTCCTTTCAAATTCCAACTTATGTGGCTCAAGGATTCTTCTCTTCAGGAGGCTATATCTGATTGGTGGTCCAGAGGGAAGCCTGCATTTGGGAATGCTATGTTCTCATTTCTTAAAAGGTTGCAGTTTATTAAGTATATGTTGAAAAGATGGAATAGGCAATGCTTTGGCAATGTTTTCGCTGCTAAAGCGGCTGCCCAATCTCGTCTGGATGACATCACTCGTCAGATTCAAGACCATGGTCTAACTGAGGAATCTTTTAGTTTAGAAGTCGTTGCTATGAAGGGTCTAGAGGAGTGGGAGTCGCGTGACGAAATTTTTTGGAAGCAGAAGGCTCGCATTGACTGGCTTCAAGAGGGAGATGAAAACACTTCTTTCTTTCATAACTCTATTCGAGATAGGAGACATGGAAATCTCATTAATTCTCTCAGATCTTCTGAAGGGATTCACCTCTCTTCTTTTAGGATGATCTCTAAAGAAATCACTCAGTATTACTCATCTTTGTTTAAACAGGATACTCCCCTAGCTAGGGATGAAGAAGATCTTGTTTTGGGGAGCGTTCCTTCACTAGTTTCTTATGAATTGAATGAAGCTTTGAATAGGGTCGTCACTTTGGAAGAGCTAAAAGGGGTGGTGTTCCAGATGAAGAAAGGAAAGGCCCCTGGGCCTGATGGCTTTCCTATTGAGTTTTATCAGGAGAATTGGGATATTATTAAACTTGACCTCCTGGAAGTGATTTTGGAATCTCAAAGGAATAAGTAGATGCTGAAAGCCTTGAATGCTACATTCCTTGCTCTTATCCCGAAACAAAAAGGGGCTAACTCCTTGGACATGTTTAGGCCTATAGCCTTGTGCAATGTTGTCAACAAGATTGTTACTAAATTGATTGCTGAGAGACTTAAGCCTTGGCTTAACTCAATTATATCTGAGGAGCAGGGGGGCTTCGTTCCTGGCAGACAAATCTTGGATGGGATTGTGATTGCAACAAAGGCTATTCATTCTATGGCAACCTCTAAAGAGAAGGCTATGTTTATCAAGCTTGACATGGCTAAAGCGTATGACCGAGTGAACTAGTCTTTTTTGCAGAAGGTTCTTGTTGCTTTTGGGTTTGATAGTGGCTGGATCAATTGGGTCATGAGTTGTGTTGCATCCTCCTCCTTTTCTGTTATTATCAATGGGGAGTCTTCGGAGTTATTTGGAGCTTCTCAGGGTCTAAAACAAGGGGATCCTTTGTCTCTGTACTTGTTTATCATTATGGCTGAAGGTTTATTAAATCTCGTGCCCGACAAGGCTTAATTCAAGTTCCCCCCCACTCTCATTTATGGTTTGTGGATGATACTGCTTTGATGGAGTTGGCTAGAGTGGATGAGGTTGTTAGTATAAGGACTTTGGATATCTACTTGGCTGCTTCTGGAAAAAAGATTAATGAGGATAAATCGTCCATATTTTTCTTCAACACCCCTAAGCCTATTCAACTGAGGACTGCTCGTATTCTTAGATTCTAGATTGGTGTTCTTCCTTTTGTGTAAATTGACACTCCCATTATTGTTGGTTCTCTATCTTACAGGTTTTGGCAAGATGTGTTGGATAAGATTCAAAGGAAAATTTCTCATTGGACTTGCAGGTGGCTTTCTTCAGCCAAGAGGGTGACTCTTCTTAAGTCTGTGATTTAGGCTCTTCCCTTGTATAGATGTTTTGTCCAGGCTGCTCCTGCTTGCTTTGTTCATGAGTTTGACACTATCTCTTGTTAGTTTTTATGGGTTGGTAGCTTGCTCTCTAAGAAGTGGAGTCTTGTTAAGTGGGACTCTATTTGTAGACCAAAGCAGGAAGGTAGTTTGGTGCTTCACCAGACAAAACTTAATGGTCAGGCCTTGGCTGCTAAACTCTATTGGAGGTGGTGTAGTCAGCAGGACCAAGATTGGGCTAGAATCCTTACCTTGAAATACCTCAGGGATGTGGAGAGTAGTGATGTTCCTCGGTGTAGCCTTGTGGGCAAAGGCTCTATCGTATGGAGCACTCTCAAGAGGGGTACCAATTTGATCAAGCAAGGATTATTCTAGATTTGTAATAGAGGATTTGAGGCTTTATTTTAGTTTGACTCCTAGGATGGAGCTCCTATTATTTCTCTATATCCGCACTTACAAGCTTTGTGTAAGATTTTTATTGAGGCTGGATGGAATAAGGTAGAATCTTACAAAACTTCACCAAAAGTGGGTCAAATTGAAGTCTTTTAGGTGGAAGGAACCACTTGAGTGGCCACCAGGTGGTTCAACTGAGGATCGTTAGGAACAAGGTAAGATTTTGGCTGGTAGATTTTGTAACTCCTTGGGGGGAAAAGATATCCTGGCTTGGAGCCCGAATCCGAAAGGCAAATTCTCAGTTGCTTTGGGGTATCAGGAGTTGGACAGGCAAATTTATGGGAGATATGGTGTTTGTTGGTGGAAGCAAGATTGGAATAAGTTTGCATGGCCTTGTGGTTCAAAATAGATGCCTTATGTGGGATAATTTGCGAAAGAGAGGGTTTTAGGGCCCCTTGATGTGTGTTTTGTGTAAAAACTATGAGGAGTCCTCTTCACATCTTTTCTTTCTATGCCCTTTTGCCAGGGAGATTTGGCACTGTTGGTGGGGGTTGTGGAATAGAGCATGTTTCCATGCTTCCTCCTTAAGTGAATTTTGGAAGCTTTTGGGTAATCCTCCAGCTATGACTCCTTTCTTGCGGATTGCTTGGGATATTGGCCCCTCGTTTATTCTTTGGCAAATTTGGTTGGAAAGGAATAGGAGCATCTTTCGGGATAGGAGCATGATGAGCCATCAATTGTGGATGAGAATTATTAGTTTGTTACAGGAAACTATATTAGCTAAATGTGATTTGACTGTCGTTGTGGACCCTAGAGATTTACTTGTTGTTCAGAGGTTGGGTTTGGTGGGAGGTCATGCGTGGCCTTCCTCTTCTAGGAAGAATCACCATGATAAAAGGAAGGTTCGATAGGATCATTTTTTGTCTCCCCCTCCTCACGATGTGTTGAAGATAAATACTGATGGTTCGTTGAGAGCTCATCCTGGGCATGCTAGAATCAGTGGAGTTGGAAGAGATAATTTGGGGGTTATTCATTTCTTCTTTTCTTTGTATAAGGGACATCATTCTAGCAACTTTATGGAAGCCCTTGCTATCCTTTATGCTTTGGAAAGAAGTTGCGCTCTTGGATGGAGAAAGATTATCTGCGAATCTGATTCTCAAATAGTGATTGATTTGCTTAATAAGCAGCAGGTGGAGGGTTCAAACTGGCATTTGATCTTGGTGGTTGAACAAATCCAGAGAATTGGTAGATCGCCGGATTCTATTTCTTTCTATCATGTTCCTCGGGAATGGAATAGGGTCGTTGACTATTTGGCAAAATGGGCTTCTAGGGAGACAAAGGAGTGGAACATCAATGATTGGGATCACTTGTCCACTGATTATTCTTGGGTTTTAGAAGACTTGGTCATGGAGGACATGAGGAATTATTTGGGAGTCTCTAGTGAGAGCTGATTTGGTGGATGTTCTTGGTTGGGTTGTTTGGTTGGCTGCTTGGGCTGACTCGCTTCTGTTGCTTTGTATTGATCATGCTTGATTAATAAAATTTTCGCACCTTTTCCAAAAAAAAAAAACGTGTGGATGTTTTTTTATGGGAGGCTTTGTCCAGCTTGCTAGTTGTCTAGCATATGTGTTTATGAGGTCGGTCTAGTATGTGTTTCTTACCCTCTATTGTTTAAGGCTAGTGACAGAGATTATTTTAAGTGTTGGCTTTATGGCTCAAGGGAGTATTGGCCATGTCTACAACCCTCTACGTCATGACTCTATTTCCGATCCTAAGCAATGCAGGATTTTTCATTGCCCAAATAGGATTCTTCTCAACGTGGTTAAATTAATAATAGGTAAGGAAGATTTAAGGGATTCTGGAATGCCTAGATCTAGAGGGATGATTCTTGCTCATTTTCATGTAAAATTGGGACTAGCTATCCCATCATCAGAGTTGGGTGGAAATGTTGCATCTCAATCCTAATAATGCAAGTGGCTACAGAATTTGAGGTTGCTGAGGATGTTGGGCAGATTGGTTGTATGTCTAACTAACCGTGGGGAATGGAATTTGCAGGATTTACAAGCAACATAAGCAAAGATTCGTAGTCTCTCCCAGGATACGGAGACTCCTATGGCCTATTGCAAGGACCTAAGCATGGTAGTTCATCACCTGTCAGTTTCTCATCACTAGGGTACTTTGAGGCCACTAGTACATTCTCCCTCCTTATTTGATTGGAGCGAAATTGAGTAGGGCTGCGAAGAGGGTGGAATTAATCCATGGTGTGCACTCCTCTGTGGCCACACCTTGTTCTGTTGCTCTAGTTCCTTTCTTCCTTTTCTCTTTAGTAGGTCAAGGCACGCTGGTGTATGACTCCATTTTTGTTGAAATGGATCAATACCTGCAAGTTATGTCTCACATTTGCTCTGAAATGCTATAAATTGTGCACTGTTATTAACCATATATGTTTTTATTTCATGTTTTATGTATTTCTGGTTCACAGTCTATTTTCATTTAGAATTCTGTGCCCTCGGATTATGTGTATCAAAATGCCAAGGCAATATGCTTTTGACTGTAAAGTTAGACAGGTATTAGGAGCTGAGTGTACACATAATCTCTGTTTGGGCCACTCAAAAATTAACTAACCAGTTCTATTCTTTCAGGGGTGACTTCCAGAAGTTTCTTTGGCAAGGTCGGATGCCTCTAGGTGTCTCCTTGGCAGGGAAGCTTTTCTTTAGTTGAGAGGTGGGGAGAGGAGGGCAGTTCCTGCCACATTCCCTAACATAATCAAAGTCCCTGGTACATTGCAAAAGTCTCTGTAATGTTTCCAAAAGCTGGGGAAAGCATACCTGCCCTTGCATAACAGTACCCAACTAACACTAAATGAATTATTTATGGGTTGTTTAGTTCTATCATCTTATGAAAAGGCATATGACACACCTTATTTGCCATTCCCATGCATACAACCATTAGCAGAATTCTTGCTTATGGTCAGATCTGCCACCTTCAGCTAAAGGCTAATTTTGTTTATAAAGTACTCGACAATAGGCTTGCCCCCACTGAGAAGCTTCCATCTCTTTGGGCCCTAGTTTTCTAAATTTCAAACAACGAAGCTTTAATAGCTATAGGCCATACAATAGGATAACATAAGGTATGGCTGTATATGCACAAATATTGACGTTGAGAAAACTCTATCAGACACTATTCAGCTGCATCTTTTGTATCATGCTGTCGAGCATTATAATGATTACGAAAACATCTTACTCAGCAAAGACTTTCTCAGTGACAAGGTACATCGCACATCCGTGCCCCAGGAATTTTGACTTGTCTTTTTCAATATGCAGTAGGATCAACAAGTTCCTTCATTTTGAACAAATTCGTCACCTGATTCTAAGTCACATTTTCAATCTTTACTTAATTCTTTATATAAGAAAGAGAATGATAATTTTGTTCCTCGGCACGATCACCCTCTTAAATCATTGGCTCTATTTCCACATTCAATGAGGAGTAAAACTTTAATCACATTTCACATCTAAAACACTATGTTTGTTGGTACCTAAGCATCACATTGTAAGACAAGCATGTACCCAGGTTCAATTTTGTTTTTCTCCACTTTGCTCACGGAATGACAGGTTTACTCTTACCTAATCCTCTGAAAGAGAGGAGCAGTCGTACAGAACAGCAGCTCAAGTAACTTTCAGTGAGTCTTCCTTAAATTATACCAATACGCATTATATAACCATGAATAGGTTTTCATGTAATATACCTTCTGCAATTTCAGCATTGACCTTCTCGATGCATGCTTGTGTCAGACATGAGACTAGGAAATGAGAAATAAGCATTTGTTTAGATTTTGGCAGGTTAATTTACGCTGAGAAGCGCATCCTACAGCCCAGGTAGAGCAACTGCTTCCAACACATTAGTGATACTTGCCTCGGCACCAGTTCACATGTACGAGTGATAAAACGTAAGGGATTGAAATCGTACCTGCAGAAACTCCATTTCCTGTGCAACGGCATCGATCCCAGCGAGGTTTCGTCGGCGGAAGCCTGATGTTTTTAATGGTGAAGGATTGGAAAGGCAGAGTTAAAGGAGAGTTTCTGAGAAAGCATCTGGAGGTCGCACACACTGCACCATTTCCTCCCACCATTATACCTCTCACCACGACACAAATAACCGCCATAGATATGACCGTTATCTGTTATAAATCGTAACATTGAAGATCATCTGTGATAATTTGTGGGCTTGTGAAATATGAGGCCTGAAACTAAACATTTAGTATCTGGCATTTTAGGATTTGAAAGTATTTTTCAGGGTTTTATTTCATATTTTGACCAATTATCTGTATTTGATTTATATCTCTGGGTTCTTTTAATGTTTTTGATATTTCTTTTTGGTTTCGTCTTTTTTTTTTTCGTTTCTTTGAAAAAAAAAAATTTGAAAAGGTATATGAAGTTAGAAAGATTTAAAATAACTAGCTTACATATATTTGATTTTAATCAAATATATATATAATACGCGGAGAGATATCTTCTCGAGGCGCCTATTAGAATTCGAGGTACATGATAAAAATAGGTGTCTCGAGAAGATATCTCTCGGCATATTATATATATATTTGATTATATATTTGATTAAAATCAAATATATGTAAGCTAGTAGTAGTCGCGGCGCAACATGGGAAATGATAAAAAATTCAAAATAGAACTATATAATATTATATTATTAATGTTTTTTGCAATAATATGTAATATTATTATTGCAATTATTATTATTATTTTTTATTTGATGGTGGAATAATATTATAATATATTATTATTATTAATTTATATTGTTTTGATTATTATGATATTATTTTATAATTTATTGAAAATAATATTCATAATATAAATTTGAAATATTTTAAATGTATTATATTATTATTTTTAATTATTATTAGTTAAAATATTATTTTTATAGTTTTATTAGTAATATTATATTAATATAGTGCTATACGATAAGTATAATACTATTATATTCTTATTTTGAAACTGTAATATTGTTTTATAGTTATTAAGTGTATAATATCAGGGTCAAGGTTTAAAACTTGGTAAGAGTTAGGGTTATGATTATAGTTAGGGGTGGGACTATGGTTATACATAAGATTATGATCATGATAGAATAACAATTATGTGGGCTTTAGTTGAAGATTAGGGTTAGGGCTAGGGCTAATATCATAGTCAAGTTTAGGTTTTGCATTAGAGATATAATTATAATGAGGGTTAGGGTTATAGTTATAATGAGAGTTAGTATTGTACTTAGGATTAGGGTTAGGGTTGGGGTAAGGGTTACGATCCAAGTTAATCTTAGTGATTGTAATTAGGGTTAAGGTTAAGATTAGGGTTAGGGTTAGAATTAGGGTTAGATACTAGGGTTAGGGTTAAGGTTAAGATTAGGGGTAGGGTTAGAATTAGGGTTAGAATTAAGGTTAAGATACTAGATATGACCGTTATCTGTTATAAATCGTAACATTGAAGATCATCTGTAATAATTTGTGGGCTTCTGAAATATGAGGCCTGAAACTAAACATTTAGTATCTGGCATTTAGGATTTGAAAGTATTTTTCAAGGTTTTATTTCATATTTTGACCAATTATCTACATTTGATTTATATCTCTGGGTTCTTTTAATGTTTTTGATATTTCTTTTGGTTTCGTCTTTTTCTTTTTTCGTTTCTTTGAAAGAAAAAAAAAATTGAAAAGGTATATGAAGTTAGAAAGATTTAAAATAATTAAGGTTGTATAATTGTATTTTTGTCATTCCTTTCTTTGTGTCTTTATTTCATATTATTTTTAAATTAGTGGTTCTTTTAATGATATTAGGTTTCCACAATTCATAGTTTTGTTCCATGTTGTTTCTGGATTAGATTGTGCTACAACTTTTGCACGACATGATCCATTATTAGAATGAATCCATTGGTTCTTTGCATCTCTTATAGTGAATTGTATGATATGAAAGATTACACTCAAGAAAACACACTAATGAAACAAAAGTACTACCTCTCAAATCATTCAATGGAGAAAAAAGAAATGCATGCAACAATAGTACATAAATGTAATTATTTATGTGCTAAAACCCCTTATCAGTGTCCATTGGAAGAAAACAAATTAATCAAACACAAAAGAAATGATATTACCTTTGTTCCTCTTAGTTGCTTCTTCAATGGCACCTTCACCAATGGGTGTTTCTATCAAAGTATGATATGATTGCTTGAAAAATAAAAAATTATGATTCCGCAACCAAAATTATGAAACAATGAATGAAAAAATCCTTATAAATAGATAAATGAAACCCTAGATGCAAACTCAAATTAGCTAGTGCAAGTGTAAACTATTATTAGTTTAATTAAATAAAAGCAAAAAAAAACACTTAAGTTTAGCTTAAGTAAATAAAAGCTAATATTAGCTTAATTAAATAAAAAGAAAAAACACATTAAATAAAATGAAAAAATACTTAAGAGTATCTAATTAATAAAAAGACTATAATTAGAAAGATTTTTTATTTTTTTAAAAACTAAAGATATTTTATTCAATTGGAAAAGATGTTTTATTTTATTTTTTATTGTATGCATGAAGTTATGATCGTCCTCATTTCTAAAACCAAACATCATGATCGTCCTATCAAACATAAACTATCAACTCTTACAACAAGATCAAAATGACTGTTGACTCGCTTGGTCTAGTGAGTCTTATCATTCATGGATTTATAGTGATTAGAGTGGTTGGGATGGTTCATGATCTTTTGTTTTTGTCTTCTATTTGTGGGATGTTTTCATGATGTTCTGAGGCAAGTATATTTTGGGTATCTATGATAGTATGTTCACTTCATGACTATCACACATACCTTAACCCTTAACATACATAAACGTTTTAGGACAGATTGAAACATTCATTGTCTACAATATGTTTGTTTTTCCATAAAGGGATGACATTTTGCTCTGACTCTATATGTCATGACGTGATGTATCCACTTTCCATATCAAATAAAGCTCTTTATTGCTAAAGTGCACTTATGAAAACAAGGTTTCATCATTAATAACTCTTCTTTGTCTATTTTTTGTCTAAATTTAATAACATTTCTTTGTCAATCCTCGTGGTCCTCTTGGTTTTGTGCTCTAGTACCCAAAAGTATATGCATTTTGCATCCACAACATGTTAGAGCACATTCATATCATAATTAGCCATCTAGAATATAATGCATACATCATCTCATCATGCATATACAAATTAGTATCATAAATCCATGCATTACATAGCATCATGGTATAAGATCATCATCATGACATCATATAAGCAATAACAAATAGAAAATGATATCATACATACAAGCGTTATCATATCAAATTACATCATGCATGTAGTATAAACACATCATATGGTCTCATATAGAATATGCATCCCATATATATCATAAAAAGTATCCAAGTACAAAAATTAGAGTATTTGTGTCAAGTGGAGCTCACATGATCGATACAATCTCAAAAAGTGTCTATAACATAAGCAAAATGTATCCTTGATTATTGAAAGTATCATTGGGTTCTCCCTCGATCCTCCTGGCCCTGGTCTTATTGTGAGGATGAAGCTCCTCTTGTCCACAGTTCTGCCTATCCTGGTGACCTTAATGGTCCTATCACTCCTGCATTGCTATGTGTCCTTTGAGAGTGTGTCCTACTGCGTGACCTACTCTAAGCTTGAAATGTTGGATATGATGGTTCTCTCTGCTCTATCAGCACCACGCCCTCATATAAGCCCCTCCAATATGTTATCCCTTGTCCTAAATGCAATATTTGATCAAATGCATCCCACATAATAAGATCCTTGAACCCCATCAATGAACTCCTAGACTCTCATCTGCTCTTTGTGCTTGGGACAATGTTGTGTCTTGAGAAGCTATCAATGAAGCTCTCTGTATTGTATACTTGTCCCTCTTTTCCAGTAGTGATGCTCTGATCTCTACCGACAACTAATCCCCTCCAGTGGTAGTCTCTCCATACTTGAAAGCGAAGATGCTCGCACAACATCCCAAGATTACCTGACCACTTGAAAAGATGCTTCCTATATCTCTAGTGTTGTGGTGTGCTCTCTTTGATACCTCACCTCATCCCTCATAGTTTTGTCATCAAGTATATCCTCAACCTCATCACCTACGACTACATCCTGCATAGGCTCATCCTATGGAACTTGTATATCATCAGCTTGATCCATCAATATCAAGATGGCACCATGATCTCCTCTATCATTGACATCCTCAACTGATTCGTCCTCATCCTCATCTAACTCCTTTGTCTCCTCGTCTTGTCCTTTCCTCTAACCCCCTCATGATGCCACCCTCAAAAAAGGAATTTCCAGATCTCTCAAAGGAACTAGCATGTGCTCCGTGAACCACCTATCATACGCTACTTTCATACCTGCATCTATAACATCCAGACTTACACCCCATTGTCTGGGTTGTAAATGCTCAAACCCTGTATATTCTACATGAGGTTTGATGACTAGTCCCTAATCTCCAACCTCTTTATTGGATCGTGCATAGTATGCCATACCTGTAGGTACATCATGTCGCTCCCCAAACTATTTTTGTACCCTCGCTGGTAATTGAACCTCAATGATCCTTTGTCTCATAATAGTTTAGCCTATGAGGTATATCTCCTGTCTACAGTAAGGGAGATGCTCTGTTGAAATATGGCGACTGATAAGCGGCTGGGATGCTTAAGGCATTGTAAGGTTGATGTACTGTTTTTGCTGGATAATAAGAAAGATTGGACGACTGTGTATGGTGGACGTAACCCATTCTGGGTGAACCACGTTAAATCTCTGTGTTATTTGTGTCCTATTTTATTTCTTTATCTTTTGTATTTAAATCTGCATATAATTGTTAGTTCATATTTGCTTCGGATCTGCTTGAAACCCTAACAATTGGTATCAGAGCGAGGTTTTCTGTAAATTGGCAGGACTTTCAGATTTGAGTGGGAGCAATGGAGGATTCCAAATTCAAGGTCAAAAAGTTTAATGGCCAGAATTATCAGTTATGGAAAATGCAGATGGAGGATTACCTATATCAAAAGGATTTGTGGCGGCCATTGGAAGGAAAGGCAAAGAAACCAACCACAATATCAGATGAAGAGTGGGACATTTTAGATAGAAAGGCACTGGGATCCATTCGATTGTGCCTTGCGTCGTCTGTAGCATTCAATATAACAGAAGCAAAAACAACTGTAGATTTGATGGCAACATTGGCTAAGTTGTATGAGAAACCCTCGGCTTCGAATAAGGTATTTCTTATGAAGCGTTTGCTTAATTTGAAAATGAGTGAGGGAGGATCTGTAGCGGAGCACTTAAATGAATTTAATACAATTACCAGTCAATTGTCTTCAGTAAAAATTACCTTTGCAGAAGAGGTTAGGGCTCTCTTGATTTTATGTTCTTTGCCAGAAAGCTAGAATAGCTTGGTTATGGTTGTAAGTAACACTGTCTCTGGTAAAAATATTTTGGTATTTGATGATATTGTTGGTGTTATCCTAAGCGAGGAAATGCGAAGGAAAAGCACAGGTGAGACTCCAACATCATCGGGTAGTGTTTTGAATGTGGAGAACAGAGGAAGATCAAAGGAAAAAGGAAAAGGCCCTGGGAATGAGAAGTCACGAGGGAAGTCAAAGAAAGGACGCTCTCAATCTAGAGGAAAGAAAGATTGCTGGTACTGCGGAAAGCTTGGTCATCTAAAGAAAGACTGTTGGTCTCGGAAAAACAAAGAAGGAGACAAAAATGAAAATGACAGTAAGGAAGCTAATATTGCAAGTAATACTTTACAAGATGCTTTAATCTTATGTTTGGATAATGTTAATGATTCCTGGGTAATAGATTCTGGGGCTTCATTTCATGCTACACCCCATAGAAAATATTTTCTAGATTATGTTCAAGGTGATTTTGGACAGGTATATTTGGGTGATGATGAGCCCTGTCAAATTATTGGAAAAGGAAAGATAAAGATCAAGCTGCAGAATGGTAATGACTGGTTTCTGCAGGAGGTAAGACATGTTCCTAATTTAAGAAGAAATTTAATTTCTGCAGGGCAACTAGGTAGTGAAGGTTGCATAGTTACCTTCTCAGACAGTATGTGGAAGGTCACTAAAGGATCATTAGTAGTAGCTAAAGGTGCAAAGGTAGGCACATTATATCTGTGTACTGGTAACACTTACTCTACCTTAGCTGCTACAGATAAAGTTACTGCAGGGACAACAACAATAAATGTTGCAAGAACAGATTCGATAATGTGGCACCATAAGCTTGGGCACATGAGTGAGAAAGGGATGAAAATCCTTCACTCCAAAAATCTATTGCCAGGACTAAAGAAGATTGATTTAGAGTTCTGTGAAAACTGTGTTTATGGTAAACAGAAAAGAGTCAGATTTCTCAAGGTTGGGAAAGAGAAGAAGAGTGAGAAGTTAGAGCTTGTACATTCAGATGTATGGGGACCGGCTCAGGTATCTTCTCTTGGTGGCTCTTGTTATTATGTTATTTTTATTGATGACTCAACCAGAAAAACATGGGTATATTTCCTAAAACAAAAATCAAATGTTTTTGAAACTTTTAAGAAATGGAAAGCTTTGGTTGAGAATGAGACAAGAAAAAAGTTGAAGTGTCTCAGATCGGATAATGGAGGTGAGTATTGTAGCAAAGCATTTGAAGATTACTGTTCCTTAAATGGGATTCGAAAGCAGAAGACAGTTCCAGGAACTCCACAGGAAAATGGTGTGTCAGAGAGAATGAATAGGACCATCATGGAATGTGCGAGGAGCATGAGATTGCATGTTGGATTGCCCTTACATTTTTGGGCAGATGCTGTACATACTGCTGTCTATTTGATAAATAGAGGACCTTCAACCCCTTTGGATGGTGGTATTCCAGAGGAGGCATGGACTGGTAAAAAGGTAAATTATTCTTTTCTAAAAACTTTTGGTTGCGAAGCTTTTGTCCATGTTGATAAAGAAAACATAACCAAGCTTGACGCTAAATCTCAAAAATGTACCTTCATTAGATATGGGATAGATGAATATGGCTATCGGTTATGGGATTTTGAAAATAAGAAAATAATTAGAAGTAGAGATGTTATATTCAATGAGAAGGTTGTGTATAAAGAACAGATGCAGGAAAAGAAGCATGAACAGGACAAACAAGAATATGTGGTGTTGGATGAGATTCCTGAAAATGAAATGCCATAGGTACCTGATGCTCAGCAACAACAGATTGTCCCACAAACTCCTGCAAGTGTTAGACGTTCTACGAGGACAAGTAGACCCCCTGAAAGATTTTCTCCTTCTTTGTATTCTATTTTATTAACGGATTCTGGTGAACCAGAAGAATATGAAGAAGCAATGCAGGTGGATGTCAAACAACAGTGGCAACTAGGCATGAAAGAGGAGATGGACTCCTTGATGAAAAATAAGACTTGGGACTTAGTCCCTTTACCTGCAGAAAAAGGAGCCTTGCCTAACAAATGGGTTTATCGGCTGAAGGAGGAGGAAGGAGGTCAGAAAAGATATAAGGTCAGACTTGTGGTAAAAGGTTTTGCATAGAAAAAGGGTATAGATTATGATGAAATATTTTCTCCAGTTGTAAAAATGACTTCAATTAGAACTGTACTTAGTCTTGTGGCTGCAGATGATTTACATCTTGAACAATTAGATGTCAAAACAGCTTTTCTCCATGGAGATTTGGAGGAGGAAATTTACATGTTGCAACCACAGGGATATGAGGTCAAAGGTAAGGAGAACTTGGTGTGCAGGTTGAAGAAAAGTCTGTATGGCCTAAAGCAAGCACCCCGACAATGGTATTTAAAATTTGATAGTTTCATGGCTGAACACGGTTATCATAGATGTCATTCTGATCATTGTGTATATTTTAAGAGATTTGATAATGGCAGTTATATTATCCTGTTGCTTTATGTTGATGACATGCTTGTTGCTGGGTCTAACATGCAAAATATAAATGATCTTAAACAGAAATTAGCCAGGTCATTTGCTATGAAGGATTTGGGTGCAGCTAAGCAAATTCTTGGTATGAGGATTACACGGGACAGGAAAAATAGAACCTTGAATTTGTCCCAAAGTGAGTATATAAAGAAGGTGTTGAAAAGATTTAACATGCAGGATGCAAAAGCAGTTAGTACACCTTTGGCTAGTCATTTCAAATTGACTAAGGAGATGTGCCCAAAGGCACAGGAAGAGGTTAATAAAATGTCTAACATCCCGTATTCATCAGTTGTTGGCAGTCTGATGTATGCAATGGTATGCACAAGGCCAGATATTGCACATGCAGTGGGAGTTGTGAGCAGGTTTATGAGTAATCCGGGTATGGAACATTGGAATGTTGTGAAATGGATTCTTCGTTATTTGAAAGGAACTACTACGAAGGCATTATGTTTCAAAGGATCTACTGCTGCTCTAAGTGGATTTGTTGACTCTGATCTGGCGGGTGATATTGATTCATGGAGGAGTACTACAGGGTATGTTTTTACTATAGGGGGAACTGCAGTCAGTTGGATTTCTAGGTTGCAAAAGGTTGTTGCACTTTCAACCACTGAAGCTGAGTATGTTGCTGCTACAGAAGCCAGCAAAGAGATGATTTGGTTGCAATGTTTTCTGAAGGAATTGGGTCAGACATAAGAGGATAGCCCATTGTATACTGATAGCCAGAGTGCCATTCATCTTGTGAAGAACTCTGCTTTTCATTCAAGGACAAAGCACATTCAGCTCAGGTACCACTTCATCCAGACTATTTTGGAGGAGGGTCAGTTACGGCTTGAGAAGATTCACACAAGTGAGAATCCTGCCGATATGTTCACAAAGGCAGTTCCATAGGAGAAGTTGATTTCTTCATTAGTTTCTATTGGTCTTCTTGATTGATAATTGTGGAATTTATACCAGTCAAGTCCTAGTGTTTTATCCAGCGGATGTTGCATGTACAGTGGTGTCGTGTAGTTTCAGTCTCCAAGTGGGAGATTGTTCGGTGTGGAGCCTGATCAGTCTCCAAGTGGGAGATTGTTGAAATATGGCGACTGATCAGCAAAGTACTGTACACCCAGCACGTATCCTCGCTGGGGTTCGGGGGCGGCAGCCCCCGAGGAAAAAAAATTTTGCCATTTTTTGTTGATGAAAACCGACATTGTAATAAAACCCTAAAAAAGGCCGACTTTGTTTTGTTGCCCTAAAAACGCATGCTATAAGCGGCTGGGATGCTTAAGGCATTGTAAGGTTGATGTACTATTTTTGCTGGATAATAAGAAAGATTAGATGACTGTGTATGGTGGACGTAACCCATTCTGGGTGAACCACGTTAAATCTCTGTGTTATCTGTGTCCTATTTTATTTCTTTATCTTTTGTATTTAAATCTGCATATAATTGTTAGTTCATATTTGCTTTGGATCTGCTTGAAACCCTAACATGCTCGTCATCATCCAACCAACTAGGGCAATCCCTATACAATCTCCATGTGAAATCTCTGAGGCAATCTAGCTCATGTCTTTTATACAATGTATATCCCAATGGTCCCTATGATAGTGCCCCGTCATAGTAATACACATACGGTAACCTTGGTTGTACCGATCTGTCTGGTATAGGTCAACAAGCCACTGTATGCATAAAATCCCACACTTGTAGCAAAGTCAACTCACAATTGATAGTCAAATCACTCCTATATGCAACTTCATGCAAATGAAATACAACATGCCAAGAATGCATAGTCCCCATGCAAATAATGTCCCATCCATCATCATACACTCTAGAACTCGGCCCCATCCAATAGGAAATCCATGTCCTCTCCTGTTTGGTGCTACCAAACCCACTATCACTATGCTAATGATGGTAACTAGTCTTGAGTGTTGAGTTGTTGCAAGGTGTGTGCCCTTGGTCTCCTTGTGTTGTGCAACACAACGCTTGGGTTTGTGAGATGGCTTAACCGTCTCATGTGGATTCTATAAGTCCAGTTGTTGTATCGGGCATTAACAGGTCGATCTTTTGGTGCAATGGCAACCACACTTTTAACAAGCGGTATCAAAGCTTGGTCACAGGTTCAAACCCCTTGCTTGCACTAGGGGGGATTGTTGCATGGTGTGTGCTCTTGGTCTCCTTGTGTTGTACAACGCAATGCTCGAGTTTGTGACATGGCTTAACCACGTCTTGTGGATTCTATAAGTCTAGTGGTTGTATCGGGCATTAACAGGTCGATCTTTTGGTGCAACGACAATCGCACTTGCAACATGAGTTGCTATCGTCTCCCATTAGATCTCATAATCAACAATGCATAGCTTGAATTTGTTTCAACCTCAAACATACGACTAAGAGCCTCTTTCCCTGTCAAAGGATCATATACTCAGCTAGCTCACCATGAATGTGAATCCTTTGTACATGCCACACATCCTATAGTGTGATCATTGCCTTGCTCGTTGGTAGATGGAATGAATACGTCTCTGAGTGCCACCGCTCAACTAATGTTGTGATAAGTCCCCTATTTGCCCTTATCTCAAGCATACATGTGATATGATGCAGTCCTAAGTGCAAAAGACAACCCCTCTCATGTCCCCTCAATTGATGGTGTAAGGACATGCATGTTAGATGACTTTCTCCAGTTTGTAATGGAGGAAGATCAACCTAAAAGATAATGGGTCAAATTTGTGTTAACCCTAAGTGTATCAATCATATCCTATTACACCAAGCAACTATGTGAATGCAAAACCCTAATTGAAAACCTTAACTTCCAACCCTAATTGAGCACCTCAATCGAGTGCTTGAGCATCTATGCTAGGTCATTTTTCAAACCAAATCCAAACTAGGTCAAATCCTAGTAAAAAACGCTAGTCAATTGTGTAGTTTGACCAAGTCAAATGCGCAATTTTCCCTCCCAATGCGCAGTTGCAACCCTCAAATGTGTAGTTATGAGAACCAACTGTGCAATTATATGCTCCAATTGTGCAACTTCAGCTTTCAATTGTGTAATACCTCAGCCAACTATGCAAAAAAATATAGTAGACTATGCAACTTTAACCCAAACCCCCTCGACATGCATCGAAAAAATTAAAAAAATAAACCTAGGAAAACATGCTCAAATAAAAAATTGACAACTGGGCATCAAGGTTGTAAAGGGGGGGAATTTGATTTGGTAATTTGCAACATAGAAGGGAGAAATCACCAAATCAATTTTCACTTGGGACCATTTACATTCAAAATAGGGTTAGAATCCACTAGATTCAGTCACAAATTAGATAAGGACTTAATACTAAGTGAATTGGATTGATTTGGGTTTCCTCTTTGTAAGTTGAAATGCTGAAATAAGTAAAGTGCTGAAAAATGAAGGAAAATATGCAGAAAAAGTGAGTTGCAGATGCGGGATTGAGTTGGACACCTGGAATTAAGCAGAATAAGCCGTATCGGATTTGTCCCTTGAAAAAGCTCCTAAAAATCTGGGACTATGACGGGGCACCACGGTCCTCTGAACTTTTCGCAAGCTGAAAAGGGTTAATTCATCTCTGTGAATGAAGCTTATTCTAAAGAGTACAACTCCATACCTGTTTCCTGCACATAGAAAGAAGGTGAAAAAGGTTGGGAATAGGGGTTTGCCTAAGTCAAACCTTGGTTTGAAATCAACCTTGATTGAAATATTGCAAATACTTGAAATAAATGATGGAAATGTATACCTCGGATCTGCAATGACTGATAATGATGCTTTGCTTCTTGAATGTAATCACATATGTTGTATGAAATAGTGTGAACATGATAAAACCCTAACACACACATGCTTGCAAATGATTGATGTAATGTTGATCCATAATGGATAGATGAAAAATATGCAGCCTTGAAGACCTCTAGAAATGCTTGATGATGAATACTTCAATGCTTGAATGCTTGATTGATTGAATGTAGTGCTCCCAATTTCGCCACCTATCTAAAATAAGAGGGGGAGACCTCTTTATATACTTTCCCATCATCAATTATGCTAATTTTCTGGCATAGGTCGACATGGAGGAAGGTTTCCTACTCATTTTCAAGATAGGGGAGAGGGTTTGAATTAGGCCCCAGATAGGGAGGACCATGGCGTGGTGCCATGGTCCCAATGAGGACCAAAGCGCCACACCCTGGTCCTACCTCATATTTGGGCCAGGGTTAAGGTGCAATGTAAGGTATAATGTGATAATATGATATTTATTGCATGGTACAAGCATAAATGGGTCATGATCAAGCATGAGGATGAGAACACTAAAGTGAGGGCCCCAAATGCGGTCAAGTTGCAAAGGGTGCAATTTTAAGACACTACATTTAGCCCCCCCTTTAGCGGGAGTATCAGCTTACACAAATACTCATGGTAAAGTAGAAGGGAGAGAGATGAAGAGGATGAGGAATGCGGAGAAAAATCACAAGGAGTATAAGACGTCACTAATTTCAAGGAACCAAGCCCCCAATATTAGGATCTTAACTCACTCAAACATATGCAAGGGCACACAAAACAAGACAAAAACCAAAAAGACAAACAAAGACAAAAAGGCAAAGACACAAAGGCACACAAGACACAAAAGCTAAAGACCAAAAACAAGACCTCAAGTCAACTAGCCGAAGAGACCTCGATATCAAAATGTCTCAACAACTAATATCATTCTTGAAAAATGTCATCTCACGAGCACAAGTGATCACATAAAAGAGAAAAGCAAGCATCATCCATGAAATATAAATAACAAAGCTACGAGTTCATGAGAAGGAGAGAGAGCATGAATACACACTAGATGTGATTATCCAGGTGATCCATGAGAAGAATGATGAGAGATGATAACATAGACACCTTGCCCCTATATGTTTTCATCTAGGTGATCTATGTTGGGGAGGAGAGTAGGAATAGTCTATCCCTATTCCGCTAGTTCCACTCATCCTCGTGCATGTGTGCAAGTGATTTCTGGTTTCGAGTGTATATTTCCTCTAGTTTCGAGTGTGCTTCGGCCTGTTTAAGAAATGTAATGTAAATGCAAATGCCAAGGGGTGATTATGTGTGCAAATGTGTGTTTTAATGCCAAGGGGAGATTGTGCGTACAAATGTGTGTGCTAATGCCAAGGGGTGAATGTGAAATTTCAGGAACATCTCGTTTAAGAGTTTTGCTCTAGTGTCGAGAATGTGTAACCCTGATTGAAATAGATACACGCTTGGTTTTAAGGACATCTTGTGTAAGAGTTTTCTCTGGTTTTGGTGATGTGTTTCCCCATCTAAGACATATATCGAATGTTGTGTCTAGTTTCGAGCATGAAGCATCTCGTTTAAGAGTTTTGGTCTAGTTTCGAGAATGAACACCCCATTTAAGACATGCAAGAATGCTATGCAAAAATATGGTACAATATGGTACAAAGGGAGCGATATGGGTGCCCCCCTTGAGATGTCAACATAGCCCTATGTTAATGTCTTAAGGAAGCTAGAAACAAGGATACCAACCTTCAACACTAAGGAGATATCCTTTATGCAACAATGTCATAAAACCAAGCTAGAGAGGGAATACTCTTCGAGGAAGGATAAGATAGTTGAAAATGAGATATCTTGCCACAAGTGTAAAGGAGATCCTTGGAGGAGAAGAGATCTTTGCTCAAAAGACAACTACTTCCAAGAGGAGTTTTCTTGAACAAATATAGCATCTTCTACAAAAAGAAGGGAAGGAGAACAAGAATGCATACCTTCCCCTATCACTAGGTGAAAGAGATTTTTGATGAAGGATGACATACTTTTAAACCAATGTGAGGGGGTGTGTTTATGATAGGTGTACATTGCCAAATGAAGAAGAGGTTGTAGCCAAGGACATACACCTCTTGTATAAGAGAGAATCGTTGAGCAAACAAAAAATTCACACAAGGAATAACATCAAATCATAAGCATACACTACTCAACAAAGGAAAAGTAGATCCTTAGAAAGGAGGGAGAGAGAGAACAAGAATTCATTGCCCCCCAAGTGTAGGGACAATGAGAATAATTACATAGCTTATAAGGAAAGATAAAACATAAGCAAATGCACAATGCACTTGGTATATGTAAGACACAACTCTAAAGAAGAGGTAATCTTCAAAGAGAGAGAGAAAGAAAGAGAGATCATAGATTCCCCTAAGGAGGGATTAGTAATAAGAGACATACCGTTCTATGCAAGAAAGGATATCAAGATATGAAAAATGCAATCCCCTAGAGGGAATTGTGATATATTAGATAGAAAGAGAGAAAGGGAAAAGCTATCCTTGCCCCCATGAAAGAAGACAAGGATAGATTAGGGGGAATAATCACACATTTCCTTAGGAGATATTATTCATAAGAGACGTGCCATTTCAAACAAAGAACACGTCCTAGCAAGGGATACACATGTACTCGCATGAAGGATAATTCGATGCAAGAAAGGACATCAAGCTATGAATGATGCAATCCATAAAGGACATGGTGAAACTTTGAAGATACGAGGTAGGATAGAGATAAAAGAGGGTCATGTTAACTACCTGTGTCATAGGGTGAGGAGCAACATGGAGTGAGAGGAGTGTTAAGGCACTACGTTTTCACCAAGAAAGAGAGCAAGATATGTTGAAAGACATATACAAGCATGATCGTATTGTTCTTGAACAAATTCCTTAAATGCTTTACACTTTACAAGAGAATGAGAACCACCATGATGAAAAAGACAATATCCACTTCCTTCTTTATGCTTAGTGATAAACTTCACAAAAGGAAAAACAACATTATTATCATACTTCAATTTCCAAAAGATTCTAGTAGCCAATTTTTCTTGATCATCAATAGGTGTAGGTTTATTCTTTTGAGATTGAGGACACAAGTTATTATTAGAAGAAGGATTGTCATCAATGATTTTAACTTTGTCACTATCAATAAGTTCTTTTATTGAAATTTTTAAATCAAGACAATCAAATGCATGGTGATCATGAGTTTGGTGAAATGAACAAAAAGGAGTTTTTGAAGAAGAAGCACTTTTGTAGGCATGAATGGCTTGTTGTCTTGCAAGATGATCTTTAAAGTCTTGAATCCTAAGGAGGTCATCCATAGGAGACTTATTATGAAGTAGTCATCGATGAGGAGGGACTTCAAGGAGATCAACCCAGACCGGTCAACAAGAGTAAACACAACGAAAACACACATATATGATGGAGGCAATGCAGAACAGATAGTTTTATGACATGAAATTTGATTACATCCAATCGGTAACAACATACCGACACACTGGCCTGGTAGAATAGGTCACAACCGGGACCTTGAATCGAAAGATCTATCTTCTAGGCATAGTCTATCTATTTGATACTTTGATAGATTCTAATTGATTGCATTCTAACGAATGATTACAAATATATATATTGATCCAAAGGGTCCAGTTGACCCAAAAGGGATCAAAAACCCGAAGAACAAGACCTAACGTGCAAAATAAACAAGGTCAGCCTCTGCCAAGTGATTCCTCTAGAAATCCAAAGGATGAAACGTAGAAGGTTGGCCACATGCCAAGGAACATTGAAATCAATGCTCAAGGCCCCACAAGCTTCAGATTGGGTTTCGGTAGATCACCAGAATAGGTCTCAGGCAACCTATAACAAAGGAACAACTAGTAACAAGAAATTGTCATGGAAACTGGTAGCTATATCTTGTCGGTAAGTGATCCAAATGAGATGCAATCAGAAAGCAAGAAAGATGATCAAGTCTTCAAGTAGAATCCAACTCCACAGGATCCGGTGAGACAAAACCGGGACACACAGAAAGGAAAACTAAAAATGCAAACAAAAACAGAAAGGAAAATGTTTTTGGTTGATGCAAGATTTTTGTGAACCAGGGATGCTCCTGCATCATATTATCATTTCCTGGGCCTTCTATGGTAAATTGTGTAGGAGGGTTTATAGGGACTCGAATTTCTTGTTCAAATTTTCCAATTCCTCGTCCTCTAAAACCTTGTTTTGATAGTATGTTAAAGTCACTCCTATAGGAATCCTTTAATAGAGAAGGCGAGGGAATGTTATAAAAAATTTCTTTGAAGTTTGTAGTGTAAGGATGTTTAGAAGGAATGAAAGGATTAGTAGATGAAGAAGGAATATATTGCGGAGAAAGACTTTCCTTTCTTTCATCATGCATATCCTCTTTAGTAGATTGGGAAGGAAGATCCTTATCATCTAAAGCCTCAGCTTTGCTTAACATTATGTGGGGAGATAGATCATGAATGACATGCATGATATCATCTTCTCTACAAATGTTTTGATTTTTAAGATATGCTCTAGGAGAATAGGGAGGATCTAGAGAGATGGAAACACCAATATTTTGATCTTGCCCTCCTTGTGCTACGGTATGTGTATGAGAAGAGATGGGACCATGTTTCTCTTCAACGCTTTCTCTCCATTAGAGGGATCATTGATAGGAGTATTAGCTCTTTCTTCATTCACAATTGATACCTTAGGAGAGGTACAAGTATTAAGTTTTCCATTAACATCTCTAGGATTGGGATCTACAAAAGATTTTAGGTGATCTAAGTATGAAATACATTTTCCCAAAAACATCAACATAACACAATGTACATGATAAATGCAAGCTTTGAGATCTAATTTATGGAAAGGAAGCAACTTGGAAACCCTAAAAATGCAATATGTCCAAGTGCTATGAATGAAAAGAAGTAACATGAAGTGAAAGAAGCTATTATCGGACACATGATTATAATAAATGTATGTAAGAAGCAATGTAATCATATGCAAAATAGCAAATAAATCAAATCCATTAATTGCCATGATGAATATGGAAATAAATTAGGATTTTATAAATAAAACCTCTTAATTTATGAAAATTGATGAGATTCACAAATTTGATTTTGATTTTTTTTGTGATTAAAATTTTAAAAATTTTAGAAATAAGAATTTGAATTTTAAATTTGAAAATGGAAATTTGAAATTTGGAATTTGCAAAATAATTGAATAATGTCAAATTTTAAAAAAATGATTATCCAATTAAATAAGCAAATTGATTTGAAAAGTATGCAACCTCCTAGAAAATTTAAATTTAGAATTAGGGCTTTGAAAATAACCTCTTAATTTAAATTTAAAATTTGGGCCTTGTAAAAAGAACCTCTTAATTTTAAAATTAAATTTAAAATTAGATCTAGGTTTGAAATTTGAAAATTGAAAAATTGGGAAATGCACAAGGTTAATTTTACAAATTAAGGTTTTCTTTTAATTTTGAAATTCATATTTGAAATTGAAATTTGATCAAAGATTATAAATTTGAATTTGGAGCCACTCTAAAATGATAAATTCAAAATTTTAAACAACCCACAAGCTCAATTTTGTAAAAAAATTTAAAATTAGGGTTTTTGAAATTTAACCGCTTAATTTTAAAACTTGAATTAAAATTTGACTTGCAAGTGAAAACTTGAATTTTGAAATTGAAAAAGTACTCAAATCTGAAACAATTAATCCAAATTATGCAATTCACAAGCTCAACTTTGAAATTAAAAATTAGGGTTTTCATGAAATTAACCTCTAAAATTTTAAAATTTGCTAGGAAATCAAACTTGTAAATGAAAACTTGAATTTTAAATTGCATACAATTAGATCTAAAAATAAAAATCAGAATTAAAGGTGCAAGGCATTGGGTTCACCAAAATGTAAAGGGGGGAAATTAGATTTGGAATTTTGCAACATAGAAGGGAGAAATCACCAAATCAATTTTCACTTGGGACCATACATTCAAAAGAGGGTTAGAATCCACTAGATTCAGTCACAAATCAGATAAGGACTGGATACTAAGTGGATTGGATTGATTTGGGTTTCCTCTTTTGTAAGTTGAAATGCTGAAATAGGTAAAGTGTTGAAAAATGAAGGAAAATATGCAAAACAAGGTGAGCGACAAATGTGGGATTGAGTTGGGCACCTATAATCGAGAAGAATAAGCGAATCGGATCTATCCCTCAAAAAAGATCCTAAAAAGTCAGGACCGTGACCCTGCAGCATGATCCTCCAAATTTTCTGCATGCCAAAAAGAGTTGATTTGTTTCTATGAATGAAGCTTATTCTGAAGAGTACAACTCCATACCTATTTCCTACACACAGAAAGAAGGGGAAAAGGTTGGGAATAGGGGTTTGCCTAAGTCAAACCCCGATTTGGAATCAACCTTGAATGAAATATTGTAAATACCTGAAATAAATGATGGAAAAGGTATACCTTAGATCTACAATGACTGATAATGATGCTTTGCTTCTTGAATATAATCACATATGTAGTATGAAATGACATGAACGTGACAAAACCCTAACACACACACACACACACACATGGTTGCAAATGATTGATGTAATGTTGCTCCACAATGAATAGATGAAGAATATGCAACCTTTTGAAGACCTCTAGAAATGCTTGATGATGAATACTTCAATGCTTGGCCGCTTGATTTCTTGAACATAGTGCTCCCAATTTCACCACCTATCTAAAATGAGAGGGGAAAACCTCCTTATATACTTGTATGTCATTAATTATGCTAATTTTTTGACATAGGCCAACATGAAGGAAGGTTTCCCGCTCATTTTTAGGATAGGGCAAAGGGTTTGAATTGGACCCCAAATAGGGAGGACCATAGCATGGCGCCATGGTCCCAGGGAGGACCACTGTGCCATGCCTTAGTCCTACCCGATATTTGGGCCAGGGTTAAGGTGCAATTCAAGGTATAATGTGATAATATGACATTTATTGCATGGTACAAGCATAAATGGGTCATGATCAAGCATGAGGATGAGAACACTAAAGTGAGGGCCCCAAATGCGGTCAAAATTGAAAAGGGTGCAATTTTAAGACGCTACAAGGGTACATACCTCTGGTCTTGCACTCTCCATTCGTCGGTAGTATCGCTACAATGATTATCTGTCAAAATTCACACCATCCTTGCCAAGCCTTCCTTTCTCTAGAGCTCCTATTGTTCCAAATGAGAGAGTGAAAATGAGCTCTTTTCACCCTCTCACCCCTTTTATACCCCTCTGAGATGCCTAGATGGGCATGCATGCACTCCCATTTGTATTGGTCACAGTCTTTTTCACCTTCCCGACCTTGTATCTTTTGCATTTGAACTCCTATTCACTTTCATTCATGATTTTGGAATCCTGGCATCGTTGTCGACAAATTAACCTCTTGTTCACATTTTTCAGTCATTTTTTTGAGGGGGCATCCTTATAACCTATTATGCTTGGAGCACATTTTAATGTGGTTTTTCTGGATTTTTTTTGAAACAACACTCTAAATCACAGTCTCAAAGAGGGGCAAAATGTAGACACTAAAAAATGGTCAACGCCCATGTCTCCTATTTTTAAATTATTGCACACGTAGTCTTTACTATTCATCAATCTTGTCTCATTTCTTCTACCCCATTTCATATCTCGTTGATATCAATTTTTCCTCATTTCAATTCTATGACATCAATTTGTCTCAAAACTTATTCTAATGATATCACTTTGCTCCCATTTCAATTTTGTGATATCATTTCCTTCCAAAACCTGTCCAAATGGCATCATTTTGCTCCCATTTCAATTTTGTGATATCATTTCCTTCATAAAAATATTGTGACCCCATTTCATGTCCCATGGCTTCATTTTGTCTCCATTTCATGTCCTTTGACTCGTTTTGACCTGAGTTACTTGATTTATCCATTTTGACCCAATTCTCCCAATTCTTCCCATTTTCTTCCCAATTCTTCTCAATTTTGTCCAATTTGACTCAATTTGACTTAAATTGACCAAATTGAGGTCTCTAGACATCAATTTGATGTATTTGCCTCATAGGTCTAATGAATTATTTAATTAATGTGATAGTATGACATTTATTGTATGGTACAAGCATAAATGGGTCATGATCAAGCATGAGGATGAGAACACTAAAGTGAGGGCCCCAAATGTGGTCAAAATTGAAAAGGGTGCAATTTTAAGACACTACAAGGGTACACACCTCTGGTCTTGCGCTCTCCATTCGTCGGTAGTATCGCTACAATGATTATCCGTCAAAATTCACACCATCCTTGCCAAGCCTTCCTTTCTCTAGAGCTCCTATTGTTCCAAATGAGAGTGAAAATGAGCTCTTTTCACCCTCTCACCCCTTTTATACCCCTCTAAGATGCCTAGATGGACATGCATGCACTCCCATTTGTATTGGTCATAGTCTTTTTCACCTTCCCGACCTTGTATCTTTTGCGTTTGAACTCCAATTCACTTTCATTCACGATTTTGGAATCCTGGTATCATTGTCGACAAATTAACCTCTTATTCACATTTTTCAGTCATTTTTTTGAGGGGGCATCCTTATAACCTATTATTCTTGGAGCACATTTTAATGTGGTTTTTCTGGATTTTTTTTTGAAACAACGCTCTAAATCATAGTCTCAAAGAGGGGCAAAATGTGGACACTAAAAAATGGTCAACGCCCACATCTCCTATTTTTAAATTATCACACACGTAGTCTTTACTATTCATCAATCTTGTCTCATTTCTTCTACCCCATTTCATATCTCGTTGATATCATTTTTTCCCCATTTCAATTCTATGACATCAATTTGTCTCAAAACTTATCCTAATGATATCAATTTGCTCCCATTTCAATTTTGTGATATCATTTCCTTCCAAAACTTGTCCAAATGGCATCATTTTGCTCCCATTTCAATTTTTGTGATATCATTTCCTTCATAAAAACATTTTGACCCCATTTCGTGTCCCATGGCTTCATTTTGTCTCCATTTCATGTCCTTTGACTCGTTTTGACCCGAGTTACTTGATTTATCCATTTTGACCCAATTCTCCCAATTCTGCCCATTTTCTTCCCAATTCTTCTCAATTTTGTCCAATTTGACTCAATTTGACTTAAATTGACCAAATTGAGGTCTCTAGACATCAATTTGATGTATTTGCCTCCTAGGTCTAATGAATTATTTAATTAATGTGATAATATGACATTTATTGCATGGTACAAGCATAAATGCGTCATGATCAAGCATGAGGATGAGAACACTAAAGTGAGGGCCCCAAATGCGGTCAAAATTGAAAAGGATGCAATTTTAAGACGCTACAAGGGTACATACCTCTGGTCTTGCGCTCTCCATCCATCGGTAGTATCGCTACAATGATTATCTGTCAAAATTCACACCATCCTTGCCAAGCCTTCCTTTCTCTAGAGCTCCTATTGTTCCAAATGAGAGAGTGAAATTGAGCTCTTTTCACCCTCTCACCCCTTTTATACCCCTCTGAGATGCCTAGATGAACATGCATGCACTCTCATTTGTATTGGTCACAGTCTTTTTCACCTTCCCGACCTTGTATCTTTTGTGTTTGAACTCCAATTCACTTTCATTCACGCTTTTGGAATCCTAGCATCGTTGTCGACAAATTAACCTCTTGTTCACATTTTTCAGTCATTTTTTTGAGGGGGCATCCTTATAACCTATTATGCTTGGAGCACATTTTAATGTGTTTTTTCTGGATTTTTTTTGAAATAACACTCTAAATCGTAGTCTCAAAAAGGGGCAAAATGTAGACACTAAAAAATGGTCAACGCCCACGTCTCCTATTTTTAAATTATCGCACACGTAGTCTTAACTATTCATCAATCTTGTCTCATTTCTTCTACCCCATTTCATATCTCGTTGATATCATTTTTTCCCCATTTCAATTCTATGACATCAATTTGTCTCAAAACTTATCCTAATGATATCAGTTTGCTCCCATTTCAATTTTGTGATATCATTTCCTTCCAAAACCTGTCGAAATGGCATCATTTTGTTCCCATTTCAATTTTTGGATATCATTTCCTTCATAAAAACATTTTGACCCCATTTCATGTCCCATGGCTTCATTTTGTCTCCATTTCATGTCCTTTGACTCGTTTTGACCCGAGTTACCTGATTTATCCATTTTGACCCAATTCTCCCAATTTTGCCCATTTTCTTCCCAATTCTTCTCAATTTTGTCCAATTTGACTCAATTTGACTTAAATTGACCAAATTGAGGTCTCTAGACATCAATTTGATGTATTTGCCTCCTAGGTCTAATGAATTATTTAATTAATTTAGCCCCCTTTCCTACTAACAATTGGTAAAAAAAAAAAATTAATATTTATTTATTTACCCCGTTTTTACCTATTAATTAAATAAATTCATTTTGATTTAATACCTAATTGATAAATATGAATAATAAATTAATAAATTATATTTATTAAGGTATCATATTTATCTTCTTCTTAAATTAAGATAATTAATAAATTTTATTTATTAATTTATCATATTTATCTTCTTCTTAAATGAAGATAATTAATAAATTTTATTTATTAATTATCCATAATACTTGTCTTTTCTGATGAGATAATTAACAAATGTTATTTATTAATTCCTCTTGTTTATCCTCTCATGTGGAAATAATTAATGATTTTAATTATTAAATCTCCATAATATCTTCTAACCTGCTAATTTGATCCTCATGTGGAGATAATTATTGATTTTATTTATTAATTCTCCATAATATCTTCTCATCGATTCTTTCCATTTTTGCCCATCTCCTAAATGGCAGTTTTGTGGTACACTCAATCATGTCCATTGGATTTCTCAAAAATCAATTCGATCTCAACCATTCATCGAAATCTAGATTTATGTAAAAGGAGCCCTATTTCCTCATTCAAGACAATGAGTTTTTGAATAATAGCATTGTTACTTTGTCAAGATAATATTAGAATCACAATTCTAGTATTCTCGTCATCAAATCCCTTTCTTTCACTCATATTTGTGCATCTTGAATTTAGAGAGCAACATATCCATATTAGAGAAGAAAGGAGAAGCAACAACGTTTTATCAAAGGAGTGTAAAAATGATGGTTTAATTCATGTTTTCTTTCATGCTTCATTTTCATAATTATGTTGGTTAGATTAGGTAGTTTAGCATGTTGTTTAAGTTTTTGTGGTTTGCTTAGTGATCCTAATCTACAATTACTAATCTTGTTTGCCAGATGTATATATGGATGTATATTTGTGTAAGTTTTTTTGTGTTTTGTTTTGATGCAGGTACTGAGCATTAACTCCACCTAGCCTCACGAGTCTAGGCGTGCCTAACAATCCTCGATGATGGTAATGGAGATAACATAAAGGCCCAATTTGACTTATCCCTAACCATTGTCTCGTATTAGGATAGTCACCTTTGGTCTTAACATTACCTGTTCAAATTGCCATAAAGGAAATATTTGTATCCCTTGGTCAGTTTGCTTGATTTTGTGGTGACTGATGTTTTTAACTTAGCTATGTTCTCGAGCATTCATGTGTTGTATTTTTTTATTATATTTATGAGTTGATAATATCATTTAGGGTGTAAGTATTTATGATTATTAATATTATTGTTATTATTATTATTTAATTATATGATATAAATTTACTTATAGTAATACTAAATAATTGTCCTCATTTTATTATTTATGAGCATAATATGTAAATACTTTGTGGTGGCGATATAATATATGAATTATAGTTTTAATTGTAAAATAATTTTTGGAGTGGGAAATGAATTTATGCATTGGTTAATGTTAATTATATGTTTATTTTGATTGGTGGCAATTGGTTGCTCATTTGTGAGTTTAATCTTTGTTTTATGAGTTTTTTTGTAAAGTTTATTTGGTGGGTTGGTTGTGAATTCTCGTACATGTTTTTGTGAGGGAATTTTTATTGTTTTATCTTTGGTTTTTGGAGATGAGAGTGTTGGTTATTGCTGGAGTTTTGTTTTTGGGAGAGACTGGATTTGATGTGTATGGAGAGGGTTTGGAAGAGATTTCCTTTGATTTTTGTGCAAATTTAAGAGGGATTTTCTTGGAGATTGTTTTGGATTATTGTTAGAAGGTTTTGTTGGAATATTTGTTATTGTTCTTGATTTTTTGTTGGTTGGATACTCCTGGTTGTTCATGGTTTGCTTCTGTGCATCGTTTCTCCTTCATTCTTTTGTCATCGTAAGCATGTTTATTTTTCCCCTTATACCTCCTTTTTCACTTATTTGAAATTGTGGTGTAAATCAGGTTTACAAACCCAATTTACACTAAGTGTCCCTTTAGGTGCAAATCAGGCCTACAAACCCAATTTACACCTTACTTTTACTTGTTTTACCCATTTTGGTGCAAATTAGGTTTGTAAACCCAATTTACACTTTGTAGGTTTGCACATATTTATTGCAATTCGAATTATTAAATACTCTTTTGAGAATTTCAAATATGAGTCTTTTCCTCTAGTTTTAAAGCTTTCAATTCTCATTCAATCCGTTTTACTTGCTTGAAATTGGGAGAGAAGATTTTATTGAATTCCTATTGGGTATGCATTTTTCTCCCTGATTTTATTTAGGGTTTTGAAACCCTTCTTTCTTTATCAAATGCTTGTCTCATTTTGAATTTTGCATCATAGTATGATGCCACACGGGATTACTGGCCCGAGCAACATCATCTATGTGATGTCGCCCGAGTCAAGAGTCTCAGGTGACATCTTGTTTTACCACTATTTATTGCATTGTATTGAAGTGTTGTGTAAGGGCCCAATCCCGCCACACACCAATCTCGACCTCACCCCACTTTTGTTTTTGCCAAAGTATTGTATGCTTTCAAACTTCCATAGTGTCGTGTATGGCGAGGTCATAGGCCCGTCACACACCACATTATGGTGTGTGGCGGGTCTCCGACCCCAACACACACCTTATATTTTTTCCTGCGTTGTTTAAAACCCTTGAGGTGTTGAACCTATGTGGTGTGTGGTGGGTCTGTGACCTCGACCACCACCATCCTTTTTCTTTAATCCTTTGAACTACCATCGTGGTATTGGATAGGGTCGTAGGCTCGCCCCACGACACATAGTGGTGTGTGGCTGGTCTGCAACCCCATCCACCGTGACTATCCTCTCGCTTCTTTGTAAGTGTTTAACTTGGTGTTTTGCGGGGTTTGAAACCCGCCAACCACCGACTTACCTTGCCTTTTTTTATAGGTGTTATGCAGGTTTCTATACCCGCTCTCCACTGCATATGCACTATTTTACTTCCCTTATGTGTTTGGTGGGTTTATAACCCTGCCCAACACTTACCTTTGTATTGCACTTTTTCAAGTGTACTTCGGGTTTAGAAACCCAAATTACACTTGAGTTTGTCCTTCCTAAGTGCAATTCGAGTTTATAAACCCGAATTACACTTTGTTTCTCACTTTTCCTTAGGTAAAATTTTCAAGCTTATAAACTTGAGATTTGCTTATTGCACACACGTAAATTGATATTTTACATTCAATTTACCTCGAAGATTTCAACGGGGTTTTTGGAAACCCTAATGGCCTGAATGTACCATTTTCTCAAGATTGTTCAATTCAGATGAACTAAAAGATTGATCAAATGTATCATTATAATACTAATGATTTCCTTTTTCTCGATGTTATTATCATATAAATGACAGACGCTTCCCCAAATAAGAGGGAAATAAAGTTTAAGAAGCAAGACCCCCATTTGGTCTTTCAACTGCCTTTAGTCATATCCAACATTGATCATATAAGAGATATAGAGATAGGTCATGTTGACCTATCTGAATTTATAAAGAGGGTTGAGCAACCTCCTTCCTACCGTCAGATGTAATCTTTCATCAACAATGGTATTCACTTGGTAGCAGCTTTCCCAATGTCTGCTTAGGACCCCGAGTTTGTAATGGCAATTGCAAATCACTTTGATTCAGTCAATAGAAGTGTAAAGGATGAAATGAGGAAGAAATTGATCAGGCTTGATGAGTAATTCTTTGATTCGGTCCTTAAGTGTCCTAGTATTGAGAAATATTATGATATCACAATGAAATCAGCCATAGATTATTTTGATAGAAATTTTGACAATTGTAGATGTTGGCATTTTGATGATGTTTGTACTTAGTTGTGATTGTCATTGATGGACACACACTTATTTGCTGTATGAGTTATTCTCAACCGGTAGTAAGTGATGTATTGTTCAAATCGATATTATATGCGAATGTATGCATAGTCTTTGTTTGTAGAAGACTATCGGTGTTTGCAGAAGGAGCTTACTGGTCAAAGCATGACCAAGGACCTCAAGCGGTATGATGACCCCAAGTGGCAGCCAATCTTTTTAAGATTGAAACACTATGTTCTAGTTTATCAGTGTTTGTTTGTAAACCGGTAATTGGTATACCTTGTTTTGTTAACCGACAAACTTGTAAAGTGTGATGAGTTATCATCCATCGAACCGATGCGGTGATTCTGTGTCGTGTTACAATTGTGTCTAGATGCACTGTACCTAGGAAATTGTAATCTAATCTCATTGGACCGACATGATATCTGATTCCTATATGAGGACATCGTGTCTAGGGTTTTGAGGGTGGTGTGTAAGATTAGGTCTTTGCAAAAAAGATATCTTGCGACAGAGATTGAATGTGTGAAGGACAGAAGACTGAAGTAATGTTGCAATGCATTAATAGAGAGAAATCAAGGATCTAACTAAGCATTTTGTGCTACTTTGTAGATCACTTACTTGTTGATTACTAATCTCTTCGACAAGTTAGAAACACTTAACCGGGTAGGCTTAGTTAAGCCTGTTCTAAATCCTCTAACAAGGTGGTTCACAGTTGTGGATCTGAAATCCTTTAACAGTGTAGTCTTTAACAGGACTTATCTCCTAACAGAGATCAAGATTCCTAAGAGGATCTGTTCTGGTGAAGAACATTGTAGGCCTTAACCGGTATGACCTTAACCGATCTAGTTGCTATTCTGCAGATTGTAGACTTGTGAGTTTTACTCACTGTGGTTTTTCCCATTTGGGTTTCCATGTCAAAAATATCTTGTGTTATGGTGATTGTGTTATTATGGGTGAATGCTTTATTTTCTATTTGGCTTGTTTGTGTATTAACCAGTTTGTTGTTTAAAGGGCTATACCTATCTGCGGTAAATTTGCTTAAGTGTTTAGTGAGGTTTTTGTGTATACTAATTCACCCCCCCTCTTAGTATTCATCAATTGGTATCAGAGCCAACCTTTCTTTAAGTCTAACCGCTTGAAAGGAGATATGGAGGAATACAGCATGAGGGAACTCACTCACTATCTGGCTGAATCTAAGAGAGCCTATGATGAACTTAAGGTCAAGTATAAAGCCTCGTTAGCCAAAAGAAGAGAACTTGCTGAGCAAATGCTGGAAATTATTGAAAACAACTCTTCTGATGAAGCAGACATGGATGCCCTAGTCAAAGAAGTGGAGAAATTGAATGAGTCCAAAACTAACCCGAGGAGGGAGCTGGAAGCACTGTCCATTAGGATGAGACAGGAACTGGAAAACCGAAGAAAAGCTAAGGATCTAGTGAAGGACAAGGAGCATAAGATCTTTAAGTTCAATCAAGAAATTGGTACTGTTACCACCTATCTGCAAGAGGGTAAGGAAGAGAAAGAAGAAATGCAAGCAGAACTGAATGCAACCATTTCTCAGAATGAAACCCTAATGAAGACCAATGAAGCTCTTTCCAAAGAACTTGCTAAGATGAAGGAGATACTTGTAAAGTTCAACTTGAGCTCTACAAAATTGGACCAACAACTGGAATCAATGAAGCCATCAAGGGATACCACTGGACTTGGTTTCTCTGCACATGAGGAAGGTGAATCCTCTGGAACCAAGATTGATGCACCAAAAGAGCAACTGGTACCTAAGAACAACAACAAAAACAAAGGTAAGTCAAAGTTCAAACCTGTATGCTTTAACTGTCATAAGGAAGGACATAGTGCCAATGCATGTAGGAGCAAGACTTATAATAATTTCCCTTACATGCAAAATAATGTGTATAACCACAAGGCTAGAACTGGTAGATTTAATGGTCATTGTTATGCATGCAACAAGTTTGGGCATAGATCTTTTGAGTCTAGATCAGTTATGAACAACCTTGGAGATTATGCACCGAGATCAAAAGGAGTTGTCCAAGAACCTCTTATGAACTGGAACCAAACTGGTATAAAACCTATGACCACTGGTCAAATGGTTATGGAGCATCAAACAATTGGCGTGCAACCTGTGTGATCTGTCGTGGTAGCGGTCACATTGCTGTAACATGTAGGAGACAAAATGGAAATGTGAACACCGGACCATGGAGAGCACCTGGTATGGTATACTATCATTGTCACAAACTGAGACATCTTGCTAGATCATGCAGACTGAGACATAATCCATTGAAAGGTAGACCGGTCGACCCAGAAGGTAAAGGAAAGGTCGATGTCGAAACCGTTCAGGTAGATATGAATAAAACTTGGAAAAAGAAATCTAAAGAGAAGCCACAAGATGTGCCAGGTTTTGCACCCAGTGTGGAGACCCCTGAATCAACAAATTGAGCTTCGAAAAGCTTAAGGGGGAACATATCGGTAACAATGTTTTGGACCCGTGAAGTATATCGGTAAAATACTTTTATTGGTATTGGTTACCTGTCGACCAATAGAAGAAATGAAGTGGTAAAAGGTAAAATTAGGGTTTGTACCCTATCGGTGATGCATTTATTATGATAGGTAGGAGCATGTATAAAGGTGACTCTTGTAGTCATTTTTACTTACCTATTTTCGCAGAAGCATTTTTCTAACTTGAGCCGCACAACAAAAGCGATGAATCTTGCATTCGAAGAAATCCAGAAAGAAATCTTGTGCAAGACCCAACAGTCATTTCAAGCTATCCAGAGTGGAGGTCATAGTGGTAAAGAAAGTTGTGCTCGACATCGGTGAACCCTAGTTCAGAGTGAAAAGGTATTTTTTGTCAAATCACTCTTATCATTCAGAATTATTTAGACATGGCTTCTACATCAAAAGTCTCTTCTAGTTCTTCCGCACCTGAGGAGTCATCCAAATCTCTTAGGAAGAAGTTGAATTACAATGTCCTATCTCAAATTCTCGTTGGAGTCATTGTTGAAGGGGATGTTTCTAATTACAGTGATTGCAGACTGGAAGACCTAGGGTATCTAGTGATTCACTCTCAATTGAGATTGTTCTATGGAGAAGATAAGAAGATTAAACCAGAGTACAGCATGATCGAGAAGAAGAATTTCCACAATACAACATCTTTTCTTGAGGAATTCAGAGAGAATCATATAAGAATTATTCTTAGTAGGGTTCATGGTGACAAGATGTATCTTGAGCGAACCCATGATATCACACCAGAGGCAATCCATGTCGTGACCGGTTTCTGCAATATTGGAGAAGTCCTTGTTCTTCGTAAGATCACAAAAGCCAAAGTGGAAGAACTCACTAGGTCTATGAGCGACAAGTGAGCAGTGACTGTCAACACCATAAGAGATGACTTGGTGAAGTATGCGTGCATGGTGATCGGGTATAGAGTATTCTATGCTAGCAGGATGAATTATGTTCCTACAGCTGCGGTGCATGCCACTTATCGAATGATCAAGGAAGATGTATAGTACGACTTGTGTACCTGCATGCAAAAACAACTCATGGAGAATTTGAAATCCATCAAAGAGGACAAGGCACTAAGGTTCAAGTTCGGTCAACTACTTGTCGAGTTATTTTTCTATTTTAAAGGGTATTTTCTGGGAGTTGGTGATGTTCAATGGTCAAGTGACCTACCGATTGCAAGACAAATCAAGGAGAGTCTGCAAGCAGTGGGATCTACTTATCCAGAGACTCTGAACAGGTATTTTGATGAGTTCAGATTGAAGATGAACCAGAGAACAAGGCTATCAGGTGACCTGGTTAAGAAGTATGAAGATGATATTTGTTTCACGATCAAAGTGGATCATTGCATAATGGAAGCAATTGAGCTAAGAAAAGAGAAAGTTGAGCCTATGGGCTATGAAGTGGTGAATGATATACTTATTGGGTATGCCTCTACCCTACTTGCTTCACCACTTGATCCAAAAAAGAAGAGGACCGATACCTACTCTCAGAGGGTTAATCCTACTAAAATATCGAAGCAGAGGAAGAAGAAAGTTGTGCCACTGGCATTGGCACTGGTTACATATGCTCCCAGTCCAAAAGTGACCAAGAGGTCACCGGTGAAGAAGAAACTGGAGGCTATTCCGCCAAAGGTATTTGAGAGGAAGATAAAAACCAAGAACGGAGCACAGGATTCAGTAGACACTGAATCGGAAGATGAAATGAAGAAGATGAGGCAATCAGGTAAGAAGACCAAGCTAACTGGTAATGTACCTGTAACCTCTGCACCGGTAAATTTACACATTGCTTCTTACAATCCTATGACACATTATCAAAGGACTACAAAGAATATTAGAAGGAAAATTGTTGATGATCTAAAAGATTATTTTGATGATCTTAACGATACTGAAAAATAGGAGGTAGAGCAAGAACTCATTAAGTATTTATGTGATAATGATCGGTCTCCAACCGATATTAAACTTATAGTTTCTAATTCTTTGTATGATTCTTTGGACAATAAATGGCGCATTGTCATTGGAAAGGAGCAAATAATTAGGGAGCAAATTTTTGCTCAATATTTCCTAGATGCTTCCAATTCTGAATTATTTGAGATTCTTGATCAATACAAAGGCATATTTTTCATGAGAAAGAGAAAACTTCAGTTACTTGAGGTAAAATCTCTGAAGTAGAAAAGGACACTCATCTGCAGGCTCAAGAAGCTGTCAAGATGCAAAAGGTATCCGAAGAAAATCTATAGGCTAAGCAAGTGTTTGACCTATCAAAATCAAAACCGAATGAAGCCTTTAATGATCAGGGAGAAAGAGCAGCTGAGCAAAATGATCCTATTGATGTGGATGCATTAGATGTTGAAGGCACCAAGCCAGAGGATACTACACTAGATATTCAAGAATCACCTATTAAGAAAGCGGAGAAGGAGAAAGCGGAGAAGGAGAAAGTTGAGAGGGAGAAAGTGGAGAAGGAGAAAGTGGAGAAGGAAAAAGAAGAGAAGGAGAAAGCCGAAAAAGAGGAGAAAGAGAAGGCCGACAAGGAGGACAAGGAGAAAGAAGAGCAAGAGAAGAAGAGACAAGAGAAGATCAAAGTGAAGGAAGGTGGACAGACTTCTAAGATTCCCAAGGCAACCAGAGATCAATTTCAAGCTAAACAGGTTGATCCCACCGGTCACAATGAGTTGACTCTTGCCTATCTTACCAAATCTGTAGACAAAAATGAGCTACTTAGAAGTATTCAACTTGCTAAAGAAAGATTGGAGGAACTAAGAAAGAAGAAAGAAAAAGATGTTATTCAATTTGTTGTTGATACTCTTTCAAACTTAGTCCCCGATACTGATCTTTTTGGTATCGATTCCTCACTGGCCCAGTTGAAGCTTCTATGCACAATAGTGGGTGATCAAGTACAATCATTGGAAGATGTTGTTCAGGTTACTACAGAGAAAAAGCATGAAAAGGCACTAAAAGTTGCATTTGTGAAGCAAATTGACGAAGACAGAGCCAAGCTGACCCACCAGAGAGATGATATGAGTCTAGCAATGGCTGAAGGACATAAACTTTTGAGCAAAATATGCCAGCCCGATCTATTTTGTGATGATGTTATGAAGAAAAAAGGTCAACTCCAATTGGAATTAAAAGCAGTATATGGAGACCTTCAAAGTACCATATGATTCCTGTGGTGGTATAACACACAAAAACAACAAGAAACAAGGATCAAAGTTAGTGTTATTCAACAAAAAACTAATCTAAGCGCGCATATCGAAAGAGACACTAAAAACATGCTAAAGTATTTAACTAGGGAAACAAATATCACAAGGCATCTCCAAATGCCTTCTAACATGCTCTTAGCTCTTTCTCCTTTGTTCCTCTCCTCTCCAAGTTCCAAATTAGTGTAGCTCTCAGTAGTTTTTTGCACTATGGATGCTTATAGAGGTTCAAGATTGTAGATAATTAACTATGCTATGCAAGTGTAAAACAAACTAATTAGATATATTATGAAATGAACTAAGATTCATTTTAGTCCAAAATGACAATATATGTGATTTATGCTAAATGCTCTCTCTAAAATTCACTATAGATTAAATGCATACAAGTTTTCAAGATTTGGATTATGAAGAAATGGGATCTATTTATAGGAAAAATGGAACAATGGATGGCTGAGATTGAGTAATCTCAACAAGGGTCAGGATTGAATGATATCAAATCCATGTGAAGGCTTTCAATCCAATCCTAGGATGAATAGTGTCAATATGAGATAGGTTGAGAGGAGAGAGAATAAGCTTTAAATGTTTGACATGACCTGAGACTTAACTTGGGAGTCAAGGTCAAGGTTGGGTTGAGTGAATAAATTCTTTATTCAAAAAATAAAGCCTTTATCCAATGGATAAACTCTTGTGCAAAGGTAAAAGGGATAACCATGGTCAAAACAATAAATGCTTGAGGAGACACATAAGTCACATGAGGGTTGAGTTAGGGGTTAACCATAAATGGTCATGTAAGAGCCATAAGTGGTTTGGAAGACTTTAGAGGTTAGCTTGTTGAACACACCAAGCATTTAATGTTTTTTAAAGACTTTGAAGTCTTTGAGAAGTGACTCCAAGTTGCTTAGGAATGTGACAATAATTAGGGGATGGATTAGGTTAATTGATTAGGATTAGATAGGTTCTAGAAGAATTTAGGAAAGGGATTTAGGAGGCAAGTGGGAGATGTAGGAAAATGCAAGTGGGGGGGATAAATGATTTAAATAAATGTTTTATTTAATTTATTTAAAAGAGGAAAGAGGATTAAATTGAATAAATAGAATTTATTCATTTAATTGAGTGTGAATTTGGTTTAATGAATTAATCAAAATAAATTGAATAATTTATTTAATTAATAGGAGAATGATTGAAGATGAATTAATTAAATATTAATTTAATTAACTGATGGCTAGTGGATTTTTAATAAAATAAAAACTAAATATTCATTTAATTAAAATGGACAGATTTATGTGACTATATTTGCCCCTCTTTGAGATGGTGCGGTTTATCGCATCATTTCAAAGAAAGAAAAATAGGTTGGAAGAAATGCCCCATAAAATATTAATTTAATGGGTGGTATGCCCCCTCGAGAGATGGGCTGGAAAATTTTGAAAAATCGGGCGATCTCTCAAAAAAGAATGAAAATTGGCAGGGTGGTAGAAGAGAAGATTTTAGCAACACTGGTGAAAAATAGAAGAAATGGGAGGCTCGGGAAGTTCACGGGGACCACAGCGATGAGCAGGGCAAAATTAGGGTTACGGCGAAGGGTTTATATGGGGAGAAAGGGGTGAAAACAGGCTCATTTGTATTCGCGACCATAGTGAAATCTGAGCTCTGGTTTTTATTTTTTGGAGGAACAAGAAGCAGTCAGGATGCCAGTTCCCATAGCAGAGCACTGATTAGAGTGCGTCTGTCGATTCCAATGGCCAAACGACTACGGACCAGCAGTATGTGAATTTGAATTTTTTATTTTTGTGCATTTTTGATATGTTTTTAGCTAGGTCAAAGTTGAGTCAAGACAATAGCGCTAAAATTGTGTTTTGGTGCTATTGTTAATTTAATTAGTGCTATTGTGCCACTATGGCGCTATTGCATAGTGGTTTTAGCACTTTTGTCAAGGTTAGAGCTATTGAATAGCTGTTTTAGCACTTTCGTTTGTTTAGCGCTATTGGGTAATTGATTGAGCGTTGTTATGGTGAGGTAGCGCTATTGTGTAGTCAATATAACACTAGTGTCGAGTTGATTGAGCGCTATTGTTGTGAGGTAGCGCTATGGTATAGTCAAAGCAACGCTAGTGTTAGTTTAGCGCTATTGCCTAGTTGAGTGAGCGCTTTTGTGTAGGAAAATAGATGCCCTAGTTTGTTTGAACAAAAATCTTTCGATGCCAATGATGGATGGATGGAGAGATGAGGTGAGAGTTGTTTTGAACCATAACAGCCCTGATGAGACGTAGGTCATTAGGATAAATGCTTGTTGAAGTCTAGGTGTGCCATGATTGCTTACTTGTTGAGACCTGAAGATACTTGATCAAAGTATCTATCGATAGTCTAGGTTTAAACTTAAGAAAGTTTGAAACAAAACAACTAATGATGATGGTTGATGCACTTGTGTAAGAGGATCTTCATGTCTTACAGTTGCACGAGAGACATCCCGCCACACAGGTGTTGCGCGATCGGTTGACAGAGGCCAAGGTGGATTGCATTGCAGCGACAGGCCTGTACTATGTGATGTATATACCCATGATTCAGATGAATCACGGTTTGATTATAGCATTAGTAGAGAGGTGGCATAGTGAGACATGTACATTTCACTTAGCGCAGGGAGAGATGATAGTGACTCTGGAGGATGTATGGCGCATCCTGCACATTCCTATCTGAGGAGAGCTAGTGAGTTATGACCGAGCGTGGGGGACCCTAGCAGTGCTTTGATTTTTTGAGGAGGATGTGTATATTGATGATGGATCAATAGCCTGGGAGGACATAGCCACATTGTATGAGCCATTACCAGTAGTGCTATCAGGTATTGTTGGGGGACTACCGTGTCCAGATAGACGATCACATGGACTGGTCGTTGAGTGGGGGCAGGTGATCGAGTAGATGATTACAAAGGGGACCCAGTTTGCATGGGGACCGTGCGTGCTATCGCACCTATACCAGGATCTTTATGAGGTCGCATACCAAGGGAGGGCTCTTTGGGATTCGGTATCATGTTACCGCATATGTAGGCGTGGGAGCATCTACCTGTGACTCAACCAGTTAGTCTGTGATTGCGAGCAGTGGACCAGCCATATGTATATATGTATGGTGGTATGATGAGTTAGCCCCACCTGGGGAAGTTAGAGTGGTGGCGGCAGGCACTAGATGACTTGGATATAGTGATCTGGAGGCTGTACATGGAGTGTGAGCCATGGGAGGATGATGCAGAGGCATTGCCATATGTTTTTATGACTCGATTCCTCATTGGTAGGACAGCCTACAATGTGGAGAGACAACTTCTGGGCAGAGTGTTGAGACAGTTTGGGCGGAGGCAGGGATTGCCTAGGGGATCTAGAGAGTATGCCACGGTTGTCCGAGAGAGGTACCTATGGGGGCCACTATTACCATATGATCAGGCATTAGCAGAGTTTCGGATGCTACAGGCGAGACCATGGGATATGCGGCTGAGGATGGTAGATGCAGGGGTGTCTGAGGAGTACACGCAGTATATTGCGGCACATCCGATACTTCGGATATCAGATCCGGTAGAGCCGATTCCAAATTTTGAGGAGGAGAGGGGACGGAGACGGAGGAGGAGAGGAGGTCGCGGAGTAGTAGGTGGATGGGGGAGAGGGGATGGTGGTGATGGAGATGGTGGTGGTGGGGATGGAGGAGGAGGAGGAGGGGGTGGTGGTTTTGGAGGAGGTGGCAGATTCAGAGGTGGAGGTGGGGGTGGTGGTTGATTGCAGCGGAGAGGGAGAGGTGGGCAGCCATTGCAGCTATCTCAGGGACCTTTGATGCAGGGAGGTGTGAGATTAGGTGGCAGGGATGCAGCTGAGGGACAAGCACCTATGGATACAGAGGAGGGAGCCATGGGAGAGGGAGTCATTGGGGAGGCACCTATGGATATGGGGGAGGGAGCTACAGGTGGAGATCTGCGGGATCATATGATAGGATATTTGCAGACTCGCGTAGAGGATTTGGAGGTAGAGGTGGCAGCTAGAGATGTGCAGCTATTTGCGTGAGGGTCAAAGCTTATTGTGGTGCTGCAGAAGAGGGATGAGGCTATGGAGAGATTTGCGGCTTTGCAGGAGAGAGTATGAGTGGGAGCAAGAGTAGGAGCATAGGGTCCTACTAGGGATGCGATGAGGGAGATGCAACAAGCACAGGAGGAGATAGATTATTGGCGGGGGTTATATGAGCAAACAGTGCCAGCTAGTCAACGAGTACTTAGCTATTCACAGATGCGACAAGCGAGATTAGAGTGGTCTTAGAGGATGCAGAGCAGTGGTGGTGTGATGGGTCCTCCACGGAGAAATAGATTAGGTGGGGCGGGGACTAGTGGGGGAGCAGGTGGTGATGGTGGTGCAACATCTGGTCAGAGTGGCATCTAAGAGAGCATTTTGTATGCATGTATTTTATCATTGTTATTTTGGACTGTCTTGGATGGCTCTTGGTAGCCGATATTTTGGACATCATTGTACTCTAATACATGTATATTTGTGGTGATATGATATATGAGGAGATCCCATATTTTGTGCTGATGTGCATTTTGATGACATGTATGGATGCTTATGCAGGATGATGATTTTATGATTTTATGCTTAGATGGAATAGTTGTACTTGCTTTATGTATGTGTTTATGAGATGAGTCTTATAAGTATGTTTGGATGATGATTTATGCCTACATGTTGTCTATATGCATGTTTTATGAATGTGATGCTAATGATGTATATGCAGGTTTATATATATGTGCATCATGTGTTGGTGATGTAATGCCTTATGTATGTAATGCCATGATGAGTATGTATGTATAATAAAATGATGATTATGATGGTTGTTTGGATTTTGATGAAACAATGAGATAATGATATGCAATGGTTTTAGGATTTAATGCGGTAAATGAATGATTTATATATGTAAATGCATCTAGATGTTGGTTTAGACGAATGTAACAAATGTAAAGTACAAAATGTTGAAATGATGATTTCTAAATGAAAGTATATGGATAATGATGCTCTGCAAAAAGGATTAGAAAATCTGTTTGATAGCAACACACACAAGAGCACAAGAAACAAACGTTAGTGTTAGCAACAAAAGATTATCCTAAACAGACATATCAAGAGAGATATTAAGCATGAAATAGAAAGCATATAAACATAGAATAAAATAGCTAATCAAGATGCTCATAGTTGCTCCTCCCTTGTTCCTCTCCTCTCCAAGTCCCAAATGAGTGTAGCTCTCAGCAGCTTTTTACACTATGGATGCTTATGGAGGATTGAGATTTAATATTAAGCTTCAAATATGAAATGAAAAGCTAAATACTATGCTATTGATGCTAAAATGATTGATTTTACCAAAAAGACAAGATTTTAGTTATGCTATGCTAAATGCTCTCTAAAAATGTCTATAGCCTAAATGCATACAAGTTTTCAGGATCTGGATTATGAAGGAATGGGCTCTATTTATAGGAAAAATGGAGCAATGGATGGCCAGGATTGAAAGGTTTAATCAAGGGTCAAGCTTGAAAGTTGGGGATCCATGTGCACAATTTGCACCAATGAAATGGTGACAAGTGTCAACATAAGATTGGGTTGAGAGAAGAGGTTGGAGGCATTAAATGCCTGAGGAGACCTCATGGTTATCTAGAAGGTAAGGGTCAAGCCTAAATTAGGATTACCCACTGGATTAGGAGTTAATGCAAGGATAAACCTTTATGCAAATGATTAAGAGATAATCATGGTCAAAGCATTAAAGGCTTGATGAGACCCTTGGGTTGGGTAGAGGTTGAGTCAAAACAAATGTTTTAACCATGTGGGAGGGTTTGAGGTAACCATTAATGGTTATTGGAGACTTTGGGGATTAAGTGGTTGAAGGTTGAAAGCCTTCAATGGTTATCAAAGACTTTGAGCCATTTAGTGGTTGAAGGTTGGAAGCTTTCAAAGGTTATCCAAGACTTTGAGACATTTAGTGGTTGAAGGTTGGAAGCTTTCAAAGGTTATCCAAGACTTTGAGACATTTAGTGGTTGAAGGTTGAAAGCCTTTAATGGTTATCAAAGACTTTTAGGCTTTGAGAAGTGACTCCATTTTGCTTAGGAATGTGACAATAATTAGGGGATGGATTAGGCTAATTAGGAAGGGGTTAGAAGAATCTAGAAGGGGATTAGATTTTGCAAGTGGATTTGGTGGGTGAGGGAAAATAGGATTTTATTAAAATAAAAATTCATTTATTTCAATAAATGTGTGCAAGTTGTATTTGGATAAATATTCAAATAAATATTAATTTATTTAAATGAGAAAAAGGAAGATAAAACATTAAAATGCTTGAAGACTTTGAGGGGAACCATTAAAGGCTTGAAGACTTTAAGGAAAACCATTAAAGTCTTAAGAAGACTATAGAAGGAAGCCATCAAGTTTGAATACTTTAAGGGAAACCATTAAAGGTTTCAAGTGGGTGAGGATAAATAGGATTTTAAATAAATAATTTATTTAAAATAGTTGTGCAACTTGCTTTTGTAGGAAAATACAAGTGGGTGGAGGATAAAGGTGATTTAAATAAATTATTTATTTAAAATAATTGTGCAACTTGCTTTTGTAGGAAAATACAAGTGGGTGGAGAATAAAGGTGATTTAAATAAATGATTTATTTATTTAAATGTGAGAGGTGGGATTTTGGGGGATTTAAATAAATATTAATTTATTTAAATGTGAGAGGTGGGATTTTGGGGGATTTAAATAAATATTAATTTATTTAAATGTGAGAGAAGATTTAATTAAACAAATATGATTTATTTATTTAATTAATGGTATGAATTTGGTTAAGTGAATTAAATCAAATAAATTGAATAATTTATTTAATTAATAGGAGAATAGGGTTAAGATGAATTAATTATTAATTGATGGTTAAATAATCAAATAAATACTAAGTATTCATTTAATTAAGTGGACAGATTTATGTGACTACAGATAATGTATATGAACCTATGTGGAAACAAATGGTTTTGTTTATGAGTCTAAATGGTGAAAAATATGATGTGAAATGATAATGCAACTCATGGGTAACTGCACCTTAATGCAATTAAAAAGTAGAATGAATGCATGTTGGTAATGAATCCTAAATGAAATGAATTGAATGAGTATGAAAATATACTAAATGGATAAATGAATTCACTTAACTAATGGATAGATAAATAGATGTATGCAACGATAAATGATGATAAATGATGATTGGTAACTGACACTAAATGAATGCATAGTAATGGCTAATACAATCAAGGACAATTTATTATATGAATGAATCTAAATGTCATGATTTATGCAATGATGAAATGATATAATAAGAGTAATGTCAATAAATGATAATGAACTATATGTAATTGTATGCAACTAAATGATATAAAATGCACTCAATGCAAATGCAACTAAATGTAATGATGATGATATGATCATGATAGATGAATGCAAGTTTGTTTTAGACTTTGCATGATGCACTGATGATGTATCAGAGTACTATGTCGCGATTGTATCCAAGACCAGCTCAATTTTCACATAGTTGTTCACATTAATTTTGTTCACACTTGCACACAAAACTATGTATATGAATAATGAATGAGTAAATGGATGGGTGATATGCAACGAAATGCCATATAAACAGATGAGATGAAATGATGATCCATGGTGCTTTATTTTCATCATTGAGCTTTAAAATGTTGTAAGAAAATACAATCAACTTGACATAATGATTCAAGATGACCTGAGTAGTTCTTACATGAATTTTGATATAGCAAGTTAATACAAACAACTTGATATAATGGATCAAGTTGACCTGAGTATTGCTTGCAGAACAGACAAGGATTATCTCCTTTTATGCATGACTTAGAACATCCTCCTTGATCCTGTGCCGACCATATCCTAAGACAAGTTCATACTGTAATCGGAGCTAATCCATTATCGAGTTTGGATGAGGTAGTAGGAACCAAGGATAGAGCATCGTACCTGTAAGCAAACATCATATATAATGAATAAAGAATATGGACCCTTGATAATGGTTCATGCTCATATGGTCGAGGTATACGCTGTAGTCAGCAAGCCATAGTGATCTATGACTGTATTTTGCCTATGATCACGTAGCTTAGTGAACTTCCCATGTAGACACCATTAGTACATGCCCCAGTACTTCATCGGAATAATTCGCAGAAGATACACAAATAATGATGTAGGAACCTGATATGAATAAATAAATGAATGAATAACCTAAAAATCAACCAAGTATTTTATAGCTTAAACAAAATTTTCTTGTCAAAGAAAATGTCATTTTGTCTTTGTTTTGGTAAGGAAGGATGCATCCTTGTTTAAGACAGTTTGCGTGTTTGATGTTGATTGTTTGGTCGATGTGATAAGTGGTCATCGTTGGAGTATTTCACAATGTTTGCTTGGTATCTGCTTTGAAAAATGTATGTACAGGGTGTGGCCATGTTTTTGGTTGATTTTTGATGTTTTATAATGTTTTTGGATTTTGTGAGATAGTTTTGAATGTTTTGGGATTTTTGTGAGATAGTTTTTCCAATTCTTTTTGATTTTGTGAGATAGTTTTGAACAAAGAATCAATGCATCACAAGTAATGCAGAATCCACTTCCATCAAATAGGTTAAGGGTATTGCTCCCAGTCTTAGGCATGACTCTAAAAAAGTGGGATGCAAGGCGCATGAAGTACTATCCTTAATTACAGATCAATAACCAGCCATGGTTTGGACAGATGGATGAGTGGATGCAATGAATGTGATCGCAACAAGTCTGAAAGATAATGGAGCCATAGCCTTTATGAGTGGCGCTTGTTTGCCAAGTTTTCACCATTGCACTTACCCAAGGTGCCACCGGAGTGGTTGTTCACCGTTTGGATGCACGATTTTTCTTTACTATTTTGATGTTTTTGTATTTTCTTCAGGTCATTTATCTGAATGTTTTTGGTGTTTTGCCGGTATGTATGGGAGCCTGATGCTCTGTGCAGCTTATGTATAAAACCGTTTGAGGTGCATGTTGTTGATCGGATCTGCTAGCGGTTCTCCTTCTGAAGTAGCCAACTGATATGCCCCGGACCCAAATATAGCAGTGATAACATATGGACCCAGCCAATTTGATTCAAACTTTCCCTAATGTTCTCGGTTGGGTTGGTTACGAGGATTTTCTCAAAGGACAAGATCACCTACCTTGAATGTACGAGGTCTAACCCGATGATTATAGCTTCTGCTCATGCGCTGATGATAGGCCTTGAGGTGATTGTATGCACCTTGTCGCTTCTTATCAAGTAGCTCTAAGTCCTAGAGACGTGATACTCTGTATGCTTCATCATCAATGAGATTATGCAAGGAAACCCGTAGTGATGGTATTTCAACTTCGATAGGTAAGATAGTTTCTGCTCCATAGACCAGTGGGTAGGGAGTTGTGCCTGTAGGGGTTGGAATGCTAGTGCGGTATGCCCATAGTGCTAGATTCAATTGAATGTGCCAATCATGACCGACATCATTGACTGTCTTCTTGAGGATTCTTAATATGTTCTTGTTTGATGCTTCAACCTGACCATTGCCTTATGGGTAATAGGGAGTGGAAAAGCGGTGTTGGATGTGAAACTTCTCACAGAGCTCACGAACATCCTGATTCTTGAATGGAAGTTCATTATCTGTGATGATGGACATGGGTACACCATACCAACAGATGATGTAATTAAGGATAAATGAGGCGATCTGCTTGCCGATGACTTGGGTAAGTGGAACAGCTTTGATCCACTTTGTGAAGTATTCGGTGGCGGTTATAATGAATTTGTGGTCGTTGGATGAAGATGGATGGATTTTACCAGAAGGTCAAGTCCCCATTGACAAAAAGGCCATGGTGTTGTGATTGGTTGCAATTCCTGTGCTGGTGCATGTATCAAGTCTCCATGAACTTAGCATTTCTTGCACTTTCTGACAAAATAGTAAGGGTCTTTTTCCATTGATGGCCAATAGTATCCAGTGCGCAAGAGTTTCTTGGCTAGTGACGGACCGCTTGCATGAGTTCTACAAATTCCTTCATGCACCTCTTCCAAGGCCTTTGTTATCTCATCCTATTCCAGACATCGAAGGAGAGTACCATCAAGACTGTGTCGGTATAGGGTTTCAACAATAATGGTATATCGAGCGGTTTGGTGAATGAAGATTTTACGTTGGTTATTCGATTGGTTAGGAGGAAGTGTGTGATCACGGATATAAGTGTAGAACTCACCATATCATGGGGATTCAGAACTGATAAGGTGACATATCATCTCAGATTCGGGGATATCATAAGCAAGAATCCAAAGCTGTTCGACCAAGAACTCATAGCATGTTGAATTCTGTGGAAGATCAAGGAGAGATGCAATGGTAGCCATAGCATCAACAACTCGATTATGATCTCTAGGTATCTGCTCAAAGGTGATAGTAATGAATGATGTTTTTAATTTGTCCACCATTTGTTTGTACGACATGAGTTTATCATCCTTGGTCTGATATTCATCTGTTGCTTGTCGAATGGCCAGTTGGGAGTCGCCATATACTTGTAGTTCTTGTAACTTCCATTGTATGGCTAGCCTGAGTCTTGTGATCAAGGCCTCATATTCAGCTATGTTGTTTGTAAATGGAAATGTAAGCCTGTAAGACTTCAGGATGCTGTCACCTTGAGGTGTGATAAACAAAATGCCTGCCCCCGAGCCATGCCTAGTGTATGAACCATCAAAGTATAATTTTCATGGTTGTGCTGTTGTGATCATGAATATCTCTTCATCTGGAAAATTGGAAATGAGAGGATGATCGCCTATGAGTGGTGCATCAGCCAACTAATTTGTAATGACTTGAACCTTAATAGCTTTTCGGTCTACATACTCGATGTCAAATTCACTTAGAATCATCACCCATTTGGCCAAGCGGCCTGTCAATGCTACTTTTCTGAGTAAGTATTTGAGTGGATCAATATTTGCAATTAGTTGTACTTTATGTGTCAACAGATAGTGCCTCAGTTTAGTGGCTGCCAAGATTACTGCTAGGCAAGCTCACTCAATAGGTGTGTAATTGAGTTCATAGCCAACCAGTGTGCGAGAGATGTAGTAAACAACACACTCTTTCCCTTCTGCATTATGTTGTGCTAATAGTACACCCAATGCTGTACTTGTTGCTAATATATAGAGTAACAAAGGCCTACTTGGATCTGGTGGGATCAACAATGGTGTATTCATGAGATAATCTTTAAGCATCTAGAATGCTTGCTGGCATCTGGTATCCCACTAAAAGTGGATGTTCTTGTGTAATAAGTGTGTAAATGGGTGACACTTATCTGCGAGTTGTTCAATGAATCTTCAGATTGATTGTAGCTACCCTTGTAATGTCCTTAGCTGACTGATGTTCTTTGGAGGTGGCATGTCCATGATTGCTTTGACCTTTGCAGGATCGACCTCAATACCTTTGCTAGAGACAATATATCCTAGAAGCTTCCCTGAGGTTGCTCCAAAGACACATTTCTTTGGGTTGAGTTGAACATGATATTGTTCTAGTCTGTCAAAGATTTTCTCTAATATTTCCAGACGACCTTCTCTTGTGAGTGATTTTGCCAGTAAGTCATCAACATAATCTTCCATTATGGTATGCATCATGTCATGGAAGATGGTGGTCATTGCTCTTTGATAGGTTGCACCTGCATTCTTTAGACCAAAAGGCATTACATTCTAGCAGTATGTTCCCCATGGACATGTGAAGGTCATCTTATGTTGATCCTTTGGTGCGATCTTTATCTGATTGCATCCTGAAAAGCCATTCATGAGTGAAAGCATGGCATGTCTTGCTGTTAGGTCCACTATTATGTCGATGTTTGGTAGGGGGAAGTCATCTTTAGGACATGCCTTGTTCAGATCTCTGAAGTCAGTACAGATACAAATGCCCCCATTTGGTTTTCTGATAGGCACAATATTGGATATCCAATCTGCATAATCAATTGGTCAATAAAAACCAACATCTAGGAGTTTCTTGAGTTCTATTTTGACTAATATTGCAATCTGAGGATGCATCTTGCAAAGTTTCTGCTTGACAGGTTTGGCTCCTTCTGCTACGGTGAGGTGATGCATGACTAAATCGGGATCAAGCCCAGGCATGTCTGCATATGACCAGGCGAAGTTGATCTGACACTTCTGGAAGAACTCTACAAACTTAGGTTGTTATTCTGGAGTTAAAAGAGATGCCAGATGTATGTGGTGAGGAGTTTCAGTAGTCCCCACGTTGTATTCTTTTGTCTGTTTGAGGAGAATTGTTGATCGTTCCTGCTGTGTACTAGAAGGGAGAATGTCAAACCTTTCATCCTCAGGAGCCTCACAGAGGTTTTCACCATTGGATACGCTCTTTCTTTTTACTTTTGTGGGATCAAATAGTGCCACAATATGGTTTTCACTGGAAGATCCATGTTTTATTATTATATTTTTGCAGCTGAAAGGTTTGGTATCCATCCCAAAGTATGCTACGCTGTTAAGTTCTATGGTGAATCTAGCTTTGTGATCCCTGCTTGGTATGTTATCCCGTAGTTCCAAAAAGTCAATGATCGCCTCATCGTTTTAGAAATGGTCAAGACATGGGGGATTAGGTTGGTTCCATTCGATGAGTTCAGGATGGATAATGGGCATTACCTCATCGATTAGGTTAAGTTCGTTAGATGTGTCAGCGAGGGTGAAGACGTTGTGGTGAAGGTCATTGATGGTACTCTCCCTGTCAAAATCAGGCGTAGGATGTGACATAGGGTTTGTGGAAGAAGTTTCCAGCTCAGGAACCCAAGAGGTCTTTATCTGTGCTTCTTCGTAAATAGGGATGTCTTTGCGAGGTGGAGGTGGTGATGTGTCTTCCTCATCTAAAGTGTTAAGCTGTATGGAATCAAATTCCCATTCATGTGAGTCAGTCTCTGACTCACTTTCTAGTAGCCGGCTACTGTACCATACTGGGATATCCTTTGAGTTAAACACTACAGGTGTGATCGGTTGATGTACCTTTGTAGATGAAATGATCGGTGCTGCAGGAAGGATTATGGGGATCAACGAATCTGATATGGGGAGTATCGATAGTATTGACTTTGCTGCTTCTGCTGGAACTACCGGTGTGGTTGATACTGTTGTGGGTTCTGATACAACTGTTGTTGTTAATGGTGTTATTGATGTTATTGCTGCTGCTGATGGGGTTACTGGTTTGTTTGGTGGGATGATTGGTGTTGTGGATGGTTTTGCTGGTATTTTTAGCCTCGATGGGGTAGTTGCCATGGTGTTTGATGCTGCTTTTATAATCAAAGGTGACCTCTTTGTAATAGGTTGATATAGAGGTTGGCTGAGTTTTCCTTTGAATCTGAGCTTAAGAAATATCTCCTTTTGAAAGCCTAGGCCAGTGTTATCTTTGGGCTTTAATTTTGGCTGCAGTGGTTCATGTCTTCCTTTCTTGCAAGGTCCCAAAGCACTCTGACCATCACAACCCATTCTTTGCATAATGAGAAGACCTTTTCCATACTGATCTGTGGGAAGTTTAGCTTGTGGGATGTCCGCGGTGATTGGGTCTTTATAGATCCATTCTACTAATTCATCATCTCTGGTCTCTTCTTCTTGACTCTTTCCAAGGATGAATGGCATCAAAGTACATGCTGGCTTGTCCAGTGGTGTTTGAAGTAACCGTTGAGGTTTACCATGTGTTCTAGGAGAAGTGGCCATTTGTCCAACACAAGAGTTGGCTGAGATTGTATTCCCTAGGACCTTCCTCTGCTATTTTCATCTTGAGCTTCTCTTGCTTGGGTATAGTGGTGTTGGAACTGGAAAGAGAGGTCGGACTTACGTATGATGTGGATGAGATGGCTTCTCTATTGTTGGGAATGGTAATCTCTAGTTGATGACTTATATTATGACAATATGCAAAGGGGTTTGCATCGCCCAGGATTGTGATTTCTACACCATTATGCGGGAACTTGATACACTGATGGTAGGTGGATGGAACGACTTGCATGGCATGTATCCAAGGTTTTCCTAACAATAAATTGTATGGTAGAGGAAGGTCCAAAACTTGACAGATGATGTGTTTCACCACAAGGCCCACTCGGATTGGTAGCGCAACAGCTCCTTTGGATGAACGCTCTGCATCATCATAGGCTTTGATTGTGATCTTCTTGCAGGGATCCACTGATTCAATTGCATATCCCAAAGTTGTGACTAATTGTAGAGTATATATATTGAGGCCTACTCCATTATCAATTAAGACTCGCTTGATTCTATGCTGGTTGATAAACCCTTCAATGTGGAGTGAGGCATTGTGAGGTTGTTGGAAGGAGGAGCTGTCACTTTCAGAGAAAGTGAGACAAGGTGATGACCTTAGATTTCCAACCATGGCTTGGAACTGATCTGTATTTAGGTTTGCAGGGATCGACGCCTCTTGGAGAGGTTGATCCAATATTATCTTATGGGATGGAGATAGGCGCAATAGCTCTAAGATAGATATTAGTGTGGGCATTTTGTCTATCTGTTCCACAAGGTTATACTGCTTTAGGATAGATGGGGTGCCTTGTGGAGCTGCTTTTATGGTAATCTTGCCACAACGTGTAACAACATTGCAAGTGGAGCTAGGATTTTTGATGGTTATAGCTGCAATCTGTTCACTGGCATCATAGAGGTGATTCACAGTGTAATTATATGCGGCTTGCATATAATTGGTGGTATCTGTGTTTCTCCCTGAAGTGGAAGGACCCCTTTGATCTTGTGATGGAAGTGGATTTTTAAACATGAGATGATCATTGTTTGTTGTCTTTGGGTCATGGCCTTCGATTTCAATTTCACCTCGGTCAATAAGATCCTGAATAAGATCTTTCAATCTGTGACAATTGCTTGTTTTTTGTCCTTTCCCTTGATGGAAGTCACAATGTTTACTATCCCTCCACCATGAAGGTTTGACTTGAGATTCATAATTTGATGTTTTGGGTAAGGTAACCAGATTTTGAGAAACCAACTATCATAACACTGTTTCGATGGGTTCCCCTAAGGGAGTGTACGTTCGTTTTGGTTTAAAAGTTTGTTGACGTTGTCTAGGTTCCTCTTGAGATGTGTTGCGGCCTTGATTTGGAGGAACAACTATGTTAGTCTTGGGTGGGGGGTTCTGTCCTACAAATCGAACCACAAGTTGTGCACTTTTGATAGTTCTTGCATCCACAACCTCGCCATTGACAACGTTTTTGTTTTTGTTCCAGAAGTTAGGCTTGTCACTATTGAAGCGTGGATGAGGACCATCCTTTGGTTCATTGTAGATTTTGATAAGTCCATTCTTGATGAGAGCCCGCTCATATTTCAAGCCTTTAGTGATCATGTCATTGAAAGATTCTGTGTCTTTTACGTCTAGGTGAAATTCCATTTCGTCATTTAAGTTGGAAATAAATATTTCCACTAGTTCTTGTTCAAGTAACTGAAGAGAACGTCTGCTAGACATTTGACGCCATCATTGCAGAAAGACTGAAAATAGCTCACCTGGTTTTTGTTTAGTGTTACATAGATCAACCATTGTGATATCACGTTCAATGTTGTGTGAGTAATGTTCTAGGAACTTCTGGACTAACTCTTCGAAGGTCCTAATGCCACCTGGTAATCGGGAAAACCACGATGTGGTTGTTCCTCCCAAGCTTTGGGGAAGAAGTCGCATTAGGTATGTGTCCTCGTACGCCACTCCGAGGCAAGCTGAATGGAATTCTCTAACATGATCACGAGGATCTCCTTTTCCTCTATACTTTTCAAACTTGGGTGTTTCAAACCCTCATGGAAAAGGTGGCATATGAAGATTCCTATCAAAGGGATAGGGACAAATGTCATTGAGTGAAAATTGATTTGTTTTTACACCACTATGAAGTTGTTGGGTGAGATTTTTGACTTGTTGCCGCAACATGTCTATTTCATTTGGAGGAGGAAGAGGAGGGGGATTACCTTGATGAAGGTTGTATCTGATGTGTTCTTGACCTCTTTCATCCTCATTACAACTTTGGCGTTTTGATCCTTGTATTAGTTGTGCTACATCAAATTCAAAGGGTAGTTTAGCCCCCTCTTGAGCAATTCTTAAAAAGTGAGCATCCGCATTGCTCCTGAGTATTTCGTCAAAAAGTATATTAAAGAGAGGGTTGTGTTGTGCCCTTTCTATTGTTCCAGGAGTAGGAGTACTTGGATTTTCATCATTTGCGTTTCCTCCAATGGCCTCTTCGAATTCATTAAGATTTTCCTCCTCTTCCTCTTCAATTTCTTGTTGTCTAGACCTGGATCTGGTATGAGCCATTTTGTTTACAAGTTTTTGTTGAAGTTTGATGAAAATGATGATGAGTTGGTGATGGAATGAAAGATTGATGTCTGGTGAAGTGTTGTGCATATAGATCTCTAGCACTAAAGGTAGATGCTACCAAAGTTCTTTCTTGACTTGCTTGTTGTGTGTGATTGACAAAGTTTGATGTGATAAGGTTTAGAGAGATCTGAGATGTGTTACAAACTCAACTACCTAGTAATGAGAGGATTCACTCATAGACTAGTTTTAACCTGCTTAGAAATGTCTCTTAGGATGAGTTCATCCTAGATGTAGAGACACTCTAAAAAGTGATGTGTTTGTGTTTGTTTCAAGCAATATTTTGAAATAGAACTTAGGACAAAAACCTCTTGATGTTTTGAGAGTTTGAATGGATTGATGATGTGTGAATATGATAATATATGAGATGTGAACTTCAATAAAAGCTTTATGTGACAAAAGGAACAAACTCTTCCTCTTCTCTTTCGGGAGTTGGTGGTTCTTCCCGAGCTACATTATATGTGATGCAAATGTCGGGAAAGAAGTTAGGATTGATTTTGCCTCCTTTGTTTTTGTGATAACTCAGAGCTCGATATTGCATAAAAGTTCTGCAGTTCAATGACTCTGGATCAAATTCATTTGATTTCCCTTGAAGATAAAGACGCATATGACGTAAGAAGGCTCTATGAGAGACAAATATTTGTCTATTAAGATAGAAGAATTTCCTCCTTTTGATTAAAGCCTTTGAGCTCAATGGTCTTCTCTTTAAGTTGATGTGTTGATGAAGATTCTTCTTTCTCAAGATGTGAAGAATGGTCATATAGTTTGATGCTTTTTTGTTGTTGCTCTTGGTTTTTGATCTTTTGTTGGTATTTGAAAATGTTGTATTGGATGAAGACTTGTTTTTGGAACTGATTTTTTTATTTTTCCTTGACAAGAAAACAAAGCAAGAACACAAACGCAAGAATGTCGCCTCAAAAGGCACAAATAGGTGTGGGTCTAGATCAACCCAATCCTTTGAACTTTTTATGACCCTTTCCTTCAAATGTATTTTAGGTGTTTTTCCAAAGCCTGAAGTCGGCTCAATTTGCGCTTGGTCTTTGACTAAAACGGAAATACCTCAAACACTCTTTATCCCTAAGGTCAAATGGCCAGTTGCGATAATTTCAGCCCACATCTTGATATTTCTTCGACTTTGGTACTACATACCTTGTGAATCCCGCTGTGGCAGGTAAGGATGTGATATGCTAAGTCTTGCATGAGCATAACAAATAGATGATCCCTATGATGGGGGAGTCATCACTTTCATCAAGCCACAAGTGACTTTTCAAAAAGCTATGTTTCTACTCAAGGAAATATGTATGGTGAGTATCTTGGGAGCAAAACCATCTATGCTCTTGCACTGAATTTATCACAAATATCCTCAATCAATAGAATGGGTGGGCTTCTACTTAAAGGTGTTTAGTAATTTTCGATGTCTTTGGACATAAGTTCATTCTGCAGTGATTCACTTAAGAGACTTGTAACTTGTGGTGGGGCCCATTTGTCCTTTCGACAAGTTACACTGTAGGAACAACTATACCCAAGGCTACAACTTTTTCTCTCACCTGATTTCTATAGCGGCTCGAAGGATTTACTGCGCGAGGTCGTTCCCAAGAGTGATGTGTCTCTTGGCAGGCCTCTCTTAAAAAGATAAAACTTGAGTGTTACTAACACTTTTCTCTTGCACCTAGGACCACAAAAGGCAAGGGAGAGGATAGTGTGTGTTAGAAGTAGGACCACTCGACCAACTCTTTTTGCACAAGTGTGCCAAACACAAAATACACTTGTTCTTTTTAACTTATCATTGCAATGATTTTCTATCTAATTGGAGATGTTGCTCCAACAACCATGATGTTCTTTTTAACTTCAAAGGCAATATGTTTGAGTAAACTAGAATTTGAAATCCTGGTCAACTTAATGAAAAACACATTTGCGTGAAGTAAAATCATTTTGCAAAATTGAAACAAGTTGATTGTTCTTTTTACTTGCACAAAAAATGAAGTGTGGATTGTGATTTTTAAGTTTGATGCAAGAAATAAAATTTTTCTTGTTTTGTTTTAAGCACCAAAATAAAATGTATCCCTAACTTGCAATGAAATAAAATTTGTGTTTTTTTTTAGAGCACCAAAACAAAATGGTTCCTAACTTGCAAGAAATGAAATTTGTGTTTTTGTTGAGTTTTAGAGCACCAAAACAAAATGGATCCTAACTTGCAAGAAATGAAATTTTTGTTTTTGTTTGAGTTTTAGAGCACTAAACAAAAGTTTTTAAGTAACAAACGGGGTTAGTTTAAAACCTGCACATGAAGCCAAAAGTTAGTAAAATCCGACCATAAGGTGGGCTTTCACAAGCCTAAGAAAATTAATTTTTTTATTGCATGGCCTTTTTTACAACGTTCTGTTACAGTAGCGCTACTTTGTGTGAAAACATAAGTGCTACTTAACACAAATGCGCTAAAATGTGGACAAACGCGCTAAACTAAAAAAATTTAACTGCTAGAACAAGTGCGTTAAAACAATGACAAAAGCGCTATTTAATACTCAAAAGCGCTAAATCACAGACAATAGCGCTATTATAAATACAATAGTGCTAGAATATCAAATTGCAATAGCGCTAAAACGCGAGCAAAAGCACCAAAGCTCGACTTGTGTGTCAAGCGAAACAGTCAAAAAAGTTAGTTTTTGTAACAAAAAATGTTGTTGGGTGTTGGATTCACGTTGGGTTCACCAAATGATGCTTTGTGAAATGGGGCAAATGTTAGATTAAAGCTTGTGGTGGTATAACACAAAAAAACAACAAGAAACAAGGAACAAAGTTAGTGTTATTCAACCAAAAACTAATCTAAGCAGGCATATCAAAAGAGACACTAAAAACATGCTAAAGTATTTAACCAGGGAAACAAATATCATAAGGCATCTCCAAATGTCTTCTAACATGCTCTTAACTCTTTCTCCTTTGTTCCTCTCCTCTCCAAGTTCCAAATTAGTGTAGCTCTCAGCAACTTTTTGCACTATGGATGCTTATGGAGGTTCAAGATTGTAGATGATTAACTATGCTATGCAAGTGTAAAACAAACTAATTAGATATATTACGAAATGAACTAAAATTTATTTTAGTCCAAAATGACAATATATGTGATTTATGCTAAATGCTCTCTCTAAAATTCACTATAGATTAAATGCATACAAGTTTTCAGGATCTGGATTATGAAGAAATGAGCTCTATTTATAGGAAAAATGGAGCAATGGATGGCTGAGATTGAGTAATCTTAACAAGGGTTAGGATTGAATGATATCAAATCCATGTGAAGGCTTTCAACCCAATCCTAGGTTGACAAGTGGCAATATGAGATAGGTTGAGAGGAGAGGGAATAAGCATTAAATGCTTGACATGACCTGAGAGTTAACTTGGGAGTCAAGGTCAAGGTTGGGTTGAGTAAATAAATTCTTTATTCAAAGAATAAAGCCTTTATCCAATGGATAAACTCTTGTGCAAAGGTAAAAGGGATAACCATGGTCAAAACAATAAATGCTTGAGGTCACACATGAGTCACATGAGGGTTGAGTTAGGGGTTAACCATAAATGGTCATGTAAGAGCCATAAGTGGTTTGGAAGACTTTAGAGGTTAGCTTGTTGAACACACCAAGCATTTAATGCTTTTTAAAGACTTTGAAGTCTTTGAGAAGTGACTCCAAGTTGCTTAGGAATGTGACAATAAATAGGGGATGGATTAGGTTAATTGATTAGGATTAGATAGGTTCTAGAAGAATTTAGGAAAGGGATTTAGGAGGCAAGTGGGAGATGTAGGAAAATGCAAGTGGGGGGGATAAATGATTTAAATAAATGTTTTATTTAATTTATTTAAAAGAGGAAAGAGGATTAAATTGAATAAATAGAATTTATTCATTTAATTGAGTGTGAATTTGGTTTAATGAATTAATTAAAATAAATTGAATAATTTATTTAATTAATAGGAGAATGATTGAAGATGAATTAATTAAATATGAATTTAATTAATTGATGGCTAGTGGATTTTTAATCAAATAAAAACTAAATATTCATTTAATTTAAATGGACAGATTTATGTGACTATAGTATTGATTGAAAATTTTATGCATATGGAAGTAGTACATGCTTGTAATTTGGGCAAAGGGAGTAGCGTATATGCTTAGGGGGAGTAATTTTGGTTATGGCATCATTTTTGTTTTGTAAGCACTTAGATGTCAAATTTTCCTAAGTGTTTCCATCAATGCCAAAGGGGGAGATTGTTGGCATTTTGATGATGTTTGTACTTAGTTGTGATTGTCATTGATGGACACACACTTATTTGTTGTATGAGTTATTCTCAACTGGTAGTAAGTGATGTACTGTTCAAACCAGTATTATATGCCAATGTATGCATAGTCTTTGTTTGTAGAAGACTATCGGTGTTTGCAGAAGGAGCTTAACCGTCAAAGCATGACCGAGGACCTCAAGCGGTATGAGGACCCCAAGCAACAACCAATCTTTTTAAGATTGGAACACTATGTTCTAGTTTACCAGTCTTTGTTTGTAAACTGGTAATCGGTATAATTTTTTTTGTTACCCGACAAACTTGTAAAATGTGATGAGTTATCATCCACCGACATTGATGTGGTGATTCTGTGTCGTGTTATAATTGTGTCCAGATGCACTGTACCTAGGAAATTGTAATCTAATCTCATTAGATCAACATGAAATCAGATTCCTATATGAGGAAATCAAGTCTAGGTTTTGAGGGTGGTGTGTAATATTAGGTCTTTGCAAAAAAGATATCTTGCGGCAGAGATTAAACGTGCAAAGGATAGAAGACTGAAGTAATGTTGCAATGCATTAACAGAGAGAAATCAAGGATCTAACTAAGCATTATGTCCTACTTTGTAGATCACTTACTTGTTGATTACTAATCTCTTTGACAAGTCAGAAACCCTTAACCGGGTAGGCTTAATTAAGCCTGTTCTAAATCCTCTAACAAGGTGGTTCACAGTTGTGGATCTGAAATCCTTTAACAGGGTGTCTTTAACAGGACTTATCTCCTAACAGAGATCAGGATTCCTAACAGGATCTGTTCTAGTGAAGAACATTGTAGGCCTTAATCGGTCCGGTTGCTATTCTATTGATAATAGACTTGTGAGTTTTACTCACAGTGGTTTTTCCCATTTGGGTTTCCACATCAAAAATATCCTGTGTTATGGTGATTGTGTTATTGTGGGTGAATGCTTTATTTTCTATTTGGCTTGTTTGTGTATTAATCGATTTGTTGTTTAAAGGGCTATACCGGTCTGCAGTAAAATTGCTTAGGTGTTTAGTAAGGGTTTTGTGTATACTAATTCACCCCCCCCCCCTCTTAGTATTCATCAGTAGAAAGAACATGAATGAAAATTGGTTGAAGACCTCGAGACCTACCATTTCTAGATGGCTAAAAAATCTTCCTAGATGCAACTTCATTGAAGAAGTCAATGATTTGATAACTCTTTTGAGTAGAGTTAAAGGACTTCCCACTTCTAACACTTTTTATAAATGGATATATCAGTACATTCATGTGATCAGGCAGAATAAAGAAAATATATTTTGGGGAAAATAGGTCAGTGATGCTATTTGTGAGCAGCTCACCAAGGTACCTACCACATTCAAGTTCTACGTGACTTCATACTTGGTGTCTAATGTGGCTTCAATGAGACATTGTCCTGGATTATCTACAACTGGTGATAGGAGACAAATTGAGGTACATAAATACTTGTGATGAATAAAAATGGAACCAAGTAGCTAAGACCTAATCCCACTCTCATGTACACACATTGGAATACGAAAGAGCCTAGGGAGATATCTCACTTTGACTACTTTTTGTAGAGGAGAGAGAGTCAAGGAATATCTCTTAGGGTTTATATTCTTTTGTTGTAATGAAGAGTAGATATGGAAAATATGATGCAATGATCAACTATGCTATGAGATGAACAATGAAGCAAGCATAAACTGAAAATGCAAAATCTGATTATACTGAAATTGAGAAACAAAACATAGAGCAAGGAGGGGAATTGAGATGTGCACCTATGCCTAAAATTTGGAGCTAACTGGGCAGGACCAAGGCATTGGGCGCCTTGGTCCTTGATACTACAGGAGGCTGAAACTGATGGATTTGGGATTCTGAAGACTTGAAATGCAGAGCTGCCAAAAAATGCCAAAAATTCCAAAGGACCAAGGCGCCACGCCCTAGTCCTTGAAGAATGGGATCAAATTCTAAGGCTGGATCTGTATCTATATGTTTTGTCGATCCCGAAAGTCGTGCATGTGTCGGGTTCCTATACCTGCACCTACAACTTGAAAAAGGGTGTCTGGGTGGATATATAGGGTTTTGCCTTAGTCAAACCCCTTGTTTTGGTGGTTTCCACCTCCATAAATAAATGATAATGTACTAAAAATGTGTGTGCAAGAATCTTGTGTGCATGCAAGATGCTAAATGGACAAGAAAAAAGATCTAGAGTTCTACCCTACGCTTTGGAGAGTATACCCTAAATGATTATAAATGTAAATGTAAATGCTTCAAATCACAAGTGAAATAATGGATCTAAAGCATGAATGCAAATTTGAAACTAAATGTTATGAATCTCATACAAAGACATGAAAATAGCATGAAACAATACCAAACCCTAAGAGAAAGGTACAAGCCAATCAACAGTCGGTGATCTCCTATTATTCTTCAATATCTTCAAAGCTCTTAATTAATGTTGAAAATGGTTGATGAATGCTTGATTTGTTGATTGTAGGCTCCACATAACCTGCACTTTCACTTCATAAGAGACTCCTTCAATTGCTAGTGAATCGGATCCGTCAAATGAGGAAAGGACAGGCTATATGTATGAAACCCTAACTTTGTTTTGAGTCATAGGCCGACCTAGAAATAATATTTCTTTCCAATCTCTTGGATTTGAATATTAAAATACCACCAAAACATGCTCTTGAAATTTGAGGAGAAAAAGTCGGGACCAAGTAATTGGAAGCAAGATATTTTCAGTCCGAACACACGGTTCGACCAACTTTTCACCAAATTTTTAGGAAAGCAAGATATTGTGATTTTAAAGAAAATTCCAAGAGGATATGAAAATTTACGATATCTAGATATGTGAAATCGGGCCTTGAAGGTCAAAATAGGACATAATTAGGGTATTTGATGAAATAATTAATTGGAAGAATAAAATAAAAAGGGGCACACTTAGGGTATAGGGCCCAATTTTTTGACATGTAGAAGGATAAAAGAAGACTTTAGATTTAATTAAATTAATTAATTAAATTCTTAAAGGTAATTTTAAATGAAAGATGAAAACACACTAAAGTGGGTGCTAACCTAAGCGTGGAATTGTACCATCCAATTAAGGGTGTACAATTTGTGATGCTACATTTAGCCCCCACTTTAGCGGTCATATGACACTACGTGCATATGCAAGCTAAAGTATAAAAAAGTAATAATTCATGAAAAATGATATATCCATAAGGCGTTGGACGAAGCCCGCAGTGGTATTTGCAGTACACTATTAGGAACTGCACCCTACAAAACCACTTGTTAGATAAAATCACAAAATCACCTAATTCTTACTAGGGAAGTGATGAAATTCACGGGTAGCTATATGCCCCCCCTGTTTCAACTTGCTAATTAGTGAGGTGAAATAGGGTATCATGTTTACCACAACGAATTATGACAAGAGGTGATGACAAATGCTCACAATGAAGCTTGATACAATATTGAAGCGCATCATGGAATATTTGGTAAGAAAGAGAATTGAACCCAATTCCAACACAACCAAGAGTATGAGGATTGGAGCTCTCTAACACGAGATGAAAGATTAAGCGGAAAATAAATGCCAAATTAGTTTTTAGGAAAGAATTACCTTTTAAATTTTGAAAAAGGAGGAAGAGATCATTATTCAAAGACATCCACCTTTGAGAATAGAGGGGATCTTTGATAAAGATAACATCTTGAAGGAGAGGAGAAGGAAAATAAGAATACACACCTTCTCCAATATTTAGGAAAAGAGGATTCTTAGCGAAAGATGCACACTTTCACTAAGGAGAGATTGTTCATGAAAAGATGTATCATTTCAAATAGAGAATAGATCCTAGATAAGTAAGAAATGACATCAAATGAAAAATACCACTCAATAAAGGAAAGGCGAATCTTTAGAAAAAGAGATAAGATTGAAATATCACCCTTGCCCCCTAAGCATAGAGACAAGGACATCAAAGAGAGGTCATTTATAAAATAAACATTCTTCTAAAAGAAGGAAAGAGATCCTCATCAAGGATATGCACGTTCACAACATAGAAGGGTTCCTTATAAAAGATACCACTAAATGAAGAAAAGAATCCGATTAATGATTACAGACTTCCCACACTAAGGAAGAGGTCCAATTAAGGATATGTACTAAAGACCCTTATTAGAAATACTTATTCCAATATGAGAGAGGGAGTTCCCAATAGGAATATACACCTCTACAATTGATAATAAATCCTTATAGAAGACACTGCTTGACAAAGGGGAAAGTTTTAACCTTAAGAAGGAGAGATGTTTGAACTCACTCCTGTCCCACACACATAGAGAGAAGAGATGGGATAAAAATGGGCTATTACGTTACTTCCAAAGTATGATTGAACGTGAAATTGTACTATCATGAATGACAATGAGCTCCCAGTAAGTGAGCTACCAATGTCACATAATGATGAGCAACATAATAGCCACTAATGTTATTTGGAGATATGATGGATTGGATGAAGAATTTGATTATGACATGTTAAATGCTCTACCATCCGTGAGATTAAAAATGTGTATAAGATGATAAATATTGGAAAGTCTTGATCAAGGGAGTAGTGTGTAGGAGAAGAATAGGCCACTAAGTCATGTTCCTCTTGCACACAAGAAGCCTTAGGAGAGGGATAAGTATAATTCATTAGGGCCCTATTTTTAGAAAAGATAATATTAGATTGAATAGAAGAGAAAGCTTTATTAGTGGGATTGGAAATCTCGTGAGGAGATTTGTAAAGAGACTTGTCAATCACCATGATTTCCTTATGAGGGGGATGAGTGTTGGGAGATATAGAGGATGATCTGATTAAGGTGAAGTCATCATCACTACTAAGTATAGAATTCACATTGAGAGATGGTCTTTTAGATGCTTTGGCGGGCTTTAAAGGATTATATCCAAGTCCAAATGAAGCTTCACGTTTGTTATTTTCTAAAGGAACTTTGATCCCTTGTTCATTTTAACCACAACCATTGCCATTATATCCACTCTTAGCTAAAATGTGAAAACCTAGACCATAATGGGATGTCATATCAGAAAGAGATGGTGGGGCCTCATAGGTCTCAATGTCATAATTAGATGAATATGAAGAAGATTGTGAATAATTGTTTGAATTAGAAGCAACCACAAAATTGTTACTAAGTGCTTTAGACAAAGTGAATTTCCTTTTAGGTTCATCCTTATCTTTCTCCTTCTCAATTTTAGATCCTTTCCAAGAGACCCTATATTCTACCACAAAAGTAGGGTTAAAGTGTAGAGATCCCCAATCATCATCTAAGAGTACTCCTTTGGGAGAAAATATATCTTTGGGAGAGGATTCAGATTGAGTAGAATTCTTTTCAGGAGTCTTGGAATTACTAGAGGCAATAGGGGTATTCAAGGAAATAGGCATGCTTGAAGATGTAGGAGTGTTTGAATAAGGATTAGAAGTGGTTTAACAATAAGATGAGGTTTGCAACGAGACTTGTAAATTGGTACTAGCATACAAACTATACATCTTATTATTATAAATGAACTTGACGATGGAATGAAGAGTAGTAGGGACAACTTGCATATTATCAAGCCAAGGTAATCCTAATAGAAGATTGTAGGTCAAATTATCGGGCATGACATGAATAGGTGTAGGAAAAATAACAGGTCCCACCTTAATAGGAAAGGTTATGGTACCTAAAGAAGATCTAGCAATATTATCAAAGCCACAGATAGTAAAAGAATCTAGTTTAAGAAGAGATGTATCCACATTGATCTTATGCAATAATTTAATGCTACAAACATTAAGGCGAAAGCCATTATCAACTAGGGTTCTTCTTATAGCATTACCATTGATAAGGAAAACAATCATAAGAGGACCATATTGATGTTGGATATCATGAGAAGGCAACTCATCTTGTGTGAATACAATTTGAGCTTTGGGTGTTGTCATGGAGTCAATCAAAGAATCCATATTATTAGGTGTTACTGTGGGTGGGCCATCTAAGTTCTTTAAAGCATCTTGTAACATTCTATGATGACTGGATTAATTTTAAATCAAATCCCAAAGAGATATCTTGGTAAGAGTAGCTTTGAGTTTTTCAATAAGGTCATACTCTTTACCAAGAGTCTGTGATATACGAGGTGCTGGTGGGGGAATAGGTTGAGAAGTAGGAAGTGAAGAAGGAAAAACCAAAGGAGGAATAGGTTGCCTATTGTTTCATGTATTATATGTGTGAGCAACTGCATTGTAACTCTCTTGGGTGATTTGTTTAGCATACTCATAAGGGATCTTAGTAGGATAACCTCCTTGCACAATAATAACTGGTTTGTTAGGAGTACAAAAGGGATCATTATTATAACCACCTTGAACCACAAAAAGAGGCTTGTTTAGAGGTTGATAATTTGGAGAAGGACTAGTACTTTGAACTGTGAAGAGGGGTTTATTAGGAGTTTCATAACCATTCACATGTATCATATTGATCAAGGATAGTTTAGGAATATCAAACCCTTGTGACCTAAGATCATTCTCTTGTTCCAAGGTGTCCTTATGAATTTTAGAAGAAGGATAAAAACCATTCATATGATAAATATTATTGAAATAAGTGTTGATAGTCTCTTATTGCACCAAAATGTTATCATGGATAGGATCAATTTTGGGAGATAGACTAGAAATGGGTATTAATGTTTCATCTCTAGAGGTAAAGTTATTGAAAGAGGGTATAGTGTTAGTAGGAAAGATCATATCATCCTCTATCACCAAAGGATCTACATGGGAGAGGAACCCTCTAGGAGAAGGATCAACATTATTCTTCAAAGTTTCATCCTTGAGAGGAAGATCTTTGAAAGAGATATTAACAACCTCTTCTTCAACTAGGGTATCCTTATGAGTAGGACTAAGTTTAGGAAAAGGGAGAGCATTATGTATGAATGTTTCATCCTTGGAGGGTATTTTATTGAAATGAATAGAAGGTGAGGTGTTATTAAGGGAGTTGTCAATCATATCACCCTCTTTTATCATGGTGTCATCTTCTTTGACCAAGGTATTCTTACGAGGGAGGGACATAGTGAGAGAGTAACCAAGATCATTCTCCAAAGGTGCACCCCAAAAAGGGAGATCATTGAGAGAGGTGTTAAAAATGTCTTTTTTCATGATAATGTCCCCATTGTTAAGGCCAATTTTGGGAGAGGTAAGCATATTATTTATTAATTCTTTACCCTTAGAAGGGAGAGCATTAATACATGTGTTGTTGAAATCATCCTCTTGCTTGAAAATGTCTTTAATATGATCTTTAAGGGAGAGAGAATTTAGGAAACTACTTATAATATCATCTTCTTCTTCCAAATTTCTTTATGATTAAGACAAGCTTTAGAAAAAAGACCAACTCAACTCATTAATGCTTCATCTCTAGTGACAATTTTATTGAAATCAAAAGAGGGTATGCTATCACTAGGAAAAGTAGGGACAATACCATCTTCTTGCACCACATGGTCCTCATGAGGGAAGTAATTTTTAGGAGAAAAATGAACATCATCCTTCAAAGATTCATACTTAGGAAGGATATCTTTAAATACCTCTTGTTGCACTAATGTGCCCTCATTGGTAAGACCAAATTTGGGAGAAGATAAATCAATGTCCAACACTTTTTCTTTAAGAGAAGTATCATGTATGGAAGGAAAATTAACATTAAGAAAGGTTTTTATGATATCATCATCTTCTTCTAAGATATTTTCATGGGAGAGACACATTTTAAGAGAAATATCAACATCATTTTTCAAATATTCATCCTTAAAACATGGGAGAGTTTTTAAGGAATTGTTAACAACTCTTCTTTGCACTAAAATGTTCTCATGAATAGGAGGATCTTTAAGAGAGGAGTAAATTTAAACAAGGGAGGCTAACCCATTACCACATCTATGAAAGGAATGCATTATGCCAACAATTTTTCAACATAGAGAACATTGTTCAATTTGTAAGATGTTTTCACCAATGCAGGCACTCTAAATTTATGTAATTTGATGATATCTAAGAGTGAAAAGTATTCCCATATCAAATAATTAATCCAAATTAAGCAATGCACAAGTTCAATTTTGAATTTAAAAATTAGGGTTTTCATGAAATTAACCTCTAAAATTTGCAAGGAAATCAAACTTGTAAATGAAAAATTCAATTCTAAATAGCATAAACACTCAGATATGAGAACATAAATCAAAATTAAAGGTGTTCACGTTGGGTTCACCAAAATGTCATGCATAAAAATGGAACCAAGTAGCTAAGACCTAATCCCACTCTCATGTACACACATTGGAATACGAAAGAGCCTAGGGAGATATCTCACTTTGACTACTTCTTGTAGAGGAGAAAGAGTCAAGGAATATCTATTAGGGTTTCTAATTCTTTGTTGTAATGAAGAGTAGATATGAAAAATATGATGCAATGATCAACTATGCTAAGAGATGAATAATGAAGCAAGCATAAATTGAAAAATGCAGAATCTGATTGCACTGAAACTGAGAAATTGAACACATAGTAGGTAGGGGAATCTAGCACCTATGCCTAAAATTTGGAGTTGACTGGGTAGGACTAGGGTATTGGGCTCCTTGGTCCCTAATATAGTAGGAGGTTGAAATTGATGGATATGGGATTCTGAAAACCTGAAATGTAGAACTGCCAAAAAAATGTTGAAAAGTCCAGAGGACCAAGGCGCCATGCCTTAGTCCTAGGAGGACAAGGGTGCCACACCCTAGTCTTGGGAGGACCAGGGTTCCATGCCCTAGTCCCTGAAGACTGAGGTCAAATTATGAGGTTGGATCCGTATTTGTGTGTTTTGTCGGTCTCAAAAGTCATGCATGCGTCAGGTTCCTGTACCTGCACCTGCAACTTGAAAAAGGGTGTCTGGGTGTCTATATAGGGTTTTGTCTTAGTTAAACCCCTTGTTTTGGTGGTTTGCACCTCCACAAATAGACAATAATGTATTGAAAATGTGTGTGCAAGAATCTTGTGTGTATGCAAGATCCTAAATGAAAAAGAAAAAAGATCTAGATTTCTAAGTACCCTACGCTTTGGAGAGTAAACCCTAAATGATTGTAAATGTAAATGTAAATGCTTCAAATCACAAGTGGAATAATGAATCTAAACCATGAATGTAAATCTGAAAATGAATTTTATGAAGATCATAAAAAGACATGAAAATAGCATGAAACCATACCAAACCCTAAGGGAGAGGTATAAGCCAATCAACAGTCGGTGATCTCCTATTATTCTTCAATGTCTTCAAATATCTTAATTGATGTTGAAAATTATTGATGAAGACTTGATAAATGCTTCTTGATGAATGATTGATTTGATGATTGTAGACTCCACATAACCTACACTTTCACTTCATAAGAGGCTCCTTCAATTGCTTGTGAATCAGATCCTTCAAATGAGGAAAGGAAAGGCTATATGTATGAAACCCTAACTTTGTTTTGAGGCATAGGCCAACCTAGAAAGAATATTTCCTTACAATCTCTTGGATTTTAATATTAAAAGACCGCCAAAACATGCTCCCGAAATTCGGGGAGAAAAAGTCGGGACCAAGTAATTGGAAACAAGATATTTTTCGGTCCAAACAACACGGTCCGACCAACTTTTCGCCAAATTTTTCAGGGAAGCAAGATATTGTGATTTTAGAGAAAATTCCAAGAGGATATGGAAATTTACAATGTCTAGATATGCGAAATAGGGCCTTGAAGGTTGAAATAAGATATAATTAGGGTATTTGATGAAATAATTAATTGGAAGAATAAAATAAAAAAGGGGCACACTTAGGGTATATGGCCCAATTTTATAATGTGTAGAGGGATAAAAGAAGACTTTAGATTTAATTCAATTAATTAATTAAATGCTTAAAGGGAATTTTAAATGCAAGATGCAAACACACTAAGGTAGGTTCTAACCTAAGCATGTAACTGTACCACCCAATTAAGGGTGTATAATTTACGACACTACAATACTATTCCCAGTTGGTTCTTCATAATAGTTAGTTATTTCCCAAGAGTAAATGATGCATTCTTCAGTTATTATATGATTATGTTGAATAAAAAATTGTACAATAAAAGGGTATTTGATCATACTTGGGAGGTAGTTAATCAATATGGATGCATGTTCCTTCAATTCCCAACCTTCACATACCTTAGGGTTGGTTGTTTCGTTGGCGAGCCTTTCATGCTCCCAAGATACCCATCTAATAAGGTTGTATTGATGGAGCTAGCTAGTCAAATGAATGTAGTACATGAGGCCCAATCAGGTTCTTATAAAATAGTTTTAAAATTCTCTCTTTTCATTGTAGATATTCCATCAATTATATCTACAAATCCAAATAAATGGAAGAGGAGATGAGAAGAGTGACCATGAGGTTCTTCAAAGCTAGGAAGGACTTCGACTACATAGGAATGAGAAATAAGTTGAAGAAGGCCTATGTTCATGTGCACCAAATTGAAGATGTTTGGGTTGATTGCAGGTTTGAGCATGATATAAGGAAACTTGACTATTTCTAGTTGACAATTGATCAAATCAGGGAGTTCAACCTTACTGATGTTCCAGATGATTTAAAAGATGATGGCAATATCTTAGATTCTGCATATGTTGATAATAAAGTTTCCTCTACTCCTTTTACCCTCATTCAATGATAAAAAAAATAATGTACTTCCATCAGAGAGAGGTTTCAAAGTATTCTTATGAATAAAAATATGTGTCTTTCAAGCAGAGGTATCTTGTTGAAACCCTTTCTTTTTGGTTTTGATGATGACACATTTGGCTCAATGGGAAGAAGGTCTCAGATTAGAACCAAGACCAAACAGGATTCCACCACTCCAGCCAAGGCTCCCAAACTGAAGTTCACAGTTGGAAATAAGAAAGGAAAAGACCGAGGGGAATCATTGGCTCATAATGTTCAAGAAATACAATTTATTTGAGTAGGAGGAGGGTGAGCATCCTGGTGAAGAACTGATTGATGTTGATCAATTGGAAGAAGAACAAGAAGGTGATTAGGAACATGGTGAATTTGATTAAGAAGAGTTGCCACAAGAAAATAATTCCTTACCCCATGTACCTCCTTCTTCATCCACATTGCAGGCTCCTATTTCTACCTCTGAGTCAAAGCCCCCAGTGGTTAACTATGTTTCTCCTTTAAATGTTATTCATGTATCTTCCACTAGCGCTAGTGAGTCCGATCTAGATACTTCTCATGACAACATTGAGAATGTATTCTTAGCTTTTCCTATGTTATATGAAGTTTCTGTAACTATGCTAGATGATTTTGACAAATTCATGAATGAGTTGGCTCCTAGGTCCAATGAATCATCTCTTGAAAATCCTACCAATGTAATAACCATGACCTCTCCTATTGTAACTGTAGACACCTAAAATTGTCCTAGTATAAATAACTATTTTATTTATTTAATTATTTTATCCTAAGTCTTCTATTAATTAAGTAGGTTTTAATTTATTGAATTAATTCATTTATCCTACCCACCCTTTAATCCTAGTCAACCATTTATCCTTTTACCTCTTCATCTTATCCCTTGATTTCTAAGGTGTCTTCTATATAAGAGGACACTCTCTTCCTTTTATAATCTTGAATCCTAATGAGATCTATCTAGCAATCTAATCATTCAAGTGATCAAGCAACTTCACAACCACAATCTGTTCTTTGTTGAGCTCTTGTGCATAATACAAAATTTGAGAGAAAATTTGTGAAACAAGATCAATGGAGATAGGAGACAATGGAGATCAAACCCTACTTAGCATGTGAATGGTATTATTGTTTCAATTTGTTAATTTGCATGTTCTTAGGTTTCTTCATTGGTGTATGGTGAATGTTATATTATAGAACTATGATTGTTTATGGTTGGACCTTTGTGGTTTTACAATAGTTTGTCATCATAATTTTTCACCTCACACATTTTGGCATGCCTGGTGGGACACTTGTCCCTTAGTTTCTAACATTTATTTTGTACTTTTAGTCTTTTTTGTCAAGTTGCAGGTCAGATCAACGACAATTACAGGTGATTTCGTGTTTGCGATATATCTTTTTGTGTCTATGTTTTGATTTGTTTTGCAGGTTTCAAGTTTCCATATCTCGCGTCTGCAACCTTTCTTTTTGCGTCTGTGTTTAGATTCCATGTATGCAACGTTTTTCATGCATGTGTTTTATGTTCTGATTTTTTTGCAGATTTCAAGTTCCCAGATCACGTGTTTGCGACCTTTCTTTTCACATCTGTGTTTTGGTTTCACGTTTGCGACATATCTTTATGCGTCTACATTTTTGATGTTTTGATATGTTTTGTAGGTTTTAGGTTTCTAGATCTTGCATTTGCAACCTTTCTTTTCTCATTTGTGCTGGGATCTTGCATCTATGGCATTTCTTTCTGTGTTTGCGTTCTGTTTTGTTGTGTTTTTGCAGGTCACAGGTTGTTTCTGCGTGTGTGTTGGATATTTTCACGTATGCGTTGTATTTTCACGTTTGAGACAAGTATAATTGCGTATGCATTCTTGCATTTTTTACTTTTCCTTTTTGCATCTAGGGTTTCATTTTTCAGATTTGGCTTTTTTTTTTCTAACCCCTTTGCTTGAACTAACGAAGTGGTACAACTATTCCAAAAATTCAAAAAGCAAAAAAAAAAGCGTATTGTCGAAGGCCCTTTTTTCACATTTGGATTTGGATTTTCTAAAATTAACCTAACTTGTGTGCTTGCAATTGGGTGCAATTACCGAAAACTACTAATCATTTGTTGCCGGGGTAATTTTGGTGTGTGTCTTTACATTTCAATTCCTAGTCTAATTAGGGTACACATTTTCCTCTATTTGGGGTTTAAAGAACTTGCTTGGAGTGTTTTGTGCCATTGGTATATTTATGTGTTTAGATAGAACCCTAAAGGTGATAAAAAAGGTATCCTATCCCCTTGCCTTCCATTGGACCTTGGGTGTAAGAGAAATTGTTATCATCTTTGTTTTAGGTAGGAGGGGTTACTTCCTAAGGGACCCATAAGGCCTTGTGGAAGAGACGACCCAAGCAGTACTTCTTTAGCCCAGTATAAGTAAATTAATACATTAGGTGAAAGTAGTGATGGCTTGATGAAGATGGCCTATCCAACAGGCTCCCTCAATATCCACACTTGTGTGAGATGCGTAAAAACTCTCTTATGAGGACTGGGATAGATTCTTAAGTGGATCACCGCCACATTTATAGGCACCAAGTACCATTGAAGTTCCCCCACTAGACACTTTAGAGTATTGGCCCACCCTTATTTTTGTTTAAACATCGCGGTAATTTTAGTGAAAGGGGATAGCTAGTTTTCCCCCCAAGATTTGACTCACCATAAGGCTCCCATGGAATGAGGCAAGAATCCTTGACTTAGCATAAGCTACTTGTAGCTTTCTCGAAAGAGAGTGGTTGGGTTATCCCTCCAATCCTGGAGGCCTCTAGCTACCCTTCCATGCAAAGGAAAAATAGTGAATACACCCCTTAAGGTGTCCCTACACTTGAGCTAACGAAGATTCCAGGTTGTGGGCTGAAGTTATCGCCATGAGAACATTGACCTTAGGCTAAAAAGTGTTTGATGTGTTTTCGATCGTGCTATACCTGTGGAAATTGGGTTGATTCGGCCTATAGGACATACACATAACGTTCACTTTTTTTGACAAAAACACCTTCAGATATCGTGTCTTCATTATTTGTTGTATTTTCTTGCCACAAAACACTCAACATTGGGATCAGGTCACATTCAACTTTTGGAAAAATTGAGACAAATTATAAAACTTTGATAGAAATGCATCTATGTTAGTTTAAACAATGTCTATGATAAGGAACACATTTGCGCAGGACAAAATCACACCTGTGTTCAGAAAGATAAGAAAATTATCAAAACAACAAAAAATACGTTTGTGATAAATGAAATTGCATTTGTGTCCACAAATTGTGTCTGTGTTTGGTAGAATCGTGTATTTGATTATCAAAAAAATTAGAGAATATTGCATAAACTGGTTGAAACATGTCTCTATTGTGAAAAGGCGTTTGGTGGTATATTACCACATTTGAGTTGCCTAAAACCGTGTCTGTGAAATCAACAATTATGAATTATAGATAAAATGCGTTTGTGCAGGACATCATCACATTTGTGTTTCATAAAAATTGAAAATGTCATTATCAACAAGAAAAATGTGCTTAGGTTTTGAGATCAAAAGAGATTCTAGGGCATCTTCCTATAAGGCTTCATTCTTAGTCAACCTGTCTTTATCATGACTTTGTTAATCATTTTCACTAATTAATCTCTCATATACACCTTCCAAGCTAGAGTCAAAAGGTTGATTTATGGCCCTAATCTTATCTTAAAAACATTATAACATATCACTAAGTGGATCCCACATTAGATATATCATCTTAGGGTCCCATTTGGTTCTCTTTAGTCAGGGTCAACTTACCTCATCAAGAAATCTAGCATCTCTTTGGAAGCCACACCTTACTTTAGGTCACATATCTTGGACTAACACTTTTGGATATCAAAAAACAACCCTAGATTCTCATTCCATTTCATATTCTTAGCCTTCCATAATCTTCACACATTTTCTTCTAGTCCTAGTCTTAGCCAAGGTTTAGTTCATGGTTGAAACTCGTTCTCAAAAGTATAAAAGGGAAGCCGAGGAAGCTCTAAGATCTCTCAACATGAGTACTTGTGAATTTGATGGAGATGAGTTTTATAATCCGCAAAATATTGATAATCACAATAATCCATCCAACAATGAGAATGATGATTGTTGAGGCTAAAGTTGAACTCCAAATAAATGTCCTGAAACTTGTTAGTCGATCATAAAACATTTTTGAAAGCTACATGAAATTTAGCTTCAACCAATGAAGTAACATGAAGTAAATGAAATAAACAAGATTATACCTTCCATCCACTATTTCTGGTTGCAGATGATTTGATCTCAGACAAGCACTGGTAGCTTCCAAGATGGCATATGAAGAATGGACTGATAGTTAACTGATACTATAATATGCATATGCAAATGGTTTAAGCTAACATGATATTAAGCTATGATAAAAATTCTAAAATTGCTAATTGCTTCAAACTCAAACTCATAGATGCAAAATAAAGACTCCTAGAATGACCATAAGATTAGCTATTAGTTTCAAAATGGCTTAGGAAACCTCTTTTTATAGATTTTTGAGTGCATGAGCTTAGGTGGCAGAGATCAATGGTCATGATCAAATCTTGCAAATTGGATGGCTATGAGCAAGAAGTTGAAGGTTGAGAGAAAGGGAGAAGGAGAAGGAGAAGACAAGTGTCACTCATCTCACCTTGACTGAGCTGAATACTTGAGAGGATATAGGATAGTTGGAGAAGATGTAGGAATGAGAGGACAAGTGGACTCAAGTCCTCCTAAGATATAGGGATGTTAGAGAGAATATAGAAGAAGGTTAGGAAATATGTATACGTACACAATATTTCATTTATTTTGGAAGTTGGAGATAAGTGGCTAATAAATGATTTAATTTAATTTAATTTTGTTGAATTAATTTAGACACGTGATGGATGAGTTGGCAAAGGGAAGATGAAGTGGAGATGGAAAGGTGAGTTGGAAAAGGGATTAAATAATTAAGAAATTATTTAATTAATGAGACTACAGATAGTAGATAGAGGAATAATTAAATATTAGATATTTAATTAATTGATTAGAAGAAAAGGATATAACAATTAATTAATAAAATGTTTCAATTAAATTAATTAATAGAAGGACATGAAATGAATTAAATAAATTAGTCCAAGGGGTTGAGCTTAGTTGGTTAAAGCATTGAGTTCTCAATGTGGAGACCCATGTTCAACTCCCATGAGGGACACCTTTGTTTAGAATTCTAAGTTGTGACTCTTGGTCTTCCATTGTTGTTTAAAAGTGGATTTCTAAGTTGTGACCCTTGGTCTTCCAATTATTGTTTCTAGTTTGGTGCTCGAAAGGAGCTAGTATTTGTAATAAGATTGCTTGAAAGGAGTTGAGCTTTGTGATTCTATGATACTTAATACAAAAAAATTAAATAAATTATTCTTTTCAAATTAACTATTTAATAAAAGAATAATTATTAAATAAATATAAAATATTTATTTAATTGTTCATAGCCATTTTTATGTGTATACATTTTGCCCCTCTTTGAAATGATGTTGAGACAACAGTGTTTCAAAGATTAAATCAAGTCTCGATATTGCGCTTGATGAAGATAAAAATCCTGATTGTGCGCCCCCTCGGGAGATTGATCGTGAAATTATTGAAAAATTTGGATGAGCGATTAATCTTATGATAACTGATTTGGAAAGAAAATCCCTCAATTAAATTCATTGTTGAAAAATAAATAAAATTGCCCCACTCAAAAAAACATTAATTACCCTTTTAAAATGTAATAATAAAATTAACCTAGGTTAATTTTATCCTCATTTGCATTCTTGTCAGCTTTTGGAGTGAAAAGAAATTGGTGTGCTGAGCTGACAAAATGGTTATCCCATTTGAGAACCATCGATTTGAGCGCGTTCGACATTTCTAGAGATTTTTTGAGTACGGGCCACTAGTGAGTAACCTATCCCAAGCTTGTATGTAGTTTTCCATAGGAATTTCATGTTTTTCGACATGTGTTAGGGCTAGTTTTAAATTTTTTTATTTTCGGCATTTTGGTTTAGCGCATTTGCTTGTTAGCTTATCACATATGCATCGTATGTTCTCGCTTTTGTTTGTTTAATGCTTATGTGCTTTTTGTTATCACTTTTGTCTTGAATGTTAGTGCATTTAACAAGTCAGCGCTTTTGTTTTATGTGTTTGCACATTTGTCGAAAGGGTTTGCACTTTTAACTATTTTCACGCTTTTGTTGAATGAGTTTACGTATATATTAGAAAGGTTAGCGCTTCTGTTCATTTTAGCGCATGTGGCTAATAAAATAGCGCTTTTGATTGATTGGTTAGCACTTTCTTTAAAATTGAATTGTTGAATTTTGTCAATGTTAAAAATTCAATTTGATGTAATCTGTTTTTATTTTTGATGTGTAATTGGATAGATTGATAGACCTTTGACGTTTGATTGATTTCTGATTTGATATAATAGATGATTGATTGATTGATAGAAAACCATGATCGATGGTTTGATTTTGATAGCTCTAAGAGGTCGATTCAGTCTCTAATGAAGAGCGAGATAGAGTTGATTGAACACATTGATTGAAAGGAAACCATGATTGATGATTTTAGGTTTGATTTGATAGCCAGATTTGCTTGGTAGAAAAGATTTGATTGATTGTTGATGTACTTGATCGTTTGATTGATAGATTAATAAATTAGTGATCTCTTAGATTTGATAGGTAGATGTTTGATAGAGATCAAATTCTCTTGTTAAACAGGAGAAACTCGATGTTCTCCAGTGTCGAGAGAAATTCCTGGCCATGCGCCATCTAGTTCCAAAGCTGACACAGGCTGAGATTAGACACACAGATGCATGTGAATTACATTATCTGCTATACTATATGTTTGTTACCATGCATAACATGGGTCTCTTGACTGCATTAGCTGAGAGGTGGCATAGCAAGCACAAAAATTTTCACATTCCCACTGGTGAGATTAGTGTGACGCTGGAGGATGTCTATAGGATTTTGCACATCCCCGTTACTAGTCTAGTATGATTACCAAGATCTTGGATGGACAGAGGCTTGCAAAGCCATGTTCGATGATGAGAGCATTGATAGAGGTGAGCTTTGATGGGAGGATATGAATATGTACTATGAGACTCTCCTAGTGATTCTTGCAGGTTTGATTGGGGGATTCATGTGTCTTGATAGGAGATCTTGAGGTTTTGCTGTTGGTTGGGGTGGGATCTTACAAAGCATGATGCAGCATTGGACTCGCTATGCTTGGGGTGTTTGTATGCTTGCTCATTTATAAAGCATGATGCAGCATTGGACTCGCTATGCTTGGGGTGTTTGTATGCTTGCTCATTTATATCATGATCTTCATCAGATTGTCTATGATGATAGCGCTAGTCTGTCTACTAGATGCACACTTCTATAGGTCTGGTGCTGGGAGCACATTGTTGTTACTTGACCTATTCATCATAGAGTTTGCAGTGATGGGCAACCTTATGTCTATTTATACGAAGGTGTCCTTACTTAGTCGAAGCTGGGTAAGATGGAGTATTGGCGTTGGGTTTTGGATTCGATGGGTACCATCATTTGGAGACCTTATATCGATTGTGAGCCCTGGATGGAGGACGCATGGACTTTACCACTGATTTTGCAAAGTAGGTGCTTGATTGGTCACACTCCATATATTGTTGAGCGATAGTTATTTGGTCACATTTTGAGACAGTTCGGGATTATTCAACACATGCCTTCCGATGTCGTCATGTATGCATGACGATACACAGATAGGCGAGATTGGGGCCCTTCCTTATCTTTTGAGATAGCACATGCAGAGTTTTTGGCTGCTCCTATGGTTGCATATGATTTAAGATTACAAAATTTGGATACACAATGGATTACGCTTAGTATATGCATGCACATCCTTTTCCTCGCATCACTAATCCGACAGACCCACCTTCTAGCTCAGGAGATGAGGAGGATGATTCAGATGATCTTGTTGTTAGGCGATGGAGATGAAGGTGAGAGCTTAGAGATGCTCAAGAGGCCAGAGGAGATGGAGGAGATGAGGGTGGAGATGGAGGAGGTGGGAGATGTGGATGGAGGGGAGGCCGATTGAGAGTCCAAGGAGGACCTTTTGGGCCAGTTGGCGGGATTGGGAGACCACTTCCCATGGAAGTGAGAGATGAAGGCAAGGTTGGGAGGGTAGGAGGAGTACCTCCTCTAGGAGGCAAGGATGCAGGATAGATTGGTTGGGATAGAGGTAGAGGAGGGATGAGAGCAGCGAGAGGATTACCCTCTCTCGGACTAGGTAGGAGCAAAGGATTGGACATGGGTCGAGGGAGAGGCATTTATTTTGGTTAGATTTGTCCAGATCTAGGGGTTATTGCAGCTCAGGGTGGTTGGGATGAGGGAGAGGAGGACTCAGAGGATCATGTTCCCCTCATTAGGCGATAGATCTTGAGAGCTACTCGGGTGGAGATTCCAGCAGGTGGAGAGGTAGGTGGGGATGAGGCCATACAGGATGTGCCACAATAGGAGATCTTAGATGATCTTAGATCATAGATAGAGCAGCTCAGGGCATAGGTGCAAACACTCATGACTGAGATAGACAGGGCTATGAGGAGACAACAGGACACTCAGGATTTTATTGATCATATTCAGCAGGTTGGATCCGACACTCTCTCAGCTGATACTGTTAGAGAACTGTATCGGGTTGGGAAGGAGACATCATATTGGCATCGATGATATGAGGATTTAGTCTTAGAGAGCCAGAGAGTAGGGAGTTATCAGACTACTCCTATTTCTGGCAGGATGGATACTGACAGCGGTGGGGTTATGGGACCTCCTTAGAGGAGTACGAATCGAGGTGCACAGGTATCTGGGGGATCATCTTGTCCACAACCACAGAGATAGACAGAGTTAGGCGGGAGTGGTACATGACAACCTTGATTTGTAGACTTGATTTATATTGATGGGGCAGTGTATTTTATTATTGATTTGATATCATTGTATACTTGGACTTTTTTATTATTTTATGATGATCTATATGTAGACATGGACTCTATATGATGTTGATGATTCATGATTTATTATGCATTCTACATTATATGATAATGACTTATATGCATTGACTACATAGATTATATATATGCAGTGATTAGATGGATGATTTAATGATGATCTTTTCTTTCTTCATTTTCATGATAATGATGTTCTATATGATGCAATGATGATGAAATGAAAACATGCATTTGATTTTTGATTTTTGATTTTGATGATCATGGATGCACAATGAAAATGATTCTATATGAGAATGCTTCTAATGATAACGTATGCAAATGAATGTTGATTTTTTTACTTTTAATGTGTATGCATATAATGATTTGAAATGCAAATGATCTACATGAAATGTATTTGATTTCAAGTTTGATGATTTTAAATGCAAATGATGATTATGAATGTTATGCTTTATCAAAATTATGCGATGGATGCTTATATGTAATGCTTATGATTATAATAAAATGCTTATAATGATGTAATAAATGATTCTAAGTGCAAAGATGCAATTAAATGACCTTAATGGACAAAATGAACTACAATAATAATGATCCTAATCTAAATAATAATGATATAATAAATATGATCAATGAAATGCACTTAATGAAATGCAAACTAATGCAATGCAAATGATTATGATCAAAATTCAAACCTAATGAAATGAATGAACCTAAATGCAAATTGTTTTGGTTTGTCCAAGTATACTCAATCTTTATTTATGATCGTTGATCTTTGAATGGAATGAAATGCTTATAATGCAACTGACAATGAATGCTTTTAATGCAACTGATAATGAATACTTATTTTGCAGATGAATATTGAGCTAATCTAAAAAGATCTAACTAAAATGATACTTCCATTCTTCATATGCTGTCTTATAATAGTCATTGATTTCATCATTGAGCTTTTAAAATGTTGTAAGAAAATACAAGCAACTTGACATAATGATTCAAGCCGACCTGAGTATTTCTTGCATGGATTTTGATATAGAAAGTTTATACAAGCAACTTGATATGATAAATCAAGCAGACCTAAGTATTTCTTGCTAAACAGACAAGGATTATCCCTTTTCTTGCATGACTCGGAACATCCTCCTTGATCTTATGTTGATCATATCCTTAGACAAGTACATACCTTAATAAGAGATAAACCACAAACAACAAACAAAGAAAATAATCATGCCCCATCATAGCTTCTCTAATCATGGACATCCTTGAGTCGCATAAAGTACATGATTAGCAAAAAATTAAGATATAAACATTGAATTTTGTATGCCATACACATGTTCTCACGATCATTAACTGATATAATCAACTTGATGAATAATCATTAATAATCTTGCATTACTTTCTGGTTGATTCCTAGTATTTTGAGTTTCACGAGTCATTTTGTTACTAATGCCTTGATCTTCGTTGCTTTGTTGTTCATTATCTGTTTCAAAACCCTAGGTGTTTTGGTTTTTCTATGTTTTTTGAATGTTTTGGATTTTCAAAGATTTAAAACATCACCTTAGCAAAAGGATTTAGGATTTTGCCCCCAATGGAAACAAAATTTATTACGGATGTACGAAAAATGATCAAAATTCAAACCATGGCAGGATATAATGCAGATATGATTGATAAAATCCAAGACAATGACTACACTAAGTATGCCAAAGATTGATAACTGTTGGTAAGCTGCATATTTTCTACTAATGGTTCAAAGATATGAATGTGAAAGATGAAATGGATAATCTAGGATAGTTGGAAGCGATAGATGCAAATAGGATAGAGTGGATAGGTGCGCGAAGCGATCTCATAGATTTAAGAACATACTTTTATATAGCGCCTATTTACCAGGTTTTCACTATCTAAATTTATTGAATTTTTTTCATATTTGATTTCTTTTTCTTCTATTTTTGTTGTTTTATGCTTTTTAGGGATTTTCCGCTTTTCTGATTTTTACTGATTTCTTCAAGACTTTATATGCTTTTTTTTATTGATTTTTCCAGGACTTTATATCTCAAGCATATAACTTCTTGAGATGAATATAATTGATGGGATAATCAAACCAATCACCTTCAGGTGTAGATAAATTGTATGCTCCTGAGCCATATGCTGCTACTATAGCAAAAGGACCTAACTAGTTTGGTTCAAATTTTCCCTTCTTTTCTTGGTCTTGTTGATTCCTTGGATTCTCCCTTAGAACTAGATCCCCAATCTGAAAAATGTGTGGTTTAACTTTGTGATTATAAATTATCGTCATTCTATGTTGATATGCCTTCAAATGATCTGTAACATTTTGGTGAAGTTTTTGAATCAACTCAAGTTCTTGAAGTCTAGAGACTCACTCTTCTTCTTAAGGTATAAGACCTTTCAAGGACACTCATAGATAAGGTATCTCTACTTCTACTGGTAATATGGCTTCTGATTCATAGACTAAGCAATATGGAGTTTCCCCCGTTAGTGTGTGAATGTTGGTTCAATATGCCCAAAGAGCAGGATTTAGCTAAATATGCCAGTCTTTACCAACTTCATTGACTTATTTCTTTAGGATCTTTAAGATTATTTTTTTTATGCCTTAGCTTGACCATTTCCCTGTGGATAATATGGTGTAGAAAACCTATGTTGGATATGAAATCACTCACATAGCTCCTTCACATCATGATTCTTAAATGGCCTTCCATTATCAGTGATAATGGTCATAGGGACTCCATGGCGACAAATTATATAATTCAGGGTGAATGATGATATCTGCTTTCCTATCACTTTCGTCAAAGGCACTGCTTCAATCCATTTAGTGAAATACCTCGTAGCAGTTAGAATGAACTTATGTCCATTAGAAGATAAAGGGTTTATCTTACCTACCAAATCAAGACCCCATTGGGAGAATGGCCATGAACCTGCCATAGGATGCAGTTCTTGTGCTAGTGCGTGTATGAGACTCCCATGGATCTGACATTGTTTGCATCTCTTAGCATATGTAAATGAATCTCTCTCCATAGTAGGCCAATAGTAACCCAAGCGAATAAGTTTCTTGGCCAGCGTTAAACCACTTGAGTGCATTCCACAAATACCTGCATGGACTTCTTTAAGAACTTTCTCAGATTCTTCTTTTTCAAGACATCTTAGTAGAGTGCTATCTAGACCTTGTCTATATAAGATATCAGCAATGATAGTTTAGCGGGATGACTGACAGATAAAATTTCTTTTCTGATTGTGGGATAGGCCAGGAGGAAGGATATTCTCCTTTAGGTATCGATAAGTTTGGTTGTATAAGGATTGATTGGTTCCAGATATATGGCAAATCATGTGGGTATTTTGGGAAATGGTAGGATTCAAGATATCTTCCACCAGGAATTCGTAACGTTGTTGATTTTCTTGATTCTAAAAAAGAGATGTTATTGTAGCCATTACATCTGCTGCTTTGTTCTCATTTCTTGGGATCTGAGTAAATGTTATTTCTTCAAAGTGCTCTTTAAAATATTCAACCAATTGCTCATAAGGCATGTGCTTGTCATCCTTAGTTTGATAATCATCATTTATTTGATTGATTATAAGTTGTGAATCACCATAAACATGCAATTCCATAATGTTACATTCAATAGCCATTTTGAGACCAATAACCAATGCTTCATATTTTTCAGTATTGTTTATGCATGGAAACTGTAGTCTATATGATTTTGGAATTGTGTATCCCTAAGGTATGATGAACAAAATTCCAGCACCTGATCCATATTGTGTATAGGAGCCATCAAAGTACAACTCCCAAAATTTTGTGCTTATTGTCAGAATGTCTGCATCAGGAAATTCGATGTGCAACAGTGTGTCATCTGGTAAGGGTGCTTCAGCCAATTGATCAACAATGACCTATCCTTTGATAGCTTTTCAATCAACATATTCTATATAAAACTCACTCAGTATCATAACCCATTTTGCCAGTCTGCCTGTCAAAGTTGACTTGATCAACAAATACTTTAGTGGATCTATTTTTGCTATCAGTTTCACAGAATGAGTCAACATATAATGTCGCAATTTTTGAGTTGCAAATATAACTGCTAGGCATGTCTTCTCAACTGATGTATAGTTTAATTCATAACCTACAAGTGTTCTACTGATGTAATACACTTCTCTTTCTTTCCCTTCTTCATCATGATGTGCTAAGAGAGCTCCTAGTGATACATTTGTTGCTGAGATGTAAAGTAACAATGGTTTCCCTTTGATTGGTGATACAAGTACTGGAGGATTCATCAAATATTCTTTGATTTGCGTAAAAGATTCTTCACACTTCTGATCCCATTTGAACGGAACATTCTTGTGTAAAAGATGAGTGAATGGATGACATCTATCTGCTAATTGAGAGACAAATATTTTGATTGATTGCAATCTCCCTTGTAGAGAACGCAATTGACTTATGTTATTGGGTGACTCCATTTCCATGATAGCTTTGACCTTTTCAAGATCTACTTCAATTCCTCAAGCTGATATAATGTACTCAAGAAGTTTTCCAGAGGTTACTCCAAATGCACATTTCTTTGGATTTAATCTTAACTGATATTGTTCAAGTCTATGAAAGATCTTGCCCAAGATGTTCAAATGTTCTTTCTTTGTATGAGATTTTGCAAGTATGTCATGTACATAATATTCCATAAATGTATGCATCATATCATGGAAAATTGTTGTCATGGCTCTCTGATAAGTTGCTCCTGCATTCTTAAGCCCAAATGGCATAACATTCCAATAGTAAGTACCCCATGTACAGGTGAATGTTGTCTTTCTTGATCTTCAGGGGTGATTTTTATTTGATTGTACCTCGAGAATCCAACCATTGCTGAAAATATCTCATGTCTTGTTGATAAGTCTACAATTATATCAATGTCGGGCAATGGGAAATCATCTTTAGGACATGCCTTGTTCAAATCTCTGAAATCGGTGTAGACTCTTATGATTTTATCTAGCTTGAACACTATCACAATGCTTGAAACCCATTCTAGATAGGCAACGGGTCTTATGAAACCCACATCCAATAGTTTCTTTAGCTTTGCTTTTACAAGGAGAGTGATGTGTGGATGCATCTTCCTTAGCTTTTGTTTAATTGGTTTTTCTTTTGGATCCACATTGAGATGATGCATGATAAGATCTGGATCAAGTCCTGGCATGTCTGCATAGGACCAAGCAAAATTTATCTGCCTTTGTTTGAAGAATTATATGTAGTCTTTCTTTTCTTCATCTGATAATGATGCAGTAGGATGAAGAACCTTGGGATCCTTTGGTGTGCCAATGTTTTGTTATGCCCAATATGGAAAGCTAATGTACTGAGAGGGGAGGGGTGAATCAGTACTTCAAAACCTTTTATCAACAATAACTTCACTGTTATGCATAAACCAAAAATTGCTGCAACATAACATAAAGCTAAAACAAATAAATAACAATCATACATGATTCACTCCATAACTCATATATTTTGGTTACGCAGAAACACTTGGTTAGAGAGAAAAATTGTGGTGGGGATGGCACCCACAACTTCACTACTGCAATAATAAAGAGTGCTCAGTTAGAGCTACATGTTCAACTATTTCTGATAGCTTACCCTGTTAGGAGTATTAAGATCTTTAGATCTACGTTGCTAAAGGATTTTACAACACTTATTCTAAATGTTGCACCTGGTTAAAGGCTTTACAATTTATAGACTTTGTTAGAGTCTTTTACCCTGTTAAAGGTTTCTCTTACAACTTCAAAATATTACAATAAATCATTACAAATATCTGCAACTTTACATCTAGAATGTTATAGCAGATTCTATGTGCTCAAAGTGATATTACCTTGCTTATAGCATACCTCGGTAACCCATAAAGTAACTCGGTAAACCCTTCTGTTTACTCTTTTTTTTGACTGTTCTCTGAAATCCTTCTCGGTGACCTCTATGTCTCTATAACAGTCATAACACTCAGTGCTTTCTTATGTATTACACATGTCTTGCTTCATACACCTCTATATCTCTCGCTGTCACTATATTCTGTATCATCTGATCTCAATCCATGCTGTATAAATAGATCTCTTATGTCGGTGATCTGATTCATTGCTTTGATCTTACAAACATGATTTATCGAATAAATAACCATACAAAATATTTCATTGGTTAGATGACCTCAAAATCATACACAATCCTTAAGTGCAATTTCCAATGTGATAACGGTTCTATGTTCCTCGATCTTGTAACACGTTTCCACATGTGTGTCTAGGTTCAATAAATCTGGTAAAACATTTCACTCGGTGTATCATTATTGCTACTCGGTAGACATACAGTGATACTCGGTAGACAGCTCGGTGTATGCTGGGCTCTATGAATACTTTATTCTTTAACCGACTGTTCTGTGCATACTGACTGAATGTTTCGGTAGAGGTAACCGACTAGAGTATATAGAATGACTTTGGATATAAAACTAATGGCAACTTAATAAGTAGTAACAATCTCCCCTTTTGACATTAGTTGAGATGTTTGACAAAACTACTTTCAAAGTCATAGCTCAAAAATCTATATACTTGCAAAATTTGACTAAACATACAATATATACATTAGTCAATGAAATAGTATATTTAGATATACTCCCCTTATCACTATACTGTACAAAATTCTGATTTTGCATACTCGGTGATCAATGTTCTATGATAACTACTCGGTTCACTATTTTGTTCTCTGTTCCCGATCAAAATTGACTGTGCATTTGAATACTTTGTTCCTGCTCGGTATATACTCCCCCTGTATACTACATTCCCTTGTATACATTGATATGATACTCTCCCCCTTTTTGACAAACATCTAAACTTAGTTACCATTCGGTGGTGGCAACTAGTCAAAAATGGATTTGTACTTTGTCTTTGCATTTGTAAGAGCAATAGAGAGGGCATCCTTAACACTGTCCATAAGTGAATTCTGAGCTGTAATGTCAGCTAACAGTGAGATGAGTCCATCTAAGGTGCTTCCCTCTTGTTGAGTGGATAGGGAGGTAGCTTTGTTTATCTGCTCTTGGACAGATGAAAGATGAGGAAGGAATAATGTTTGAAGTGTCATTATGTCCATCCTTATCTTGTGTTCTTCATTCCTTAGTTCCAATTGTTGAGCCATGAGCTGTTGTAGCTTGGTGTAAAAATTCTGAATGTAATATGGCTCAGTGGTCAACTTATTAGAGAGATTGGTGATCTCTTTCTCAATTGCTTCTGTTTTATTTTTGATGTCCTTAAGGAATAGAGAGAATGTACAGAGTTTCTGAAATAAATAAAGAATATGCTTGAGTTGAGGGGACAACTCAACAGTAAATTTGACAAGTTTAACTTTGCCAATGGCAATATCTTTTTGTACCTCTTCAATCATTTTTGTAGTGAGCTCCTTGTCTTTTAACTTGCTCAAATATTCGGATGCATCTACTCCAGATCTCTCTATCTTGGTTAGGAGTTCATCCAGTTGAATGTGGATGGCTGCATCTTTGGTTACTATAGCTTCAGGTAGCATGTTGGTTAAGAGTGCTTTCACCTTCTCAAGTACTTTATTTTTCTTTTGAATAGCCATTTGCTTCTCCTGTTTAGCTTTGGCTTTGCATAGTTCACCAAATTCAATGAGTGCTTGCCCTTTTAATTTGGATATATCAACATTGGGCAACACTATTGGTTTAGACAAATCTAATTTGAAACTATGCTTTTTCATCTTCTTTTCTTTACCTTTCATTGGTTGAACTAAAACAATGGCTTGTGAGGCTTGATGACCCTCGGTAGGTTGCTCGGTAGAGGCAACACTTTGGTCGGTTGCTTTAACCTTTGATGTATCCTTTGTTGTGTCCTTCGGTGCTTCAGTGCTTGGGGTCTGAGATGTAACATTTTCAGTGCTAGAAGGAGCTTGTGAAGATTGTTCCCCGGTGGCCTGAGAAGCAGTTTCTCCTTCTGTAGATTTGTGACCTTCTGTCCCTTGTTCAGTATCATGAGGGGCCTCAGTTGAAGTAGACTGAGTGATTAGAGGATAAGGATGAACTTGCTCCAAAACTAACTCACTGGATACCAGTTTGGTATGTGCATTTCCTTCGATCATTTCCTGTTCAGGTGCCTCGGTGTCCATGATATCCTCATCTACTTGTATAGTGTCAGCAGGGTCCTGCTCGGTGATATCAGGAACTTTCTCGGTGAGATCAACTATTTCAACTTCAGCTTGTTCACCAACATTCTTGATTTGAAATATTTCCTGCCATTTTTCTTTGGTCTCATTCTCTACATCCAAGTAAAGGCCATTCATCAATTTCAAGGCTCTTTGCTTGACTAGGAATTTTGTGTGGTAGCTTTTCAGATGTTCGGTGATCTCATCTACCGACATGTCTGGGAAAAGATGTACTAGACTTCTTTCTCTCATCTATTTCTCTATGTCCATTGCATACTTCCACCTGTTGTCAATATGCAAATATAATTCATTTGGAAGTGACTTAGATAATTCCAATGGAGCCAATCAAAATTTCAATAGTGTGCAGATGATAGCTTCTTCTATTTGTCTCTTTTCATCATCAGATCTGGATTCATACTTAACATATCTGAATGCTCCAAATCCACCATATAGATTCAAATTAGCACAAAAATTTTCAACACTATGTACATTTACCTTTTTGCTCTTGACAATCTGAAATTTACTTGCATCTTTAGATTCAGTGTCACTAGACTCTTTGGTCAAAATGAGTCTCTGAGTAGATTTCTTGTAAGTTTTTGTTACCTTGGGTGCGACAACACTCTTTGTTTTCTTACTCGGTGATGTTGCAGATGCTCTTGTGTTAGGTCGCTTTGCTGGAGGAGTCGGTGATACTTTTGATGTATCTTGTTTCTTTCTTTTCAACACTTTTCCCTTAGGCAATTCGGTGCTTAGTGTTATAGCTGCCTCTTGGGCTTCAGATTCCTCTTCGGTGATTACTATAGTGCCTTTGACAGGTGTAGAGGAAGAACCTTCTCCAAATTTCTCCATTAATGTCTTAATCATCTTTGTTGCCTTCCTTGTAGCCTTGGGTACTACAATGCTCATTTTTACTTTTTCCTTCACTTCTTCATATGTTCCATACCTCAGCTCGGTAGCATTCCTTGGTAATGTCAGAAAAGCATCTATCTACTATTGTGTGATGTCAAAATCAATCTCATAACCCATAGGTGGCAAAGATTGAGTTCTCGGTTCCACAACATTAACATAGCAGTAATTAATGTCCACTTCAAAGCATATGTCATCCTTGTATTTCTCCACTAGTTGGGGTGGAATTCGGTACTTGTTATGCATCTTCTCTTGAAACTAGCTAAAATAATCATCCATAATATCATTAAAATTATCACCTAGCTTCTTGATGAAGTCATTGATTTGATGGGTGATTGGTCAGTGTAGCTCCCAAACAACTTTACCGACTGATGGAAAGAATTTCTCAAAATAGAAAAACATGCATATTAACAGTCATCCAAACTTTAGTGTGTTCACCAAATTTTTCTTCTTTGGCTTCCTAGTGGTATTGAGATTCTCAAATAGGTTTTTCAACAATACCTCACATAAATCAATTTTCATTCCTTTCTTCACAATTTTATAAGCTAAGTCTACTGCTGCACAGGGTATACTGTTTTCCCTTGCTGATTGGAAGAAATAGTAACCTAATACTCTAATGGCAAACTTTAGCTCTGCATCAATGACATTGTTCAATTTCAGTCCTCTGGTTAAACTGATCAATTCCTTTTGTGATATCATTTTCTGAGCTCGGGCATGATCATAAATAGGGTAACCAGTGATCAAATGAATGATTTCCTTGGTGATCTTAAATGGTTGCTCTTCTAGCCATATGAAGTCATCATGAACTCTGCTTAGAACAAACTTAACCCATTGGGGTTTGAATACACGGTGATAGGTTAGGGCTTCGGTCAATCCCTTGATTTTGATGTGTTCATATTTGCTATCCATTTTACCATCAGTACACAGTTCATCATATGTGTCTTTGATCTCAACATGACCTAGTTCTTCAACTCGACACTTAGTGAAGAATCTCACATCCTCGACTAATAAAACTCTATCCGGAATGAGTGAAAATGCAGTTTTATCATCCGGTTCAGATGCAATTTTGGGGGTTAAAGAGTATTTCAGTGAGGGCTTTTCGATGTTCTCAACAACAACGGGATTCTGGATCTTAGGGGCCATTGCAGATTTCAGATAAATACTAACAAAAGATCCTTAGGGTTTGAAGACTTTCAAACAGTAGACGCTTTCTACTTAGCAAATAATGACAACTTGATATGATCGGTAAACTATCTTGATAATGCGTTGTGATTGATGTAAATACCTTTGAATTTGCTCGGAGGTGGTTTGATCGCCTTGATTAGCTTTGCTCTGCTCTCTTGAAAACTTGGTGAATGAAAAATGACCACGCAATAGCTTTAAGTACACAATATACCTTATCGGGCTTTGTGCAGTTAGGTCAAAAGACATTAAATGCACTCAGTACCACTTCCTTTCTATGCTTTTATCGAGTAGCCAGTCTTCCTGTATTCACCGACTATACAAGCTTCCAAAAGGCTTGATAAAATTTCAAATTTTCTAACGCATCTTTAACTATGCAGATTTTGAATTAAGTGCATGATAAAATAGGAACTGTGAATATTTAACCTATGAGAGAATGCAGTCCCTTCATACCTTTACCGATTAATTTGGAATAGGTGCACCTAACTTGGTAGGAAAGGTGCTTTCTTCATTTGACACAATTTCCTTCTTTTTTCAAATCATCTGTAATTTGCCTTTTATTTCTTCAATATCTCCTCTAGGTTGATCTCTGCAATCTCTAGCCAAGTGTCCAACTTTGTGACAATGAAAACTTGCCATACCAGGATTTCTCCATGATCTTCGGTTGTTCATTCCAAACCTTATAAAGCAGTTGGCACTTATATGTCCATATCTTCCACAACATTCACACCATATCCTTGTATTGTAATCCCATGGTACTGCAGAATACTGTCAGTAAGGATCTGTGTGAGTTCGGTAACCTCTAGCATTTTCTCGGTGTGCAGACCACATATAGTTCTTTTGCTTAAGCCAACACTTCTCGGTACTATGTCCATATCTATTGTAGTTTTTAAAAAACCCTTTGAATTTTGCCTTCTGATAATTGTTAACAATCTTTGTCCTACATTGATTAGATGTGTGACCATATTTATTACAATTGTAACAATAACCATTAGACTTAGTGACATTCGGTTGCTTACCTTTTCTGATTTGGCACAAGTTAGTAGTATGACCATGATTTCCACAGTAGTTGCAAATAGGATTCTTTCCTTTGATATTCTTCTTATTTCCAGCTTGCTTTGATGATTCTCCTCTCTTGGTTGTATGAATTCCCTTCTCGGTAGAGTCTTTTCCTTTGTAACCGAGTCCTGCATCTTTGTTGCATCTTCTTGTATTCAGTTGCTCATCCAACATCTTTGATGCTTCATAACTTTTCTTCAGTGTTTCCTTGGATTTATTTTCTGTTTCAAGTTCATCGGTCAACCTTGATACTTCAAGTTTCAATGCTTGATTCTCATCATCCTTCAAATTTGCTTCATGATGTGCATAAACTAATTGATCTGACAGATTTTGTTGAATCCCAGTCAACCTTGTGATTTCATCATTCTTTTCAGATACTAATGCTTCAAGCTGTTGTTTTTCTCTTTCTAGATCTCTTACTTTATCTTCAGTTGTCCTTAATGCATCAAGATTTTCAGTCATCTGTGTGCTGAAATGTTCATGTCCTCTTTTCATTTCTTTTAGCTAATCAGTCAGTGCTTTGTTCTTTTCTTTCAATTGTCCAATCATCTCTTCAGTTTCTTCAGATATATTGTTCTTAGATGATGTTTCAATTTGTTCCACTAACTCTTGAGAGTCTTGTAAATCATCAGATAATCTTCTTCTCACTTTCAATGATTTTTGCATTTGTCTTTGCATGTCTGTAATCACTTGATTAGCATGATCCAACTCTTATTGTAGATACACAATTCTCCGAGATTGTTTGTAGCCTTCCATTGATAAGATCTTTCTCTTTAGACTATTAAACCCTTTTCAAAGACTCAAGCTCTGATACCAATTGTTAGGCCCAATATGGAAAGCTAATGTACTGAGAGGGGATGGGTGAATCAGTACTTCAAAACCTTTTATCAACAATAACTTCACTATTATGCATAAACCAAAAACTGCTGCAACATAACATAAAGCTAAAACAAATAAATAACAATCATACATGATTCACTCCATAACTCATATATTTTGGTTACGCAGAAACTCTTGGTTAGAGAGAAAAACTGCGGTGGGGATGGCACCCACAACTTCACTACTGCAATAATAAAGAGTGCTCAGTTAGAGCTACATGTTCAGCTATTTCTGATAGCTTACCCTGTTAGGAGTATTAAGATCTTTAGATCTACTTTGCTAAAGGATTTTACAACACTTATTCTAAATGTTGCACCTGGTTAAAGGCTTTACAATTTATAGACTTTGTTAGAGTCTTTTACCCTGTTAAAGGTTTCTCTTACAACTTCAAAATATTACAATAAATCATTACACATATCTACAACTTTACATCTGGAATGTTATAGCAGATTCTATGTGCTCAAAGTGATATTACCTTGCTTATAGCATACCTCGGTAACCCATAAAGTAACTCGGTAAACCCTTCTATTTACTTTGTTCTTTGATTGTTCTCTGAAATCCTTCTTGGTGACCTCTGTGTCTCTATAACAGTCATAACACTCAGTGCTTTCTTATGTATTACACATGTCTTGCTTCATACACCTCTATATCTCTCTCTCTGTCACTACATTCTATATCATCTGATCTCAATCCATGCTGTATAAATAGATCTCTTATGTCGGTGATCTGATTCATTGCTTCGATCTTACAAACATGATTTATCGAATGAATAACCATACAAAATATTTCATTGGTCAGATGACCTCAAAATCATACACAATCCTTAAGTGCAATTTCCAATGTGATAACGGTTCTATGTTCCTCTATCTTGTAACATGTTTCCACATGTGTGTCTAGGTTCAATGAATCTAGTAAAATGTTTCACTCGGTGTATCATTATTGCTGCTCGGTAGACATACAGTGATACTCGGTAGACAGCTCGGTGTATACTAGGCTCTGTGAATACTTTCTTCTTTAACCAACTATTCTGTGCATACCAACTGAATGTTTTGGTAGAGGTAACCGACTAGAGTATATAGAATGACTTTGGATATAAAACTAATGGCAACTTAATAAGTAGTAACATGTTTATTGCTTCTGTTGGCTCTATCAATATAGTAGATCTCTCCTGAAAAATATGCAGGGAGAGTGTAAAACTTTCCATCTTATGGTGCCTCAAGGAGGTTTTCACCGTCAGATACGTCCTTTATTTTCCCTCTTGATTGATCTAGTGTTGCAATGAAATGGTTTTTAGCACTAGTCTTTTTCCTTGTTTTATTTCAATTTTGTGACTGGAAAGTTTGGCACTCTCCTGACTACAAGAAGTGTTACTTGATTCCGTGGTAAAGGATATCTTATGTGTTATTTCTTCTACAACATTAAGATATGTGGCTAGATCATGATCTTTGGAAAATACATCCAATTCAGGGTTTTCTAGGTTATCCCAATCAGTCAGTTCTGGATGAAGTAGGGGTAAGTCATAGTCATCGTCATTGTTAGGTGTTTCAAGGTTCATGACATAATAGTCATATTTTGGTGTAGAGTAGGTAATGTCATAGATAGAACTCTCTTGAGGATAGTCTCTCCCAAGTGCTCTCCAATCAACTCTAACAAAATCAAGATTGGTATTTTGTGATTCACAACCAAGTAACTCATTATCTGACGTTTGTCCCTCAAATGAATGTATTATATCAACACATACATCTTTGATACTATAGGTTCCCTCTTGATCAATTTCAATAGATTCATTTGTATCTTGAAGTTGGAATACTTGTGCACATGACATAGAGGATTCTTTTTCTCTTTTGTCGTCTCTCGAACTCAACTTCTTCTGGACTAATAGTCAATCCTGCTTGACTATCTATTAATTCTTATATGGTTCTTCCATACCTTAATATTGTTGGCTCAACATTTGATGTAGATCTGATATTTTGTTGATCTTCTGATGATTGATCAACTACTGCTTGTGTTTCCAGTGGTGTCACTTCTTGTTCTTTTTCATCCTCTTTTCTTTGTTATTTTGCATATGCCTCTTTCCTCTGAATTTTGATTTCTTCTTGTCTTCTTTCCAACTCTATTCTTTGTTTTGTGAAAGATGAGTCTTCATTTGTAATAGCTGCTCATTCTTCATCATTTTCTTCACTTGATAAATCGGATGATAGATCTGGACCCCATTCATATTTGTTTGAATATGTTTATGAACCATTTTCTAGAATCACACCACTATATCTAACAGGAATGTTACATGGTGAGAAGAGTTCTCTGATTTTGGCCATCTATTCTTTCACTATTTCTAGAATATCTTGATTAGGTTCCACACTTGTTTGTATTCCTTGAACTTGTCTACAAGATTCTTCTTCTCTTTTGATTGCAAGTTCTTCTTGTTGTTTCTCATATTCTTCTTGTTTTTGTTTGTTAGCTACTGTTTCTATTGCTTGGTGTAGCCTTTCTTGCCATGGTTCTTCTTTAGGGACTACTTTCTTTCTCCACCTTGCATGTTGATAATTATGTTTTTTTTGCTTTGATTTAGGATATCCAAGTCCCGATTTATCTTCTTTAGATTGAGTGTGAGAACAAATAGGTTCTAAAATACCTTCTTGTCACTTACCAATTGGTCATTTTCCTTCATATCCCATTTTTTGCAGGATCTTATAACTGTTAGGATTCCCACAGATACTGAGAGGGGGGGGGTGAACCAGAATCTAACCGGTATATCAATTTTCTTGACTTAAAACATGTAGAGCATATTATAATAGTGTACCGGTATGCAAGAAATAAAGCAATAAATAGAATTAAAAGCATCCAAAGCACACCATAACACAAGGATTTAATGAGGAAACCCAGTGTGAGAAAAACCTCGGTGGGATTTGTGACCCACAATATCCACTTACTGGCCAATAAGAGAATATTACTTACAAGAGGGGCCTGCACATGCAAGAAGGCCAACTGCCTAGAGCTCACTGCTCAATGGGAAGTCTCACTGACTTACAATGTGGATTATACAAATCCAATGTCTTGTACTGCTTTACAATGGCATCTATAATGCCAGATCCAGTACCAGTTTCTGCTATGTTCTTTACATAAAACATTTAACCTATATTTCGCATAATAGGTCTACCTTATATCTTTTCTTATTTGCTTACTTCTACTTGCTTAAAATGTCTACAATGATCTCTCTTATATATAAGAGTCATTTTACAACTTGCCAAGTCGGCTTTACAAAGATTTTACAATAATAAACAAAATCTAGTCGGCCTCTGTGCCGGTATACTTCCTTTCTCTGTGCCGGTGCCGGTGGTCTGAGTGCTGGTGTAGAGTGTGATCTGTTGATGCCGGTGAACTATCTTGCCGGTGTAATGCCTTGCCGGTGCCATAGGATTGTAAGGTTGCCATCAATGACAAAACCTTCAATCACCTACAATGTCTCATTGGAGTGTGCATATGCCAACAATCTCCCCCTTTGGCATTGATGGCAACACTCATGAGAAATTTCAAAAGTGTATCCAAAAATGTGAAGTCCAAAAAAAATGTTACCAAAAATGTGTACTCCCCCTGAGCATATAATTCCTGTGATATTGAATTTTCTCATACCACTACTCCCCCTTTGGCATCAATGACAAACATTGTCAAGATGTCAGTAGAGTTTGTAGTTTCAACTTTGTAACTGGGTAGTTACAATTTGAAAAAGCTCTGCCAAGATTAAGTTTATACTCTCCATAAACTTTTTACTGCCTCTTATTGCTGTCTCTGTTCTTTTAACTGTACCAATGAGGTGCTGCATATGCTCTGCCGGTGTTTTCTGTCCTTGTATCGGTGCCTCAGATATTTCCTTCCGCAATGATGCTAGATAGTCCAATCTTGGAATCAGTTTTAATCTCAGATGCTTTGCCTTATTCACTATTCTCTCCTTTTCTCTTTCTATTTTAAGTAACTCTTCCTCAAAAGTTGTTATCTTTAGTTCAAAAACTAATAATGTATCAGGTGAGTTAACAAAATTATCTGCAAGTTTATTGATTTCATCCTATACCTTGCTCATCTTCTTATCTATGTCTACTGTCAAAAAGTTTGTTTTGCAGGTGTCTTTGTACAGAGTTTTGTATTCCTTTAATAAGTTACACAGTTCCGGTAGAAGTGTGTTAAATTCCCTAGTACACTTCTTTATCTGATCTTCAAAGAATTTCTTCTTTTCAATTTCTACCTTGTCCTTCAATGTCTCTTCCTTTATTTTCTCAATGGTCACTGTGTTCTCAGTGATGTATTTACACAAAATATCAAGTTGTCCTAAAGAATCTTTATTGTCTATATTATAGTTAGGAGCAATTACCTTCAAAATTGGGATTGTGTCATCTATGGCTTTATAGGCCTGTGAACTATAATCTATTATCTTTTTGATTGAATCCAAAAGTACTTCAGTTACATTTGTTGGTTTGTGGCCTGCTGAGGAGGAACCAACATTCTAAATTCTGCCAGTGGAGGAAGTAACCAAGCTTGTTGTGACCTCTGGTAGGTCAGTCTATGTTTGCATTTCTTTAAGAAATGGTTTGTGTACTTCTCCAGTTGCCGGTGGCAGTGTTTCCTCATGATCCTGTTCCTGTTTCTGTTCCTCTTCTTGTTGCTCTGTCTCAGTCTGAGTTCCTACCTATTGCTCTTTGTCATTTGCCGGTTTCTCTTGTGTGTTATTAGTTTGCTTATCTACCGATGGCTCACTAGCCATTTCAGTCTTACCAGTTGTATCTTTGTCTACCACAATGTTGATCTTTTGTGTATCAACATCTACTGTATATAAGACTTCAGGATTAGGATTGACATCCTCTACATCCATGTTTTCAACTATCGGTTGATCTTCTATAGTTGTTGTTACCGGTGATGTAAAAGTAGGTGGGGGTAAGTTGTCTTTTACTTTGATACTTGGAGGTCCACCAACCTTTCCTTTTCCTTTGTCTCTTTCCTTCTGATATACCTTTATTGGTTTGGGGTTCCGGTATTCTTCCTGTTTTTCTTTTTCAACTAGGAATATATCCCATCCATTTTCTATTTCTTCAGTCACCTCATTGACCCTTCCAACCATTAATGCAATGTGCTGGTGTGCAGTAGAGAATAGTGATTGGTTGGCTTCAACAATTAAATCATCAATTTCTTTAGGTGAGTTTACTGGGTACACAGCAAGTAGCTTTTCTATCTTGATTTTCTTGTCAAGTTCTATTACTGCTTGTCTCCTTGCCTCCAATCTTTTGAACAATTCATCTGGTACATCATCTATCACTTCCATCAAAAATTTCTTATACATGTCCATATGCAATATAACACTGTTTTCTACTTGTTCTTTTTCATCTGCAGTTAGAGTGTCATACAATTTCTCTATATTCTTCAATTTTGCTTCCTCTATAATTTCATTCAATAGTATGTCAAGAGGAGCCAAGTTTTGTTTTGATCTCTTCTTCTTCTTGGGTGTTAACTTTTTCTCTGGTGTAGTCTTTCTAACCAGAGATCTCACTGCTTGTTGTTTCTGTCTTGTCCTCCTAGGTGAGGGTGTGGTTGCCGGTGAGGGATCTCTTTTCCTTAAAACTCTTTTGAAAGTTGCAGGCATGTCACTCTTCAAAGATTCCTACCGGTGATAGGTGAGTTTTAGGTTGTGGGGCTGCTAACTCATCCTCAGTGATACTGGTTTGCTTTAGTATATCTTCTTTAATAGCTTTTGCCTATCCAGAGCCTCTTCTCACAACTGCCTCAACCTTTAGTATATCTTCTTTAATAGCTTTTGCCTATCGAGAGCCTCTTCTCACAATTGCCTCAACCTTTTTCACTCTCTTTTTAGATTGTATTTGATTTTCTATGGTCTCAGCACTACCAAATACTTCTTCCTTTGGTTCATTTGGAGCTTCCAGAAGTGCTTTAGCATAAGTCTCAACTATATGATCATCAGTCTCATAACCCATCGCTGTTACCCAGATTGTTCTAGGGATGACTGCTTCCATCCATATCTCATCCTTTTTGATTACAAAACATATATCATCCTTGTACTTGTCAACAATCTTTTGTGATAATTTGATTCTCTTCTTCATTTTGGCCTTAAGTGCTTGAAAATAATCATGGATATTGTTTTCCTTATCTTCTCCCATGTTTTTGGAAAGTTTTGTTAACTGTTTACCTACCGGTATATCAAATCCAAGTTCTTTGTAGCCTATACTAGGAACCTGTTTGGTTATATGTAGCATCAAACATACTAGCAGATTTCCAAACCTAAAAGTTCCTTTCTTATCCTTCTTAATCTTGCCTAGGTTGTTAATTAACTCATCCTTCAACCACTCACATATATCAATCTTCACATTATCCGTGACCATGTCATGAGCACTCTTAATGCATAAACTTGAAACTGAATTAGTCTATTTGCATGAGTATCTTTATACCCTAAAATCATGCTAACAAATCTCACATTTATATCTGTTACATCATTTACCCTCAAGGACCTTTTGTCAGATGTTGCACCAGTTAGGTTCATAACTAGGTCATTAGAGAACTTTTTAGTCTTGTCTGGCCTTTTACCAGTGGATGGTAACCCTATGATAGCTTTCACAGCTTCCTTGGTGATTTTGTGAATTGCATCTAACTAGAAAAATTCACCATGTACCCTATTTAAGACTATCCTAATCACATCCTTGGGAAATTTAGGAATGCAGAGGATTTCAGTAAATCCTAGGGTTTCAATGATTTTATTTTTCAGTTTCACATTTCCGAAATTATCACATATGACAGATTTATACATTGTTTTGATCTCTTCATCTCCTAATTCCTCTATGTTACAATGAATGTAAATGCTGGGGTCTTCAGCATAAACAACTCCTTTTGGTATTTGAGAAAAAGCACCTACAGTGTCATCTTTCTTTGCTACCTCGGGAACTAGTTGAAACACGGACCTAGGGCATTTTATGACCTCGACTACAATAGGGTTTGCTATATATTCAAGTGCAGAGGTGGATGCCATGATGATAAACACCTTTTTCTGCCTTTGGATGGTTTGATTGCTTGAAGTGCTTCGCCTCTTTGCTCGAAATCCCTTAGCTCTGCAAATTTCACGCTCTTCGAGTGTTTGAAATCACGGTGAAATGAAATGGAGCCAAAACCACAAGTTTATAGTGTTTATTTGCCATCTACCACATTTAATGCATGTCGATTAAGTATTCACTTAACATTGTCTGTCAGAAAGAAGTAATTTCCAACTTCTCATCTCTAACCGAGGGAATAATAGCACATGTGTCATTAGATTGCCAAACCCTCAAGGAAACTTTCTTCAATTAGATGAAGAACTTCCTGCCGGTGGAGCACTACTCTGTCCTACCGGTGGAGTAATACTCTGTTCTGCCGGTGGAGTGTTGATTGGTTCTATCGGTGGAGGAGTATTCCCAACATTCAGATCAACTTTTCTAATCCATTGTTTTGAGAATTCTTGTTTTACCTCTTCAACTTTTTCTTTCCCTTTCAAGCTAGAACTTTTGTTGTCTGTCGGTGATCCTTTACTTCTACAGAATTTTGCAATATGTCCAATCTTGTTACATGCATAACAAGTCACATTATTCTTCTGAATAGCTTTCACATAACCTATGCTGGTTTGTGTTCTGCATTGATTAGATAAATGTCCAAATCTTCCACAAACATAACATCTCACATTCATTCTGCAATTTTCAGAGTTGTGACCAACTTTGTTGCATTTTGAACATTGACCGGTGGGTGTGTTGATATTTTGATAATTTCTAGATCTACATTCATTTGCTCTATGACCATACTTATTACAGTTAAAGCATTTTCCATTGAATTTATAAGTATTAGGTTGTCTTACCGGTTTGCTATGATCCTGAGTATTTGCAGTACCGGAGCTTTCACCAACTTCAAAGCCAATTCCAAAAGTGTCACCCTTAGGTTTTTGATTCTTTAGCAAGGTGCCAAGTTCCTCTGAGATTTTCTTGAATTTTTCTTTATGTTGATTTGCAGTTTCTAGTTCTCTTTCTAAGACTTCTTTCTACCTCATCAGTTCATTGGAGTCATTCTGAGTGTGCATCAAATCTGTCTTCAATAAATCATTTTCATAGCTAAGTCTTGTGTTCTCATTTGCTGCATCACTTAGTCTTCTGGTCAATTCTTCTTCATTCTTCTTCCTATCCTCAATTTCTTTACAAAATCTCTTACTTATATCTTGCATCTCATTTTTTGTTGTCATGTTCTCTTGTTTTAGCTCACTTATCTGATCATTAAGTGATTCTTTTCATCATTTTCATTTTGCATCTTTTCACAAAGTTCTCTTCTCTTATTTCTTGCAATAGTAAGATTCTCTTGAAGTGCCTGAATGATATCCTGAGCTGCCTTTAGATCAACTTCTAGTTTGATATTTTTCAATTTTTCTGCATCATAGTCTGAGAGAGCTCCTTCAAGTTGCTTCATCAGATTTTCCATATCTACTAGTGTCAAGATCTTCCTCAAGCTGTTAGGCTTCTGAAAATAAAGGACCAAGCTCTAATACCAATTGTTAGGATTCCCACAGATACTGAGAGGGGGGGGGGGGGGGGGGGTGAATCAGTACCTAACCGATATATCAATTTTCTTAACTTAAAACATGTAGAGCATATTATAATAGTGTACCAGTATGCAAGAAATAAAGCAATAAACAGAATTAAAAGCATCCACATGAAAAGCACACCATAACATAGGGAATTAATGAGGAAACCCGGTGTGGGAAAAACCTCGGTGGGATTTGTGACCCACAATATCCACTTACTGGCCAATAAGAGAATATTACTTACAAGAGGGGCCTACACGTGCAGGAAGGCCAACTACCTAGAGATCATTGCTCAATGGGAAGTCTCACTGACTTACAATGTGGATTATACAAATCCAATATCTTGTACTGCTTTACAATAGCATCTATAATGCCAAATCCAGTATCGGTTTCTACTTTGTTCTTTACATAAAACCTTTAACCTATATTTCGCATAATAGGTCTGCCTTATATCTTTTCTTATTTGCTTACTTCTACTTGCTTAAAATGTCTACAATGATCTCTCTTATATATAAGAGTCATTTTACAACTTGTCAAGTTGGCTTTACAAAGATTTTACAATAATAAACAAAATATAATAAAACAAAATCCTGTCGGCCTCTGTGTCGGTATACTTCCTTTCTCTGTGCCGGTGCCGGTGGTCTGAGTGCCGGTGTAGAGTGTGATCTGTTGATGCCGGTGAACTATCTTGCCGGTGTGATGCCTTGCTGATGCCATAGGATTGTAAGGTTGCCATCAATGACAAAACCTTCAATCACCTACAATGTCTCATTAGAGTGTGCATATGCCAACAATAACCATTGCCATATTGTTCTATGGGAATATTAACTTTTGCAGTTGTTGCTATAGTTTCATTTTCATCTTTGTACAAACAACTAAGAATGTCCTTGTCTTCAGTTTCTTCTGCAAGTGTTCCAGCTCTAACAAATACTCCATTAAACATTTCAATTGATTTCTTTGGGATCCGCGTTTGAACATTTGTAGGCTTTCCATATGATTTAGGTGAAAGTGGCAAGTTATGCAAAGAATAATTTCCCATTCCTCCATCATTTAGTTTAAGATTTTTCTCAAAGGTTTCCCATAATTTTTATTGAATTTCTTTGGTGGGATAGACTGATTCTCTGTTATGTGGAATTCTTGCATCTTGTGTTGGTTTCAGATTATTGCAATATTTACTGGAGTCTGCAACTATAGTGACTTCTTGTCCATTACAAGGAAACTTAACACACTGGTGGTATGTAGAAGGAACCGCTTGCATGTCATGAATCCATGGTCTTCCCAGAAGAATATTATAAGATAAATTCAAGTCTAGAACTTGGCACAATGTATCTCTTTCCATAGGTCCTATTTTGATTGGTAACACCATAGTCCCTTTAGAAGAACGTTCTTCCTCATCATGCACCTTGATAGTTATTTTCTTCTTTGGATCTATTGCATTTTCGGAATATCCCAAAGCCTTTATTAAACTTAATGCACAAGTGTTTAAGCTAGCTCCACCATCTACGAGTATTTACACGGGTTTTATGAATGGTGACTTCAACATGTAAGGGAGCATTATGAGGGTGTTGCAAGGATGTGTCATCATTTTTAGAAAAGGATAAGCAATGAGGGGATATGAGGTGTCCCACCATGTTTTGGAATTGATCCACATCTAGGTCTTTTGAGAGTATTGTTTCCGTTAGAGCTTTCTCCAATATTTCCTTATGCATAGGTGAAACTTTTACGAGCTCCAAAATTGATATTTGAGCGGGTATCTTTTGCAATTGTTCCACTAAGTTGTATTATCTTGAAGTGGATGTTGACTCATTTGTTATACCCGAAAATGTAACCTTCTCTTTGCTTCTTGTAATAACATTGATTGGTTCTGAAGGCGTGTTGTCTTTGACGATGATGACATTTAACACATCATCCTATGTGTAAGTGTAGTTTACTTTAGCTTTGCCTTTGTCATCCTTTGGTTTGGATAGTTCACCTTTTCTATAGGTTGGAAGTGGAGTTTTGAATGCTAGATGTGATTCATTCATCTTATGACCATCCACTATGATAGTTAAATATTGAATAAGGTGCTTCAATCTTTGACAATCATTGGTTTGGTGTCCTTTGTTTCGATGATAATTGCAAAAATGATTGCCATTCCACCAATTAGGTTTGACTTAAGGTTCATAATTTCTTGCTTCTGGTAAAGTAATCAATTTATTTGCAAGAAGAGTTTTTAGAGCTGATTCCAAGGGTTCCCCAATGTTTGTAAATTTCCTGCGAGGATTGGAGAAGAAAGACTTGGATTTACTGTTCTCTTGATTGTTGTTGTTTGGTGGTTGACTTGATAAGTTGAAGATTGGTTGTTGTTTGATAGCATTGCTATCATCATTTCCTCCATTGGTAACATTCATATTCTTTGACGAAAATTTAGATTTGTCATTATTATTGTTTTTGTTGTTGTTGTGATTGTTGTTGTTACAAGAATTGTTGTAACATTTTAACTCTCCTTTCTTTACCATTGCATCTTCTCTCTTTAGACCATTTTCAATTATTTTAGCAAAAGGAGGACATTGCATTTTAAGATGGTAACTCATTTCATTGATAAGGTTGTCAATGAATATGTCCATTTTCTCTTGATCAGGTACGTCTCTTTGATATCTATTGACTGTTCGTTTCCATTGTAAAAAGACCATGAAAGGTTCACCATTATTTTGCTTGACGTTACATAGATCTAGCATTGTTATCTCATTTATTATGTTATAGGAGTATTGTGAGATAAATCTAATCACAAGTTATTCAAAAGATTTAATTCTAGATGGTAGTATTGAGAACCATTCCATTGATTGTCTACTTAAGCTTCTAGGGAATAAACACATCAGGTAAGTTTCATCGTGTGCAAATTCCATACTCATGGTGCAAAATTCCCTAATGTGATCTTGAGGATCAAAATTCCCATCATATTTATCATATTTAGGTATTTCACAATGTTGTGTGAATGGTATCATGTTTAAACTTTTGTCAAAAAAATATGGGCAGATGTCCTCCAATGAATATTTCTTGGAACTCGTTCCATTTTGCATATCCTGTATTTGTTGTTGTAAGGTTTGCATTTATTGAGCGAGTGTTAACAAATGATTATCAATATGGGTTCTCATTGTATCTTCATAAATTCTTCTGTCACCATGCTCTCTTCTTGTATCATCATGATCTTTTCTTCTTTTTTTTCCTCTTATTTCCTCATGATTTACTCAATTTACATCCTCGTTATTGGGATCATCAGTGTTTTGATTGTTACTTGTTCTTGCATCTTGTTTCAAACTTTCTATGTTCAAGTCTTGTGGCAATTTAGCTCCTGATTTTGCCAACATTAAGAGATATTTTTCCTTTTGTTTCTCCAATAACTTTTCCATTAGTTTGTCAAATTTATCATCTTGTTCAAGGTCTCTAATGGTGTTATTGAATTCCTCTTCATCAACATCTGTGTATCCAAAAGTTTGAAACATTGAATTTTCTTCTTCCATTTGTTTTTGTTGTCTTCTGAACTGCTCGTGTTGAGCTCTAGTCCAAACTGACATGTGATTGATTTGAAAACTTCCCAAGTTATGACCTTCTAAATGCAACTCAATAAGTGATTATTGGTTTAGGAAGATAGGCTTTGTTGATTTTACCATTGTTATTAGTGCATTGTGATAAAGCATCTTGTTGTTGAAAGGCACGTGCTTGCAAAAGTTCTCTGTCAAACTCTGTTCCGTAACCATGTAAATAGTGACGAAAATGGTGTAGGAATGTCTTATGTTTTAAAAGATTTTGTGATTGATATATAAGAACCTTATCCTCTTCAAAGTAGCCTTATAATTGGGTTTTCTTTTCATAAGGCGATATTTAAAAGTCATATAAGCATATGATGGTTTACAAGTTTATTTGATTCCAATGTGAGTGCAATCTTTATTTTGATATAACCTAGGTTCAAATAGGAATGATATATCCAGGATAATGAACAAAGGTTGATATGATCAAGTTTCATGATAAAGGATTTGATATATCCTGATGAGAAATTGATAATGATGTTGATTTTTGCACTTGAGATGGTTGAATCACTAACTTGTTGAATGTCTTATGCTTATGAAAACCTTTGGAAATAACCTATTTGATTGATAACTTGATTATCTGACCAGTTTGAAGACTTGTGATAGTTAAAGACAAATCTACTCGAAAAAGGGTATCTGAAAATGATATTGAAATTTTGGTGTGATATGCAGAAATGCCCTCTATTTCAGATGCGAGAAAATATTTGTGCTAACCTATTTGTCAAAAGTGCTAACCTACGTGATAAATGCATTACTCTGTGTGATAAAAGCATCGCTATGTGGAATAAAAGCGCTAAACTATGGTGTAAAAGTGTGGTTTCATGTTCAAAAGCGCTATTCCAATGATCAAATGCGTGATTCTAAGGGATAAAAGCACTATATTATTGTTTAAAAGCACAGTTCAATTGGTCAAAATCTTTGTTCTATGCAACAAATGTGTGATTTTGACCGTGTTAAACAGATTTTTCAAATTTTCCACCAAGTTGTCGGATTTTTGCTCAATTCAGACTGACAATTTTTCAAGTTTTTGACCATTTTGAGAATGTTTTTATAGACACAAAAGACATAATGTTTTGGAAATAAAAGTGCACAAGCAAACACAAATCCTATGGCAGGCCGAGACAATAATTGTTGAATCTCACATGGGGTTTCCCTTGAGTCTACGCTATTCAGAGTGGATATTTAGGTGCTTGACCCCACTGGCTCCACACTTGGAACTCACTTCTCTGGGGAAGCCAAGCACTAGCTTCCATGAAAAATCCCCATGAAAAAATTCATATCTCTACTAAGAATCGTATGTGTGTGAGCCGCTTCAGAGGTCCGACTTCTTGCGCCAACAATTAGAAGGATTTTGGCAACTAATACAAATGGTTTATAGTAAGGGCTTCCGGTCATGTGGCCATACATGCAACACTTTAAACTCTGTAAATACAAAAGGTTCCCAACCTATAGAGGTTACGCTCCATAGGGTTTATGAGGAAACATAGTGTCGGCATGAAATAATCAGCACATGTTGTCTATGACTTTCGTCACAAACATGATTTATTTAGAGTGGATCGAAAGGACCCGATATTAGCTCGTTTCCACTTGGGTCATTCGCCTCTCACTGGCCCCCTCGAGGCAACTCGAGAAGGCAGACCCTCTAAAGGTTACACATAAAGGAAATAGGTCTAGTTTTCTAATCACCGTATGAGAGTGAGAGCATACTCACCTACTACTTCAACAGACATAAAAGAAAAAGGTTTATTTTAAGCCTTCTAAGAATCTATGTGCAACTACTTCAACGAAAACACTCAAATGCAAGTTGCATGTTGTTGATTATCCTCTTAGTTAAGCTAGATGAGAAAGATATGATATATTACTCTCCATATAACTCCTAATTAACTATGTGAGGAAATGGATGAAATTTGCTTCAAAATAACTCTGCACACACAAATGTAAGTAGTTTTCAAATTCTTAAGTCTTGGACATTTGGACCTGCAAAATTGTTAGCTTTCAGATTATAAAAATTCAAATTTCACCCACTGACAGAACATAAGTGCTAGAACTACGAAAGCGCTATCTTAATGAACGAAAGCACTATCCTAGAAGGCAACAACGCTATCTTAAGCAATAAAAGTGCTAACCTGTGCGACAAAGGCACTAACCTATTTCTTGAATGTGTGAATTCATGATTAAAAGCATTGTTCTATTTAAAGCAGACATTAATCTAAGCAATAAAAGCACTAACCTATTTAAGAAATGCGCTGTCAAATTTCACAGATGCATGAAAATAACTTGCAATTTAAGCATTAAATTGATTCTTGCGAGAATAAGATAAGATATTAGAAAGGTAAGTGCGAGGCCTGAGCCCCATGGTGGGCACCAAAAATGTTGAGGCTAAAGTTGAACTACAAAGAAATATCCTGAAACTTGTTAGTCTATTATAAAACATAAAATAAAGCTACATGAAACTTAGCTTCAACCAATGAAGTAACATGAAGTAAATGAAATAAACAAGATTATACCTTCCATGATTTACACCTCATTGTGTCCTAACTCCATTATTCCTGGTTGCAGATGATTTGCTCTCAGACAAGCACTGGTAGCTTCCAATATGGCATATGAAGAATGGACTGATAGTTAATTGATACTATGATATGCATATGCAAATGATTTAAGCTAACATGATATTAAGCTATGATAAAAATTCTAAAATTGCTAATTGCTTCAAACTCAAACTCACAGATGCAAAATAAAGACTGCTAGAATGACTATAAGATTAGCTATTAGTTTCAAAATGGCTTAGGATACCTCTTTTTATAGATTTTTGAGTGCTTGAGCTTAGGTGGCATAGATCAACGGTCATGATCGAATCTTGCAAATTGGATGGCTATGAGAAATAAGTTGAAGGTTGAGAGAAAGGGGGAAGGAGAAGACAAGTGTCACTCATCTCACCTTGACTGAGTTGAAGACTTGAGAGGATATATGATAGTTGGAGAAGATGTAGGAATGAGAGGACAAGTGGACTCAAGTTCTCCTAAGATATAGGGATGTTAGAGAGAATATAGAGGAAGGTTAGGAAATATGTATACGTACACAATATTTTATTTATTTTGGAAGTTGGAGATAAGTGGCTAATAAATGATTTTATTTTATTTTGTTTTGTTTAATTAATTGAGCCACATGATGGATGAGTAGGCAAAGGGAAGATTAAGTGGAGATGGAAAGGTGAGTTGGAAAAGGGATTAAATAATTAATAAACTATTTAATTAATGAGACTATAGGATAGTAGATAGAGGAATAATTAAATATTAGATATTTAATTAATTGATTAGAAGAAAATGATATAATGAATTAATAAAAAGTTTCAATTAAATTAATTAATAGAAGGGCATGAAATGAATTAAATAAATTAATCTTTTCAAATTAACTATTTAATAAAAGAATAATTATTAAATAAATATAAAATATTTATTTAATTGTTCATAGCCATTTTTATGTGTATACAATAACAACAACAACAATGACAATGATAGTGATTCCATCACCTCTGTAAACGTTGAAGAGACTATCATAGATCTAAGATTCAATAGAATGATTGAATAAATAATGAGAGGGGACCGTCAATATTTCCTACAAGTCATGGCACAAAATGGAACAAGGCTACCTCATGATTTTGATGTGTCATAAATCTTAGAAGAAGAGCCAAATCAAGTGAGTCAAGCGAATGCAAACCCTAGAGGACATAATGGTGGTAATGGGAGAGAACGTTTTGTTAGGGTTTCAAGCAGATCCGAAGCAAATATGAACTAACAATTATATGCAGATTTAAATACAAAAGATAAAGAAATAAAATAGGACACAGATAACACAGAGATTTAACATGATTCACCCAGAATGGGTTACGTCCACCATACACAGTCGTCCAATCTTTCTTATTATCCAGCAAAAATAGTACATCAACCTTACAATGCCTTAAGCATCCCAGCCGCTTATAACATGCGTTTTTAGGGAAACAAAACAAAGTCAACCTTTTTAGGGTTTTATTACAATGTCAGTTTTCATCAACAAAAAACGGCAAAAAAAATTTTCTCGGGGGCTGTCGCCCCCAAACCCCCGCTTTCTCGGGGGCTGCCGCCCCCAAACCCCTGCTCGGCCCCGGACCCCGGCGAGGATACGTGCTAAGTGTACAGTACTTTGCTGATCAGTCGCCACATTTCAACAATCTCCCACTTGGAGACTGATACTACACAACACCACTGTACATGCAACATCCGCTGGATAAAACACTAGGACTTGACTGGTATAAATTCCACAATTATCAATCAAGAAGACCAACATAAACTGATGAAGAAACCAGCTTCTCCTGTGGAACTGCCTTTGTGAACATATCGACAGGATTCTCACTTGTGTGAATCTTCTCAAGCCATAACTGACCCTCCTCCAAAATAGTCCGGATGAAGTGGTACCTAAGCTGAATGTGCTTTGTCCTTGAATGAAAAGCAGAGTTCTTCGCAAGATGAATGGCACTCTGGCTATCAGTATACAATGGGCTATCCTCTTATGTCTGACCCAATTCCTTTAGAAAACATTGCAACCAAATCATCTCTTTGCTAGCTTCTGTAGCAGCAACATACTCAGCTTCAGTGGTTGAAAGTGCAACAACCTTTTGCAGCCTAGAAATCCAACTGACTGCAGTTCCCCCTATAGTAAAAACATACCCTGTAGTACTCCTCCGTGAATCAATATCACCCACCAGATCAGAGTCAACAAATCCACTTAGAGCAGCATTAGATCCTTTGAAACATAATGCCTTCATAGTAGTTCCTTTCAAATACCGAAGAATCCATTTCATAGCATTCCAATGTTCCATACCCGGATTACTCATAAACCTGCTCACAACTCCCACTGCATGTGCAATATCTGGCCTTGTGCATACCATTGCATACATCAGATTGCCAACAACTGATGAATACGGGATGTTAGACATTTTATTAACCTCTTCCTATGCCTTTGGGCACATCTCCTTAGTCAATTTGAAATGACTAGCCAAAGGTGTACTAACTGCTTTTGCATCCTGCATGTTAAATCTTTTCAACACCTTCTTTATATACTCACTTTGGGACAAATTCAAGGTTCTATTTTTCCTGTCCCGTGTAATCCTCATACCGAGAATTTGCTTAGCTGCACCCAAATCCTTCATAGCAAATGACCTGGCTAATTTCTGTTTAAGATCATTTATATGTTGCATGTTAGACCCAACAACAAGCATGTCATCAACATAAAGCAACAAGATAATATAACTGCCATTATCAAATCTCTTAAAATATACACAATGATCAGAATGACATCTATGATAACCGTGTTCAGCCATGAAACTATCAAATTTTAAATACCATTGTCGGGGTGCTTGCTTTAGGCCATACAGACTTTTCTTCAACCTGCACACCAAGTTCTCCTTACCTTTGACCTCATATCCCTGTGGTTGCAACATGTAAATTTCCTCCTCCAAATCTCCATGGAGAAAAGATGTTTTGACATCTAATTGTTCAAGATGTAAATCATCTGCAGCCACAAGACTAAGTACAGTTCTAATTGAAGTCATTTTTACAACTGGAGAAAATATTTCATCATAATCTATACCCTTTTTCTGTGCAAAACCTTTTACCACAAGTCTGGCCTTATATCTTTTCTGACCTCCTTCCTCCTCCTTCAGTCGATAAACCCATTTGTTAGGAAAGACTCTTTTTTCTGCAGGTAAAGGAACTAAGTCCCAAGTCTTATTTTTCATCAGGGAGTCCATCTCCTCTTTCATGCCTAGCTGCCACTGTTGTTTGGCATCCACCTGCATTGCTTCTTCATATTCTTCTGGTTCACCAGAATCTGTTAATAAAATAGAATACAAAGAAGGAGAAAATCTTTCAGGGGGTCTACTTGTCCTCGTAGAACGTCTAACACTTGTAGGAGTTTGTGGGACAATCTGTTGTTGCTGAGCATCAGGTACCTGTGGCATTTCATTTTCAGGAATCTCATCCAACACCACATACTCTTGTTTGTCCTGTTCATGCTTCTTTTCCTGCATCTGTTCTTTATACATAACCTTCTCATTGAATATAACATCTCTACTTCTAATTATTTTCTTATTTTCAAAATCCCATAACCGATAGCCATATTCATCTATCCCATATCCAATGAAGGTACATTTTTGAGATTTAGCATCAAGCTTGGTTCTGTTTTCTTTATCAACATGGACAAAAGCTTCACAACCAAAAGTTTTTAGAAAAGAATAATTTACCTTTTTACCAGTCCATGCCTCCTCTGGAATACCACCATCCAAAGGGGTTGAAGGTCCTCTATTTATCAAATAGACAACAGTATGTACAGCATCTGCCCAAAAATGTAAGGGCAATCCAGCATGCAATCTCATGCTCCTCGCACGTTCCATGATGGTCCTATTCATTCTCTCTGACACACCATTTTTTTGTGGAGTTCCTGGAACTGTATTCTGCTTTCGAATCCCATTTAAGGAACAGTAATCTTCAAATGCTTTGCTGCAATACTCACCTCCATTATCCGATCTGAGACACTTCAACTTTTTTCCTGTCTCAGTCTCAACCAAAGCTTTCCATTTCTTAAAAGTTTCAAAAACATCTGATTTTTGTTTTAGGAAATATACCCATGTTTTTCTGGTTGAGTCATCAATAAAAATAACATAATAACAAGAGCCACCAAGAGATGATACCTGAGCCGGTCCCCATAGATCTGAATGTACAAGCTCTAACTTCTCACTCTTCTTCTCTTTCCCAACCTTGAGAAATCTGACTCTTTTCTGTTTACCATAAACACAGTTTTCACAGAACTCTAAATCAAACTTCTTTAGTCCTGGCAATAGATTTTTGGAGTGAAGGATTTTCATCCCTTTCTCACTCATGTGCCCAAGCTTATGGTGCCACATTATCGAATCTGTTCTTGCAACATTTATTGTTGTTGTCCCTGCAGTAACTTTATCTGTAGCAGCTAAGGTAGAGTAAGTGTTACCAGTACACAGATATAATGTGCCTACCTTTGCACCTTTAGCTACTACTAATGATCCTTTAGTGACCTTCCACATACTGTCTGAGAAGGTAACTATGCAACCTTCACTACCTAGTTGCCCTGCAGAAATTAAATTTCTTCTTAAATTAGGAACATGTCTTACCTCCTGCAGAAACTAGTCATTACCATTCTGCAACTTGATTTTTATCTTTCCTTTTCCAACAATTTGACAGGGCTCATCATCACCCAAATATACTTGTCCAAAATCACCTTGAACATAATCTAGAAAATATTTTCTATGGGGTGTAGCATGAAATGAAGCCCTAGAATCTATTACCCAGGAATCATTAACATTATCCAAACATAAGATTAAAGCATCTTGTAAAGTATTACTTGCAATATTAGCTTCCTTACTGTCATTTTCATTTTTGTCTCCTTCTTTGTTTTTCCGAGACCAACAATCTTTCTTTAGATGACCAGGCTTTCCGCAGTACCAACAGTCTTTCTTTCCTCTAGATTGAGAGCGTCCTTTCTTTGACTTCCCTCATGACTTCTCATTCCCAGGGCCTTTTCCTCTTTCCTTTGATCTTCCTCTGTTCTCCACATTCAAAACACTACCCAATGATGTTGGAGTCTCACTTGTGCTTTTCCTTCGCATTTCCTCGCTTAGGATAACACCAACAATATCATCAAATACCAAAGTATTTTTACCAGAGACAGAGTTACTTACAGCCATAACCAAGCTATTCCAGCTTTCTGGCAAAGAACATAAAATCAAGAGAGCCCTAACCTCTTCTGCAAAGGTAATTTTTACCGAAGACAATTGACTGGTAATTGTATTAAATTCATTTAAGTGCTCCACTACAGATCCTCCCTCACTCATTTTCAAATTAAACAAACGCTTCATAAGAAATACCTTATTCGAAGCCGAGGGTTTCTCATACAGCTTAGCCAATGTTGCCATCAAATCTACAGTCGTTTTTGCTTCTGTTATATTGAATGCTACAGATGCCGCAAGGCACAATCGAATGGATCCCAGTGCCTTTCTATCTAAAATGTCCCACTCTTCATCTGATATTGTGGTCGGTTTCTTTGCCTTTCCTTCCAATGGCCGCCACAAATCCTTTTGATACAGGTAATCCTCCATCTGCATTTTCCATAACTGATAATTCTGGCCGTTAAACTTTTTGACCTTGAATTTGGAATCCTCCATTGCTCCCACTCAAATCTGAAAGTCCTGCCAATTTACAGAAAACCTCACTCTGATACCAATTGTTAGGGTTTCAAGCAGATCCGAAGCAAATATGAACTAACAATTATATGCAGATTTAAATACAAAAGATAAAGAAATAAAATAGGACACAGATAACACAGAGATTTAACGTGGTTCACCTAGAATGGGTTACGTCCACCATACACAGTCATCCAATCTTTCTTATTATCCAGCAAAAATAGTACATCAACCTTACAATGCCTTAAGCATCCCAACTGCTTATAACATGCGTTTTTAGGGCAACAAAACAAAGTCGGCCTTTTTAGGGTTTTATTACAATGTCGGTTTTCATCAACAAAAAATGGCAAAAAAAATTTTCTCGGGGGCTGCCGCCCCCGAACCCCTGCCCGGCCCCGGACCCCGGCGAGGATACATGTTGAGTGTATAGTACTTTGCTGATCAGTCGCCACATTTCAACACGTTTCATTCCTGAGTTACCCTCGTCCTTGTTTCAAAAACCAAAAGTTACCAACACTCGTGCTCAAGCCAATCTTGTTATAAACTCTCATGAACAATCTTGTGCTCGTCCTCTTTCATGGAGGAGAAATGATAATTCACATATCCAACAACATGTTAGTACCCATGTTCATACCAATGCATACAACTACAATCAAGGGAACATTCAAAATCATGACACAAGGTGACCTCGTGTCAGATTTGGGGGCAATACTCAAGATTATTCTTATGATACCTCCTTTCCTCATTGACATGACATGTACAATCAACCTAGGCCTGGTGATCTTCATTATAAAACTATACCAAGTGGCCCATATACTACTTACAACTATACTCCTCCTCCATACAAGCATATCTATAATCAATACCATCCATACATGCATTACATTCCTCCTCCGCCCAGTGACTCAAGCACAAGATTGACTCAAAGAGAGAGAACATCACCTAAGAATGACTTGCAACAACAAATCAAGGATTTGCAAAAATAGATGGTAGATATGTATGCACCAAAACAAGACTATACTGTGAAAGACATATGTCCTTATCAATTTGATAGAAGTGTATCAATGCCTCCATTTCCACCACATTTTGTGACACCAAAGTTTGACAAGTATAGAGGCAAAGGAGATCCTAAGGCACACATAAGAGAATTTTTCATAGCTTGTATTGAGGTAGCAAAAGAAGAAACATACTTAATGCGTCTATTTCCGCAAATAGGAGGACAAGCTATGGAATGGTTTTCACAACTCCCACAAGGAATTAAATCATGGAGTGATTTAGCAGAAGATTTTATACAACACTTCTCCTACAACATTGAATCTGATATGGTAGTGACTACTTTGTGCAATACCAAGTAGAAAAATGGGGGATCCTTTGCATCGTTTTTACAACGATGGAGAAGCTTAGCTAGCCGATACTCTTGTGATATACCATAAAAACAAATGGTCAAAATGTTCACTCAAAATGTTAACAAGGATATTGGATATAAATTAAGAAAAGCTTGTTTATCTACCTTCAAAGAAGTCATTGAAAAGGGATTGGCAACTGAGAAAGTCCTTATAAGCTACCACTAAGCTATTCAAAGATAACAAAGATTAATCAAATGGGAAAGAAAAACCCCACTTTTGGAATAAAAACAAGAATACCATTAATGATGGGGTAGTGGATGCAAATATGGTAAAACCAAAGATGACTTTCCCCGACCCAAGTTCATCTAATGCTAATAATCAAGTGAATGCTCAAAGGCCGTCAAAGCCTCCAAGAAAATATACTCCATTGGGAGAGCCAATTGAGACAACATTTAAGAAGTTGGTTGCAAACAAGCTTATAACAATACTAGAGAATCCACCATATGAACCAAAAGTGAAACCTGCATGGTGGAATGGTGATGAGTTTTGTGAATATCATAAGAGCAAAGGGCATAAGACTAACAATTGTCATAGATTGAAGAATATAATACAAGATCTTATTAACAAAGGCAAAATAGAAGTTTATGGTCACACTTCCAATGAACAACATGCAATGTTCAAGAACCATTTCCTAAGAACGACAAAGGAAAAGACAAAGTAGATAACCAAGCTAATTATGCTAAGATGTCCTATGATTATGATTATACTATTAACCACATTTCAATGAGCAATCATGTTTCCACTATTATTATAAAGGACAAAACTCCCAAAGGTTCTACCGAAAGGAGTAGGTCATTTTGAAAGGCATTTGACATGTTGCAAGGTGTGTGCCCTTGGTCTCCTTGTGTTGTGCAGTGCAACGCTCGGGTTTTTGACATGGCTTAACTGTGTCCTATGGATTCTATAAGTCTAGTGGTTCTATCGTGCATTAATAGGTCAAACTTTTGGTGCAATGGCAACCGTACTTCTAACAAGTGGTATCAGAGCTTGGTCATAGGTTCAAACCCCTCACTTACGCTGGGGGGGATTGTTGCAAGGTGTGCACCCTTGGTCTCCTTGTGTTGTGCAGTGCAACGCTCAGGTTGGTAACATGGCTTAACCATCTCCTGTGGATTCTATAAGTATAGTGATTGTATCAGGTATTAATAGGTCAATCTTTTGGTGCAACGACAACCGTACTTATAATAGGACCATCATCTTTCCCACCTCTTGAATGCGATGTTACAACTAGATGAGGTAAAGTCACCTTGCAAGGTGTTTCATCCAAGATCACAACTTCATCATCTACCAAGAATGAGTATGACCTTGTAGATCAGTTAGGGAAGACACCTACCCTCATTTCCATCCTTGAGATTTTATGAATATCTCCTTCACATAAGGCTATCCTTGATAAGACATTGAGAGAAACCTTTTTACTTACTGATATGAATGTGGACCAATTTCAAGCCATGGTAGGATACCTTTCCACTCCACATTGCCTTACATTCACAGAAGTTGATGATGTATCTGTATGCCAACCAAATAATGCACCCCTCTATATTAAATCCTTTCTCCATAAAATCCATATCAAATGAGTCTCGATAGACTAAGGAGCAGGTCTAAACATTTGCACATTAAATACCATTAAACAATTGGGATACTTAGAACAAACTATGAATTCAAGAAATAAGATAACTATCAAAGCATATGATGATGAAGAGCGCTCATCCAAAGGAATAGTCACCTTACCTTTAAGAGTTTGGACAATGACAAAGAATGTGGTTTGTCAAGTCCTTGATCTATATCTTACATATAACATACTTTTGGGACATCCATGGATTCATGAAATGAGAGTAGTACCATCAACATATAACGTTGCCTTACAATGGAGTTGAAGTGACAGTCAAAGGTGATCCAAATCCATTCATATATTGCAACAAATTGCAACCAAGATCACAAATAATAATCCCAATTAATAGAGATGTTGATTCCAGAATCATTGAAAGCTTCTACATCCAAACAGGGTGAGCTCAAAGGAAAATACAAGGACAAAGGCATTGTAGAATATACTTCGAATCAAACTATGTACTTAAGACAAATAATGGATTCTCCTAAGGACTATAGACTACCACATCCTTCAAAGAAGGTATCCGCAATCACAATAAAATAGGATCCCACTACATTCAAGAAATGGGGTGAGATGGAAGAAGAGGACCTCTACAAAATGTTTTACAAAGAACCTAAGGAAAATACACAAGAACATATCACAATACCATGTGAGAACTATGGAAAAGGGTTTAAGTTCTTACAAAAGATGGGATATGATGGAAAAAGTCCTCTTCAGTTACAAAAGAAAGGTATCGTTGAGTCATTGCAACCTGAGTTAGTTCCAAAGAAACATCGCACCAAAGGACTAGGATTTGCACCATTGAAATTGCATGGTTAAAACTTCCAAACAATATTATAGATCAAAGGTTCTACCCTCACTAATGATCAACAAGAGAAACATTGTTCCATAGACTCTAATGAATGAGAATTGGGTTCAGGTAAGTCATCAAGTGATTATGAGCTTATTGAAACATTCAGAGAACTAGGTGAACCCACTGAAGAATAAAATTTTAGAAAGCAGTTCAGAGTTGGTTAGACAACACCATCAGATTCTACATCTCGAAGCTTTAGGTCAAAACTGTGAAGAGTGAAGACTCCCATTATCGAGTGTCCTTCTAGTGATGTTGATTTGGATTCAGTTACAATCAAGGCTAATGAGGAGAGTACTAGTGATGACCCCGACAATTGCATAGAAATACTTGAAGACTCTTGTGTCTTTACCCTCACTCCTGTTGACTTTAAACACACCAATGGATTTTCCCTTATTCATCCACAACTCATTGATTGGGACCAACAAGGACCTCTACAACTTGACAAAATGATGATGCTGTCATTGATTACCTTGGCATATGAGATGATTTTCCACTTGGGGGCCACAAAGTAGGATACATCACATAACTTGATAGCCTTGCATATTTTTCGCAAAAATATAAAAATCAAGACAGATCATGGGTCTTATGGTGAAAACCACATTGTGGCGTTGTTTGACCCTAAAAAGGTAAAAAGAAAGGATGCATCCGATTGTGAAAACCTCCTTGATGCACCCGAGGATGGAAGGTTTGACACTTTCCCCACAAAATCATATGAAGAAAAATTATCAATGTTAGTTGAAGAGACTATCAAGACAAATATTGGCACAAAGGAGGTACCACACATCTTTTTGGCACAATCCTTAACAGAAAAAGAAAGGCCAAAGTTCATAACTTTCAAGTTACAAAACGATAAATCAACTTTGCATGGTCATATGCCGATATGCCTTGATTGGATCCTAATCTATTTATGCACCATTTGACAGTTACTCCAACCACTAAACCAGTAAAATAGAAACTTAGAAAGATGCACCCGTAGGAGGAACTATTAGTCAAAGTGGAACTTGAGAAATTATTGGATGTTGGCTTCATCAGACCAATTGATTATCCTGAGTGGATTTCTAATCTTGTACCTATTAGCAAACCAGATCGCAACATTAGAGTATGTACAAACTTTAGAGATATTAATAAGGCTTTCCCTAAAGATGCTTTTCCATTGCCAAACGTTGATCTAATAATTGATCTCACAGCTGGTCATGCAGTTCTATCTTTAATGGATGGATTCTTTGGGTATAATCAAATCAAAATAGCACCTGAAGATCCATAAAACAACATTTACGTGTCCTTGGGGTACCTTTTGTTGGAACGTCATGCCCTTCGGATTAAAGAATGCAAGTGCAACATATCAAATAGCAATGACAACTATCTTTCATGATCTAATGCACGTCACTGTGGAAGACTGTGTTGATGATCTCTTGGGCAATTCGGTTACAAGGGAGACACATTTGGACATCTTATCAGTGATCTTTGAATGCTTGGAAAAGTACGAAGTTAGATTAAATACCAAGAAGTGTGTCTTTGGGGTGACCTCTAGGAAACTCCTTGGTGCATTGTCTCACAAAGAGGAATCGAAGCAGATCCAACAAAAGTTGGAGCTATATTGAACATAATCCAACTCTGATCTCTATAAGGAAGACTCCAATCAATCAGAAGATTCATAGCACAACTTGTAGATAAATGTCATCCTTTTCAACATCTACTGCACAAAAATGTTAAGTTCAAGTGGGATGATAAATGCCAATAGGCCTTTCAGATACTCAAATAATCGCCTATTCAAGGAAAACCCCTATTACTTTACATATTTGTTACATAAACAATATTGGGGGCACTCTTGGCACAACAAGATCATGAAGGCAAAGAACGAGTTATATATTATATCAGTCGAGAATTGGTTGGTTACAAGCTTAGTTATACTACAATTGAGTGCGTGTGTCTTATTGTGGTTTTTGCTTTGCAAAAATTGCACCATTACATGCTAACTCACAAAATCAAGCTCGTTGCAAGAATAACGCCGCTCAAGTACCTTCTCAACAAAGCAACACTTACAAGAAGATTTGTTAAATGGGTTATGATGCTGAGCGAGTTTGACATTGAATATGTCAATAGAAAAGCTATTAAAGGACAAGACATTATATACCAACTAGTAGATCCGTCGATAATTGATGGTATGCCATTATCTTAGACTTCCCGAATGAATTCATCCTTATAGTGACAAATTTAAAGCCTTGGCAACTATACTTTGATGGTTCATACATGCAACATGGCGCATGAGCTGGTATTCTCTTCATTACACCTCAAGGAGATTCCATTCCTAAATCATATCGATTATCATTCCCTTGTAAAAATAACATAACATAATATGAAGCATTAACAACAGGTCTACGAATCACAGTTCAATGAAAGATCTAGGAACTTCATGTTTTGGGGGATTCTCAACTTGTGGTTCACCAAGTAAACAATGAATACCAAACCAAAGATGAAAAGTTAATGTCGTATAAGAAAATGGTGGATAATTTCAAGAAATAATTTACACAGATAGTCTTTGAACAAATTCCAAGGGATACTAATCGAGTTGCAGATGCCATGGCTACCATTGCTTTTTTTATTGACATGCCTCAAAATGAGACCTGCTACAAGTTCTTGGTGGATAATATTTTGGTTCCCTTGTATGAGGTCACTCCTATAGAAATGATATGTTTCATTGGTCTCAATTCCCCTTGGTACAGTAGCATTTTCACTTACCTCCATGACAATATCCTTCCACTAGACCTCTCTAACAATCAACATCGTACTTTCATTCGCCAATCCTCTCGTTATGTCATAGTAGTTGATACCCTTTATCATTGGGGTCTAGATGGTACTCTCCTTAGATCTTTTGAAAGTAACAAAGCTCAGATTGCGTTACGTGAGGTTCACGAAGGTATAGGTGGTGCTCACTCTAGTGGTCCAACCTTAGCCAATAAAATCATAAGGATTGGATATTACTGGCCCACTATGGAAAAAGACTTATATCAGTTTGTCAGAAAGTGTAAGCAGTGTCAGATTCATGGAGACCTTATTCATGCACCAACACAATAAATTCATCCAATCGTCACTCCATGGCCTTTTTGTCGAAGGGGGCTCGACCTCGTGGGCAAGATTCATCCTCCCTCTTCCAATGGTCACAAATGCATTCTTACAGTCATAGAATATTTTACAAAGTGGATTGAGGCCATTCCTCTTACTCAAGTCACTAGCAAGTAGATCACAACTTTTATCCTTAATTATATCATTTACCCATACGATGTTCCTCTTTCCATCATCATAGACAATAAGCGTCCTTTCAAGAATCAGGATGTTCGTAAACTTTGCAATCTATTCCATATCTATCATCATTTCTCCACTCTGTATTATCCTCAAGGTAATGGCCAAGCTGAGGCGTCCAATAAAACTATCCTCAACATCCTCAAGAAGACAGTCGATGACACTGGTCGTAACTGGCATATCCAACTCAACCTTGCACTTTGGGCTTATCGCACAAGTATTCACACACCTACTAGAGCCACTCCTTACTCACTTGTGTATGGTGCCAAAGCTATCTTGCCTATCAAGGTCGAGCTATCATCTCTACGGGTTTCTTTGTGTGACATCATTAGTGACAAAGACTACAGGGTTTCCCATTTACAAGATTTGAATTATTAGATGAGCGTAGACAAAATGCTTTTAATAATCGCAAGACATATCAACAACGTATGAGCCACAATTATAACCACAAGGTAAAGCCTCACACATTTGAGGTGGGTGACTTAGTACTAAGAGAAAATCCTAAGAATCAACAAGATAGAGACAAGAAGGGTAAGTTTGAACCAAATTGGCTTGACCCTTACATTATCACAACAGTATATGGATTAGGTGCATACCAACTTTCAACAACAAAAGGGGAACCCTTGGAGGATCTTATCAACAACATGCACCTTCGCAGGTTCTACATGTAGTTTTTTAGAGTATCTCAATCAAAAAATACAAAAAAACTAGAAAAATTAAAAAATTGTTACTTGGTGAAAATCTGGCAATACACATGGACTCAAACTCTCTTTGATTATCCTCTTCTTCAACAATTATTAAATTTTTTATTTAAATCCTAATTCTTTGCAAGTCATTATATTTTTATGCAAACTAGCTTGTGGTATCAAGTCTATTTCACGACTAATGATTCCTACTAGTGGTAAAATTTTAAGTATATTATTTGAAACTACACCTTAGAATTCATCCAATAATTTTAAAATCTTTGTAGATACATATTCTATTCCTTGAATCACTCTAGCAATCTAAGTAAACTACATGTGTTCATTCTTCATTCCATCCAAAAATATTCTACCATCTACTAAATAAATTCTATCACTCTTACACATATTTTCTTCTTTTTCTCCCACATGCTTCAACTTATGTTTTAATACATTATTTGTTAAAGAGTAGGTTTTAGTATGACCATAAGGGACAATACACCTATTATATTACCATGACCTTCCCAACAACAAGTGATATACATCGATCGACATTTTTTTGAATGTAACAAGTTACCATGATAATCTTCAATCTTAAAATGTACCAAGCATTTCTTATTAACCAAATCCGTATGCTCCTTTTACAATAAAATAATCTAATAATGGTGTGGATTATCTAGCATATTCAAATTTAGTTTTATGAACATCTATTTAGGTTATTAGTATTTCCACTATTAGTGATTAGATTACCACACTTACCTCTTGATTTGTATTTTGTTCTAAATAGAATATTCCTTTAGATTAGTTCCTTTTCTTCATCCTTCAACAATTCTCTTCCAATGACAAGAGTTTCTCCCCTCTCAGCTTATTTTGAATTCTCAAATCTAGTCTCTTTATCTACATGGACAACTCTTGTATTACCCTCTAATACAAAGTCTTTGATGTTGATGGAAATCATAAGATCTATGTCTTTCACTATATATAAAACATGTTCCTCTAAATTCTCCTCTTCTAGGTCGCCTGCCTCTTTTGAAATACATCATTTTGGTATCTAGGGTGGTATACATTTTCACCTATATTAATGTGAATGGTGTTTACATCTCCACTTTTCTTTTCCTCATCTTGTTCTCCATGACCACCATAAGATCTTTCACCTTGATTATTTATCCATGACCTCTTCCTCTTTGAATGATCCCAAATATTTTGTTCAACTCTTTTTGTACCTTTATTGCAAAATAGTATGCAACTTTGATAGTTTTCAATATAACTAGACTTAGTTCTTAGATGCTACCAAGTTTCACCCCGTTCATATACCTAGCTACATTTTTTTATTAATCTAAATGTGTGACCTAATCTAATGATAACTTTGTAAAAGTCTTCATGTATTATTTGACTATTCTATTTTTCCATCTCAAACTTTTCATTTTCTTTGAAAATTCAAACTCATAATCTACTAGAATAAATTGCCTCTTTAGCTTATCCACTAGTCTATCATATCTAGTTATATTTTCTTTTTCTCTTTAGTTTCTCTCTAATTGCATCTCCTTCCACCAAATGTCAACATGACTTTTGAGCTTGGTCTTGAAAAATATAACCCTCACAAGGTCTTCTTTTTCCTCGTACTCAAAATACTCTTTCATATCATTAATCTGATGGGTTAGTGTAGGATCATGGGGGTCCAAACTAGGCCCTTAAGTGACAATAGAAATTTGGAAAAAATAGAGTTAGACAACTTCACATAAAAAATTGAATAGGTTATTAACATAATTTGAAAAAATGTAAGAATGAAATTTGTAGAAAATTGAATGTAGCTTCTAAACTACTAGTTGTTTGTTTCGATAAAAGTAAATCTATTTGGTAAAATATTGAAATTTCAATGTAGTGGTACTAAATTTTCAAAAAAGAAGAAGAAGTAAAATGTTAATGTATGTCTAATCAACCTAAGTACAAGAAGAAGAAAAATGCTTTTTTAGAAGTACAAAATATGTTGCATCTTTTGGATTCAAAAAACATGAAACCGTTTGAAATTTATATATGTTCTTAAACTAGCCTATCAATTAGGACGTTAGACATAATGCATGTAGAAAATCTATACTAATTATTATTAAATTCAAAATAAGGCATAAATCTTATATTGACGGAAAGCTGACAATTTCCTCAATAAACCACTTTTGTTCTATCAAATTTAGATTAAAAAAATTCTTCAACCACAAAGGGAAAAGTTTGGAAAACCAAGGAAAAATTTTAAACACATTTTTGTAGTTGACTTTTTAGGTTTGACACACCTAAGACAAATCCCAAAGCAATCCTGAGGTAAATCCCAAGGCTACAAATTTTGTTAGAAAAAATGGATATCTATTTGGAATGGATTTTAGTTTCTAAGATGTATATTTTTTTGGTTATTATTATTGGTTGCAAGTTTCTTTGTTACAATTAATTTGTAACTATATATTTTGATAATTAATTTGTTATGTATATATATATGTATATGTATATGTATATGTACATGTACATGTACATCTATATCTATATCTATATCTATATATACGGTTAAAATGGACGATGAAAACAATAATATTGAAAGACTAACAAAAATCCAACCACAAAACCCTAGACTAACAACGAAAATGATCCACCATACACAAATGAGATACCTAAGATCATGCAAATCAACAAAATAAAACAAAGTATACCGTTCACATGTCTAGTAGGGTTTCAATATCCATTTCTTCCTATCTCCATTGATCTTGTTTGATATATTTGCTCTTAGATTTTATGTGTGCACAAGAGCTCAACAAAGAATGGATTGTGGTTGATAGTATGATCACGAGAAGACTTGATTAACACAGTCATTAGGGTTGATAATGAAGGAGAGTATCCTCTTATATAGAGAACACTGTAAGAAATGGAGGGATACGATTAAGAGGTGTAAAGATAAATGGTCGGCTAGGATTAAAGGGTAGGTAGAGGAAATAATTATATGATAAAGGGGGTACGTAAGAGAATAATTAAGAGATGAATGACATGTTTCATGGGTAGAAAAGGCTAATGAATTAATTAAATAAATAAAGATTTATTTAATTAATAGAAGAAGTGGGATCAATTAAATAAATAAAATATTTATTTAATTTAGGAAAAAGGACAATTTAAATAAATAAAAGTATTTATTTAAATGAGGAAAGACTTAGAAGAGGATTAATGAATTAATTAAATAAATAGATTGATTTAATTAATAGAAGACTTGGGATAAAATAATTAAATAAATAAAATATTTATTTAATTAGACAAGAAAATTTTAGGTGTCTACAATATATATCTGTGTGTGTGTGTAATGTGATATAGTTTATGACATTAATATACAACATATTGAATATTATATCTATGCTTAATACAACATTTAATATTATAAATATCTCCCTCTATCCCTCTCCTACCCTTTCTCTTGGGAATTCTCTCCCTCTCTCTACAGGACTACCTCTCTCACTATCTCGAGATCCCTCCTTCCCAAGTTCTCTCTCTCTCTCTCTCTCTCTCTCTCTCTCTCTCTCTCTCTCTCTCTCTCTCTCTCTCTCTCTCTCTCTCTCTCTCTCTCTCTCTCTCTCTCTCTCTCTCTCTCTCTCTCTACCTATCTCCCTTTCCTCTCTACTTAGATCTCCCCTCATGCCCTCTCTCTACCTATATCTCACTTTATCCCTCTAACCTTATATGCATGTCTCTCTCCCCTTCCTTCTATACTTCTCTCTCTCCCCTCACCCTAGACCTTAATACATACATCTCCCTCTATCCCCTCCTCCTACTCTTCCTCTTGGGATTTTTCTTCCTTGCATCTTATTTTTATATCTAACCACCTCTCCTCATCCTCTTTAGTCAAACTCTTTGTCATCTCTCTCTCTCTCTCTCTCTCTCTCTCACACACACACACACACACACACACACACACCTACATAGATAACCCTCTCTCAATGCCTCCCTCCTTCCCTCTATGCCTCCCACTTTATATATCTCTTTCTTTACCTAGTACCTGTAGATCTCAATCTCTCTCTCTCCCAAACTTCTTCCTGTCCTACTATCCTACTCCCCATTTCCCTTTCTCCCTTTCTCTCTACCTCTCTCCTCTTCCCTCTCTACTTAGATCTTTATATTTTCTCATGACCTCTCTCTACTTATATCTCACTTTATCCTTCCCACTTCACCTACATCTCTCTCTCTCCCCTTCCCTATGTACTTCTCTCTCTTAGGTATTAGTCCCTTGATTTTTAAAAAAAATTTATACATATTATTTACAACTTATGGAAACAAACTGTGCATGTACATTTTTTTCATAGTTTATAAATGACAAAGATGATCATATGGTGTTCCAAGTGGGTAGGAGTAGGAGGTGGATTTAATCATAATTGCAAGAAATAAGAATGCTAATATTAGAAGAGCCTTTAGTGATAATGAATTGATCTTGAATACTTATAGTACAAATGTTCTCAATCATGTTTATTATGAGTATTTTGAGACAAACCTAAGGTCCCCATTCATATTTTGACAATGTTAATTGAGAATATTTAAGAACCATCACCTTATCCATAACAATTGATTCCATCAATCTCAACACATTCTTCTATGTCATACCTAATAAAAACACTCATAATCTCTTTCTTAACCAACCATAACACCATTAAACACTTGCGATTCCCTCCACCTTTCATCAATATTAAAAATTGATACATAAATTTACTAATTATGCAATTCATATTCATAAAGCTTCTTTTCAATATTTTCAAACTCTCCCCTTAACTAGACCACACATACTTCACTCCTCACAAACCTATTCCAAAGCAACCTTACCAAAAACCATCCCCTTCCACTTCCCCTAAAACCTCTACTTCTCTTTCAAAATATACTAAAATTCTTCCTCCATCATCTTCACATGACATGCATTTAACATCTTCCATACCTCTACACTATTAAGAAATATTAGGATGTGCAATCTATCCATATATTAACACACTTCTGATATATAATGCAACTGAAATTAAATACCCATGAAAAAGTATGGAATCTCTTGTACCATTCATATATAAAGTGTCTCCTTGCAAAATAATTTTCGTTGTATTTATAGGTGTTGTTGTGATATTATACTACATCAAGGATATTATTATATCATGATTATAATATCCAATCTATTTATTTAATACATTTTACATCACCTATGTAGCTAATAATAATGTGTGGGTCCTTTTAATTTGAGGTCATCAAGTGCAAATACTCCTTAATTGATTCTTAATTAGATGCCAAGTGTTAGGTGATACATTTTCTAATCAAGGACCAAATTTTACTTGAATAAGTTCATTCATCTCCTAATTGTATGGGGTAGCATGACATTTTCCCAATTTAATGTGTTTCTAATGAATCATTTTGATGCCTTCATAAGAGAAACATAAGGTGTTGTGCCATGCTTGTGTTTCACATGAGTCACCTACACTAGGATATGCTCACATGTTTGTAAATTTATTACATAACCACAAAGTGATGCCTAGGTGGGGGGAGTGTCATGTAATGTCCCAAGCCACACACCTAGTATATTAGCCAACTAAAGAATTGTTTTTGAAGAAGAATATAAGAATAATCAACAATAAGGACACAATAATGACATGTCCCACAACGTGTCAATGCATACACAAGTGTTGTGCTAAGCACAACAACAAATGAGAAAAAAAATAGGCCATTATGATTTAATGCTTCACATCATGCATATTATTGGACAAGAAAAATACTTACAAGAAATTACAATCGCTCCAAGAAAGTTGACACACGAAGAAAACTTACCAAACATAAAATAAAATTCTCATGATGAACCTATGAGAGAGTGTAACTACACAATTAAGATTATTGAGTCCTAACCTCACAATCACATTCTCTTGCATACTCAATATAAGGGTATATAATGATGGAAACATCTATATCAAATCCATTCCTTAAACACTCTTGATGACATTCACAACACGAAGAGAAACCTATACAAGTGATGGGACAACTAGGAGATACTGCACCCCAACTAAGTGATTAATCACCATTTCCCTTGATGCAAGAATCACTTCCCAAAGATTAGATGAGACATCTCCCAACCAAAGATATCTAAACACACCAACAAATATTTACAAGAGGTTGTTCCACTAGGAGGTACTAACTCTCCATCAATTGGAATGCCATTGAATAATTTTTGTTACAAATGTACACTTCTCAATACAAATGATGAAAAATTTCAAATAATGACATTTCTCAACAAAAAAATGAGATGAAAAGACTCATGAGGCCAAGAGAAATAATTTTCATTTATAAAGTTTCCTTGAAAAATGCTTGAAAGTATCTAATGTCCAACAAAACAAAGCACAATTCAACATGCCTGAAGACACAATGTACATAAAGGATTCAAATCAAACACAAATTACATTACAAAAAAGGGAATAAAAATAAATGATCTAATATTCAATAGGATATAACACATTTTAGTTGCATTCCATGGTTTTTAGAACCTTCAAAGTTCAACCTCTTTGTATCTTTTAATTTGATTTTTATTTTTTTGCCTTCTAACCTTTCCATGACTTACCACTTGCCCACCTTTTCCTACTACATTGAAAATTTTGTGATGCCTCCAAACATAATTTGAATTGTAACTCCCAACTTTAAAAATAAGGCCAACTTCTAGGAGTCATAATTTTTGATATAGATACTTGATTGAGCTTTCCACATCCCCCCCAAACCTTGCCCAAAACTAAAGACTAGTTTAAGTGCTCTATGAAATGCAAGTTTAAGATAAAAAAATTTATTACATTAATCTTCTTCAAGAGTTTAGACTTATAATCTACTATAATAATTTGCCTCTTTATCTTCTCCATAGTTCTATCCCATCTAATTATATTTTCTTTTCCTCTTCAGTTTCTCTCTAATTGTATCTCCTTGGGCCACCAAATATCAACATAAATTTTGATCTTGGTCTTTGGAAATATAACTCTCTCGAGATTTTTTATCCAATCTATTAGTTTAGTATTGAGACTACCTCAATATGTAGAGCTATCAATCTTTGACTTTTTTCCAATCCTTTCTATGACCTTTAGCATATTGGCTTGATCAGGTTCTTCTTCTCCATCCTTTTCTTCAATTTGAGCATCTTCATGGGCTGCATCATATTTATCTTCATTTTCATCTCTCCTTCTCAATCAAAACCCTCTTCTTAGCTCTTCTTGGATTGCATTGTTCTACTTCTTCAAATCTCTAAATACTTCTTTTGTGATTACAACATTTCATCCACTATGGTTTCTTTGTGGAGGCATCTTACATTTCTCCTCCTTTTTACAAAACTTCATAGTGTAAATCTACCTCAATTTGACAATTCTTATTTCACCTTTAGACAAATGACCTCGAGGTACTAGTGCAAACCCCACTCTTCGACATTTTTTCTACAATCAGGAACAACCTATTGCGATACCACCTAATAGGCATTAGATCGCATAACACAAAACACAAAATACTTTACAAAAAATGGGAAACAAAAATAAATGATCAAACCTTCAATAGGATATAACACATTACAACTTCATTCCCTAGTTTTTGTAACCTTCAGCTTCTTTGTAGCTTTCAATTTGATTCTTCTTTTTTTGTCTTCTCAACTTGCCACCACTTGCCACTTTTCCTCTTTACCCACTACTTTACAAAAATCTTTAATACCTCCAAACTAAATTGAATTTGTAAAATAGACCAATTTCTAAGAGTCATGACTTTTAATCTCCGAATAGCTGATTAAACCCTTACCACTCCCCCTCACTTTAACCACACCCTTTTTTCTGAAGAGATTTGAGTGCTCTATAGCAATGCAAGTTTCAGATAAAAAACGAATTAGACATTAATCAGAGCTTCATTCAATCATTTAAAGGTCCAAACTATTTTGTATCAACAAACATACAATATTAAAATGCAAATATCTTCAACCTGATCCATTCACGCTTGCCAGCTTACTCCCACCTTGTGTTGAATGGGAGTACTGACACCCATTGAAAACATTGAAAGAAATAGAAGAATTTTGTCAAAACGTTATACCTAGTTGCCAAAGCACTGAGAATATCTCATTTATGCCAAATACAGTAGAGACGACTCACGTGAAGTTTTGACAAAAACATCATCTCATTTCAACTACAATAATTGTGGAATGTGCATTAAACATAACTAATGGTTGAAAGAGCTTTAAAAACTTTGAAGCAAATGCCATTGACAAGGAACAACAAGTAAAACGAAACATTGTACGTTTCATACAAACCCAACTTTTCAGGGGACCAAGATCAGAGCAAGTTGTCTATGTCTTTGATCGTATTCAATTTTTAATTGAAAAATCTAATTTTTACATAGATGTCAAATCAGAGACCTTGGGAAAACATAACCAAAACCAAGCAAGAAAATGGAAGGAAATGAAGGGCTTGAATATGATGAAAATAGAGGTCATGGCTGATTGATGCTATGCTATGCATATTGATGAAGCTTGTAAAAGTAAGGAGATATGGAGAATATGATGTGTATGCAGAGATAATCAACAAGTATCAAAATCTATTTCGAAAGTAGATATCTTTGACAAAAGGATGGTTGATTATTAGTGTTGTTGATTACGTCTTATAGGCCTTATGGATATAGCGAGGAACAATCTATGATAACATCCTCTTTGATAAATAATATGATGGAGAAAGATATAGGTTCAAGGCATGTGCATTGGATCTAAACATTCACCACATGAAAGGACTTGATTTGGCAATGAGTGGAGAGAAGAGATTCAATGTGTTCAAGGGTCAAAGAGAATGACTAGCACTTGCAAGGGCTTTATATCAAGATTATTCCATTTACTTGCAAGCTTAATGACACATCGAGTGTTGTTTATGTAATGTTGATGCTTGAATTTTATAAAATGTTATATTAGGTCTTCTAATGGCTCATAAAATATAAAGTTTATGTAACTTCTAAATACTTAGGTTATTCATATAGTGAATATACTCATAGTCATGGAGAAGGGGATTCTAAATTGGGTTAGCTATTATATAGAATTTCATTCATCATTTATACCTAAATCTCATCACGAGATGAGTAATGCATCCATTATTTTTATTAGTTCACATGGACAAACTTTACAAAACAATATAGAAATTGCAAATAATACATGGGATTTTGTGTTGAGGGAATTGTGAGAAACTTGTGCATCGAAGATGGTCAAATGAAAGACTAATTTATCAAGGTACCTTGAGATAAATGTTATTTTTAACAACAACAAATATAACTAGTTTAAACAAAAAATGACAAAACACAATAAGTTTCTACAAGGATTTATTTTAATGATTCAAGAGACACACGATAATGGATGAGATTGAGTATATATCATTTAATTCTTTTATAAAATCTAAAAAGGAAAAAGAAAATTACTTATAGGGAAGGCAATTGTATTTTTCCTATTAATTGTAGAGATATCATTAATAATGATTTCTTTTTCTTACTTTCTTTTCTTCTTTTCAGATGTTTATAGAATTTTTAACCTAACATTTTTTGATTTAGGGAATTTGAGAAACTTTGTGTTGTATAAATATAAAGATATAAAGAGATTTACTAAACTTTGTATTAATGTTTTCATCTTATTATGACTTTTCCCATTTCTGATTTGTAATATTTCTTTGTATTCATTCTTATGTATTGTTAGTCAAAACAATCATCTTTTATATCTAGTTCAAAAAAAGAATTGCAAGATTGTGTCTATTTGTATTTTAGATGTGTTCTTGCCCCTCCAAAATAATTTACTGTAAGATTCATATCAATGATTGTGCTGCAAACTTCGACTCTTCCATTGTTATTGCATATTCATATTTTCTTGTATACACGATTTTTCACTATTTTTTAGAAGTATGAAACCAAATCATGCTTAGGATTTCTCTCTTTCTTTTCCTTTTTCTCATCTTCAAATCCCTTTTATAGTTTCTAGTTAAATGTATATAAAAATCCACAAAACTCCTTATCATATGAAGGAGCTTACCCTCTTAAATGAAAAGGAAGTTCATCAATCTAATGATCAAATCTCTAATTATGGTGATCATCCAAATAAACGTCTGTTAGAAAAGTCGCAGTAATTAAAAAATATTATAGTGACAAATTTCTTAGTAACATATTTTACTAAGAAACAAAGTTTTGGTGAACCATTCTTTAGATAAATAAAAGTACATTGTTGAAAAATGGAAGTTCATAACTCCAATCAAAAGCAAAACTAAAACAATGTGAAGCAATGAACAAAACCCATATTAATGGTTGATAGTGAAACAATGAACAGAGCTCCATTCTTGTCCAGTGGACTGGGCACTGACATTTTAGATTCTTGATATGCCCACAAGATCCTTGTCCAGTTTTTTACCTCAACCACTATTTCTCTTCATATGCATGTTGATATTCCAACTCACATTCCAGCTCTCTTTGTCATATCAGCTTGGCCAAATTGAGAACATTAGTATTTGCATCACCATGTTTTATCCATGAATGTTCAATCATCTCATGATGCAGATTCTCCTATCAATTTGAAATCATCAATCTAACGTACTATTAAAACTATTGTCATTCAAGTTATAAACCCTAGCAATGTCATTCCAAGCTTTCTAATATAGTCATTCCCAACACTTCCCAAAACAGTTCAGACAGAAAAGCATGTGCCTTGCAAGCACTCTGTCAGTTCAAAGCCAAAACCTGCAAATATTTCAAAGCCTGAACGCACTCACTGAATACAATGTACAAAGATGCAGATATTCTGTGAGGCGATAATGTCATCTCACCGTATGCAATGAACAGAGATGCAGATATTCTCTGAGCTGATAATGCCATTCACACTTGCCAAATGGGTCTTTAGAATACGGCATTGACACCCATCAAAAGCATACAAAAACAAGAAGAATTTTGTCACACATTGTGTTTGCAGGTGCACTAGTATAGAAAACCCACGTGAAGCTTTAACAAAATGTCTCAAATAAACGTCATCTCATTGATGGCAATGATTGCAGCATATACAGTAAACGAAATTATTGAAAGAGCTTTAAAAAATTTCAGGCAAATGCAACTGAGAATTGATATCATTTAGGGGAATTGGCTGTAGTATTAAAGTATTGTTTTTGAATTCTTTACGTCTTCAAATACATTATAAAAACATTCATGAAAAAGGCCAATTGAATCCGTTGAATTGCCCAAGATTTTTGTCCCAACTCCCATTGAAATTATCAAGACTGCAAGACATTAAATATATTATTCTCTTTTGATGTGTATTTCAAACAAAAGAACAAATGTATTGTATGTGTTTCTAGAAATTTTCAGTCAAACCGGCCTTGGCATTGGTAGATTTAGAAAAACTTGAAATTCCTTCAATTGGGTTTGAGTGTAAAACTTGTAGTTTCAATTGGGTGGTTGTATTGTGCCGGCATTTGAATACCACCAAACCAGGTCAATGTGCATCCAAAACATTCCCATTGTTCTTCAATTCTGTTGGCTGTTAAACTTGAAATTTGTGTGAATATCAACTAAAATGTGCATGGGTATGTATTTATACACGTCTAGAGTTCAATTGTTCTTGTGGGTATGTAGTTTTCTTTGTGGATTTTAAGTTATAGGTATTCAATTTTTTGTTTATTGGTTAAAAATTGTTTTGTGTATGTCATGGTTTATATTTAGATTTTGATGGGTATGTAATTATATACATCTAGAATTCAATTATACTCATGGGTATGTAGTTCTTCTTGTGAGGATTTAGGTTTACACATTCATCTTTCTTGCTTAAAAATTGTTTTGCACTTGTGGTTTATATTTGTCATTTTAATAATATAAATATAAGTTACGATTTGAATGCTGATCATTTATGCAATCTTTTAATAGTTGTATCATGTTGTGCAAAACTTAATTGTCAAAATTTTAATTTGGATCTCTTCTCTTTGCTTTAAATTATTTTACTATGTATATACCATTTGTACAATCATAATTTAGATTTATAATCAAGCTAAAATTAACACAATTAAAATTTAGAATGGTGGTTATTGATTCAAAGAAGGTTTTGACAAATTGCTAATAGACTTCAACTAATCTAGCAATTTTTTTTCTCAAACTCACATTTAAAACCCGTTTTACAAAAAATTAATTCTTAATGATTAAATTCATTTGCAAATGGCTCTTTCTCTATTTATTCCCTCTCTTGTGAACTTCTGAAGCAGTCACCGATGAGGAGGGACCTCAAAGAGATCAATTCGGACCGGCCAGCAAGAGTAACACAACGGAAACACAAAGATATGATGGAGGCAATGCAAAACAGATTATTTTATTTCATGAAAATTGATTACAACCAACCGGTAACAACCGGGTTACAGCATAACCGGCTCACAGGCCTGGTAGAACATACAAAATAGGGCACAACCGAGACCTTGAATCTTAAGATCTATCTTCTATTCAAAATCTCGCTACTTGATTCTTCGATTGATTACACTCTAATGTGCAATTAAAATTATATATACGATCCAAAGGATCCGGTTGGCCCAAAAAGGGATCAAAACCTGAAGAACAAGACCTAACAGGTAAAATTAACAAGGTCGGCCTCCGCCAAGAGATTCCTCCAAAAAATCCAAAGGATGAAGTGTAGATCGCAGGAAAAGGTCAACCACATGCCAAGGATCATCGGAATCAACGCGCAAGGCTCCACAAGCTTCGGAAGGGGTTATGGTAGATCACCAAAATAGGTCCAGGCAACCGGTAACAAGAACTGTCAAGGAAACCGATAGCGATAACTTATCAAAAAATGATCCAAATGCGATGCAGTCTGGAACTAAGAAAGATGATCAAGTCTTTAAGTAGAATCCAACTCCATAGGATCCGGTGAGCCAGAACCAAGATATACAGAAAGAAAATCTAAAATTGCAAATTGAAAGAAAAACAGAAAGAAAATGTTTTTGGTTGATGCAAGATTGCTATGAATTGGGGATGATCTTGCATCAAACATCCAAGGTTATTGAAAAAGCGAGCCTCTCACTTTGCTGGGGTCAGAGGAAAACTAAGGCGGTCTACCTTTTCCTGAGAAATCCAAGATGAATCTTCAACTGGTCTGTCCTTCCACTTCACAAGATACTCCTTATACTGACTACTCTGGGTACTACGCCCAATCCTACTATCCAAAATTTCTGCAACCTGATCCGATTCCTTCCGGGGGCAACTGTTTCTCCAAGTTTGCAATATTGTCCTCACTAAATTCTGGTTCATGATACTCATGAAGATCTGCAATGTTAAACATAGGTGAAATACTTGGACTATCCAGTAACTCCACTTCATATGCATTTCCAGAACTGAACTTCCTCAAAATCCTTCAAGGTCCAAACTTCTTCATCTGCAATTTGTTATAAGTTCCAACCTGAAATCTCTCTTTTCTCAGATATACCATCACTTCATCGTCAACTTCAAATTCCTTATGTCTCCTCTTCTCATCTGCCTTCTCCTTATACTTGTTGTTCATGTCCTCTAAATACTGCTTAACCTGAATATGCAAGGCTGCCATGTGATCTGAAAAGTCTTCTGCTTCTGAACTTCTTCGATCTTCACTCCTAATATCCCCCAATTCTGATATACCTCTAGGATGCACTCCAGTAACAATCTCAAAAGGTGTTCGTCTGGTACTCCTATTCATTGAATTGTTGTAGGCAAACTTGCTTGTGCAAGGATCAAATCCCAACTTCTGGTTTTATCTCCAACTAAACATCTCAACAAGTTTCCCAAGCTTTGGTTAACTACTTCTATCAGTCCATCAGACTGCGGATGAAAAGTAGAACTAAACTTCAAATCTATCTTCATCTTCTTCCAAAGAGTTCTCCAAAAATAGCCAACAAACTTAGTGTCTTTGTCTAAAACTATGCTCTTCGGTAATCCATGCAATCTCACTACTTACTTGAAAAATAGGTCTACTACATGTAATGCATATGATGTCTTCTTACAAGGTATGAAATGAGCCATCTTCGAGAATCTATCCACTACCACAAATATAGAATCATTCCCTCTCGGTGTTTTAGGCAATCCAAGTATAAAATCCATGCTTATATCTTCCCAAGGTCTTATCGATATTGTCAAAGGTTTATATAATCCCACATTTTGACTACTACCCTTTGCAACCTGACAAACTCTACAACTTTGAACATATCTCTTAACATCCTTATGAATCTGGGGCCAAAAGTATTGCTCACTCACCAATGCTACTGTTTTGTCAATGCCAAAATGTCCAGCTAATCCTCCACTGTGTTTTCCCTTTATCAGATTCTCCCTCATAGAACTCTTAGGTATGCACAATTGAACTCCTCTGAATAACATCCCATATTGAATGAAATAATCCAACCACTTGCTTCTATCTACCATAATTGGTTCTCTACATGCTTTCCAAGGTTCTGCAAAATCTGGGTCATCATCATACAAGGTCTTCAAATCTTCAAATCCTAATACTGTCACTCTCATCTCCATCAACAAATTCCTTCTCCTATTCAATTCATCAGCAACTTTGTTAGATTTCCCACTTTTATGATTCAACACAAAGGTGTAACTCTGCAATAATTCTACCCATCTCATATGTCTCTGATTCAACTTACTTTGACTATTCAAATATTGCAAAGCTTGATGATCTATATACAACACAAACTCCTTAGGCAACAAGTAATGTCTCCACTTCTTCAAGGCTTGAACTATGGCATAAAACTCCTGATCATACACTGAATATCTCCTTCGGGCATCATTCAATTTCTCACTGAAATAAGTTGATGCTCTCCCTTCCTGACTCAAGACTACTCCTATTGTTGTTCCACTTGTATCACAATCCACTTGAAATACTTTATTAAAATCCGGTAAAGCCAACACATGCTGCTTAGTCACTTTCTGCTTCAACAGTTCAAAACTTTTGTTTGCTCCGATGGTCCACTTGAATTCCTTCCGATCTCCTCTCGTGGTCTTAGTCATAGGGTTACAAATTGAACTGAAATTTATGATAAACTTCTGATAAAAACTAGCCAATCCATGAAATGATCTTACCTCTCCAATGCTTTTCGTTGTAGGCCACTCAATAATTGCTTTCACTTTCCCAGGGTCCATCTTCAAACCATCCTCAGATATCACAAATCCCAAATAGACTAACTCATCATTCATGAAAGTACACTTCTTAATATTTATCAACAACTTCTCTTCTCTCAACCTCTGCAAAACTTGTTTCAACTGCAACAAATGCTCCTCTTTTGTCTTACTGAAAATCATAATGTCATCCAAATACACAATAACAAACTTACTCAATAATTTCTTCAATACCTCATTCTTCAGCCTCATGAAAGTACTCAGTGCATTAGTTAACCCAAAAGGCATTACCAACCATTCATACAGTCCTTCATTTGTCTTAAATGTTGTCTTCCACTCATCTCCTTCTCTGATCCTGATATGATGATATCCACTCTTCAAATCTATCTTTGTAAAGTATTATGCTCCACTCAAACAGTCCATTATGTCATCCATCCTAGGCAAAGTAAACCGATATTTCACTGTGATCTTATTTATTGCTCTAGAATCAGTACACATTCTCCACTCTCCATTCTTCTTAGGTGCTTATATTGTTGGTACTGCACAAGGGCTTAGACTTTCCCTGATCAAACCTTTCTTAAACAACTCCTGCACTTGTCTATTTAGCTCTTCATTCTCTGTCAGTGTCAACCAATGTGCAGCTTTGTTAGGCAAACTAGCTCTGGGAACCAAGTCCATGCAATGACTAATACTTCTCATAGGTGGCAATCCATCAGGTACAATATCTGAAATGATGTCTTCATATTTTGTCAGCAAAACTTTTATCTCTTTCGGTTGTTCTCCTTCCTATTCAGGTTTCTCAGTCTTCTTAGGAATTAAGGCAAAACACACATTCTCACCTCTCAGTCCATCTAGGAATTTCCTCCCATCTACCAAACAGATACTAGCATTAGTACAAACTTCATTCTTCAAAGGTTTCTCCAAAGGCAACAAGGTTTGCTTCATCCCATTGGCCACAATAGTGTATGTATTCTTCCTCCCATCATGTACTACCTGTTTATCAAACTGCCAAGGTCTACCCAACAAAAGATGACAAATATCCATAGGCATAATATCACACAAGAATTCATCATGAAAGTTCCCAATTTTCAATTTCACCAAACATTGCTCACTTACTAACAACTTATGTTCATCCTGAATCCATGCTATCTGATAAGGCTTAGGGTGTTTCGGTCTCTCCAAATTCAACTTATTCACCATTTCTTCTGAAACAAGATTATCTAAACTACTACTATTAATAACAACTTTATAACACTTACCGGATACCTTACATCTGGTCTTGAACAAATTCTTCCTCTGCAAGGGCTCTTCATCTCCGCTGGTATGACACAAAGCTCTCCTATCATCAACAGTTCTCCATCTTCTGGTTTGTTGTCTGATTCGGTGGGGTTTTCTTCCACCACTGCTGCTCTTCCAGTATTCTCTATCTTCTTACACTCGAATGCACGATGTCCTTCTTCTCCATACTTATTGCAAGTTCCTCTAAATGTTCTCTTGTCCTGTCTTCCAAAATTCTCATTCTGGTAGCCATCCAATTCTCTCATTCGGTAGAAATTTCTATCATCTTTCTAGTATGAATTACCTTCATTGTTCACTTCCTTGTCCTTGTTTTGATCTGTACTAGTTCCTCTTCCTCCTTGAAATCTTCCTCCGGTAAACCTTCCACCTCTATCTCTCTGCCTCTACTCATGTATTTTGTTTAGCTTCTCGTCTGCCTTTAGGGCATACTGGTAAGTCTCTTCAGCACTCTCCAATTCGATCAAAATGAGTTCATCTTGTATAGACATCCACAATCCATTCAAATATCTTGCAACTTATTCAACTTCATCATCAACATGTTCGGATATGATGTTCAACTTGTAAAATGCTTCGATATACTCCTTCAAACTAGATTCTTCTGTCTCAAATTTTGCAACTTCCGGAACAAATTCACTTGATAATCAGCTGGCATAAACTTTGACTTCAACTTAGCAATCATCTGATCCCATGTCTTAATCTTCTATTTACCTCTTCTTTGTCTATCAACTTGCAAATGCTCCCATCAAAGAGATGCATGACCTTTCAACTAGGTGCAGGCATATTTCATGTTCCTCTCTTATGTAGTGTTTTCAAAATCGAAATACTTCTCCATCTTCAAGATCCAATCCATCAATTCATCTGAATCCAACTTCCCATCATATTCCAGTGGGGTAAAATGAGGTTTAGTATTCGCCCTACTCAAAACCCTCAAAAACCTTTCCTCATCCGGATCAACCACCAATGGGTTTACTTGTTATGTCGGGGCTTTTTCTCCTTCATCTTCACTTACATCTTTGATATGTTGACCTCTTCTCTGGGTTGTCTCCACAGCTTCCAACCAAGTTGCTATACCTCACAACATCTCCATCAAAGCAGGACCGGCATTCCCATGTGCTCCACCATTCCTAGCTCCTCTTCGTGCCATCGTTTATTCTAGTCCTTTGTAGCTACAGGTCGGATCCACAATCCGCCACCCTACAACAAAAATTTTAGGACACGCAACCTCCGGAATGAAACTTTGCTCTGATACCACTTGAATCAGTCACCGGTGAGGAGGGACCTCAAAGAGATCAATCCAAACCGGTCATCAAGAGTAACACAATGGAAACACAAATATATGATGGAGGCAATGTAAAACAGATTGTTTTATTTCATGAAAATTGATTACAACCAACTGGTAACAATCGGGTTATAGCATAACCGGCTAACAGGCCTGGTAGAACATACAGAATATGTTACAACCGAGACCTTGAATCTTAAGATCTATCTTCTATGCACAATCTCGTTACTTTATTATTCGATTGATTACATTCTAATGCACAATTACAATTATATATACGATCCAAAGGATCCGGTCAGCCCAAAAAGGGATCAAAACTCGAAGAACAAGACCTAACGTGTAAAATTAATAAGGTTGACCTCTGCCAAGAGATTCCTCCGGAAAATCCAAAGGATGAAGTGTAGATCATGGGAAAAGGTTTGCCACACGCCAAGGAACATCGGAATCAATGCCCAAGGCTCCGCAAGCTTCGAAGGGGTTCCGGTAGATCACCAAAATATGTTTAGGCAACCGGTAACAAGAACTGTCAATCTGTAACAAGAAACTGTCAAGGAAATCGATAGCGATAACTTGTCGAAAAATGATCCAAATGCGATGCGGTCTGGAACTAAGAAAGATGATCAAGTCTTCAAGTAGAATCCAATTCCACAGGATCTAGTGAGGCAAAACCGAGACACACAGAAAGAAAAGTTGAAACTGCAAACATAAAGCAAAACAAAAAGAAAATGTTTTTGTTTGATGCAAGATTGCTATGAGCTGGGGATGCTCATGCATCAACTTCTCTTTCTTCTAACATCGTCTTATTATTGGGACTCATTTTTATTGCTACATAAGTTGTTTTATGAGGGTGAAGAGGGGCATGTGGAGGCTTGATATAATGTTATACTTCATCTAAGACATGGATAACTTTAAGAAACCCCCCATGGGTAAAGGTGTAAAATCCTGGCAAATCTTTCATTATTTTGGAGGAATTTTTTTTTTTTTGGCGACTTTTTTTATTTAATAAGGAAAAAATATTAAATTTCGTTGGTGAATTTTTCTCAGTTGTGTAAGAATTGTACGAAAAATTTAGGTGATTTTTTCATTCTTTTTGGGAAAAAAATTTAATTTTATTGGCGAATATTTCTCTATTGCATGAAATTTTAAAAAAAAATAAGGCAAATATTTCATTATTATTGGGGAAAATAATAATTACGTTGGCGATTTTTTCATATTGCATGAAAAATGTAGAAAAATTAAGGCGAATCTTTCATTATTTTTGGGAGAAAATAATAATTACATTGGCGAATGTTTTTCAATCACATAAAAATTGTAAAATAATTAAGGCGAAACTTCCATTTCTTATTGGAGAAAAAAAATAATATAGAAAACACATCACATCTTAGTTGTAAGTGTCCTACATATCCATATGAAATCTTTTAGAAAGTTGCTTTTTCGCGCGTATGAAATCTTGATCAAAGATTCTCTGCTATCCTTTTGCATAGAAAACACTGCGCCTGTCAGAGGAAGAAAAATATGGAGGATAGCACAAATTTAATATTCAATGAGAAGCTGCCAATATTAATCTGTGTTGAGGTTTGTGAGTCATGTACAGGTGTGAGGACTATTGAAATGAAAGCTTTCTTGTGGTATATTTTATATCATGAAATGACAGAAAAGTACACCTTGATCACAGATTAATACAATTTGTGGAATAATCCAAAGTATACACATGACAATTAGTTGCCACCACTTTGTAAATTTAGAAATAGGGTCATTATTCACATGCTGCATTTCAAAATGTAGAAAATAGACATATTTCTAGAGATAAGTTTTTAGGAAGTGTTGTAGCCTTGCTTGTAGAGGTTTTAAAATGAAGTGCATAGAAGATGCACCTGAATTCTGGCATAAGGAGATATGGTTGAAGGTTTGCAGATGCCATGAAGTAAACCGGATTGATGACTTACCTTGTAGCCAGAGGGATTTTAAAATAGCCAAAGGTACCCATAGGGATTTTAAAAGGCTTGACTGCAACTACAGGCTTTAGTTGTAGTTGCAAATAATTATGATCTCTCTGCCAACCACCATTTCCCCCTTATAATGGGTAGAATGTAGAGAGAAACTTGGGTGAAGACACGGGAGATGTAGTTTTGGAGTCAAGCATCCATGCTTGATCAAAGTTCTCCTCTACTAGGAAATGCAATGAGAATCTTGTATCTTGGTATCCTCTACATGAATAACCATAAATGTGTGATAGTGGCATGGCTCATAAGGTAGTTTGCATTCATGGAAGCTTTCTGTGTCTCGACACCAAAGCTTTCATGTATACTGGCTTGGCGGTTTTATGGCATCCTATACATGCAATACATGTTACACATTCTTTAAACGGTCAGTTGCTTGTTGCATTCCTTATGATTATAAAAGAAATACCAAGGTTGTAAAGGAGGATTCTAAAATTTTCTTATCTCCGAGGAGAGTAGAAATAGGGATTTGTCTTGTCTGTTTGTGTAGGGTGGTGTCATGGTGAAAGAAATTAGAATGTACACTTTCTCTCTGTAGTTTTTCAATTACTTAATGAATAGACTACTATATTGTTGCTAAGATTGTCTCCATTTGTACTTTCTGATGTTACATGAATGATGAATCATAATATTAAGGATTTTTGTTTTGTCTTGGCAATTTCCTTGTCATTGTGTGATCAATGTGTTAACATTAGGAATTAATGCTCGAGTGGTTTACTCATTTGAAATGATCTTCTTCTTGGGTTTACATTCTTGATCTCATATTTGACTTTGTGCCCTGGACATAAGCAATGGTCTATTGAAGCTATTCACTATGTTTTTGAAAAATAACCCATATAGTAAACACGCCATGGTCGTTGTAACTTGTATAAAAAAATAAATAAAGAAGATATATATACTATTAATATATATCGGACAAGGCAACTTATGGTAAGTGTGCATTTAATGAGACATTTATGATGAAGTCAATTGAATGCCTTTAAATTGGGCTTTGGGGTATTACCGTATTTCCATTTTACATGTTAGAATTGGAAACACAAAGGTGGGAGTGATGGACACACCAATTATGCTTAGGGAAATGAAACAATAGACAACGTTTGTAGGTGAAGTCGCTGATAAATAGTTAGGGGGGGTCTTGGTGAATGACCACCCGTGCATAATGCATGCGGTCAAGACAGTGTTAGGATTGGAGTTTCTGATGGCGTATCATAGGCATAGGATAAGTTCGGATATTCTGACCTTTTTTCTTGCCATGGTGTTATATATGAGGGTTTCCAAGGAGTGGGCGAAAAAACTCATCCATATGAAGTTTGAGCATGCATATCTGTGCAACATTGATGCAGTGATCAACAATGTGGATGAGAACCTCCTCATTCCCCTTCTACAAAAATATTACATTTGGGGGTTTCTAAATTTCCAATTGTGCAAACACAAGATGCCTAGTTGCTGCAGGGTGGAGGAGTGATATACTATGTAGTATCAATTTCCTCCTATATGTAGCCAAAATTAAGGAACCCGAGGAGGACGATTGGCATTGGGACAACCTGACCACTAAAGAGTTGCTAGATGAAGCTGAAAATGATGAGGTAGATGCGGTTGAGATTGTAAGGGCCATTCTCTCTCATCCTTTTGGAGTTTTCTATCTTTCTACATAGGTACTTAACATGGTCTTATTATTGGGACTCATTTTTATTGCTACATAAATTATTTTTATGAGGGTGGATAGGGGCATGTGGAGGCTTGATATAATGTTATACTTCATCTAGGATATTGTTATGTCCTAATTGTATTACTTCATCTCTTTACTAAATTATTTTTTCTTTGTATAGGTAGCTAACAATACAACGTGTCACTCCTAAATTCAATTTATTAAATGCCACTACTCCCTCAATTATTTATTAATAAATTGGGTACCATCATCATCTAATCAAGGGCTACCTCTTTCTTATTTGAAAAATTTACTCATCTCTTGATTGAGAGTTAACTCGTGACCTCTTAAATGTGTTTCATTTTTTACTTACTCATCCAAGAGATGAACATATATTCAAGTAAATTACTCATTGTATTATTTTTAGTAGTTCATTTTTTCTCAATTAATATTAAATAAATTTTTATTTTACTTTAGTACAATTTTATAACTCATTCATGGACATCGAGTTCTAAGTTATTTTATACATCACAATATCTAGCATTAATAACTCTAGCTAAACCTCCAAATTTAAAATACCATCAAAATCGCTTGTAACTAAACCAATACAATTAACATACCATCAAACTAATTCCAACTAAACCACCATTATTAACATGACATCAACCTAACTACTAGTGATAAACAATTTTCTAAATAAACTATAATGAGTCACTACTTATGATTAACTACTAACAATTGATTGCCTCTTATTTGTATTAATGTTAAGCATTTAAGAGTTATTTTTCATAATTGAGATCAATTCCAAATAGTTTTTTTTATCAACCTTGAGTTAATTATATCATTTACAAATAAATTGTTTTATCCTAATCAATTTTAGTCTATTATAAAGTTAAGACATGTTACCTAATTCGATATAAATTCAAATAATTTCACCTAATTTAGATAATATATATTTTTTGTTTAGTTTTGTCTAATTTGAATCAAATTAAAAAAAAACATCAAATTTCATTTATATTTACTATTTTTAATTAGTATTGACTTATTTCTTCTAGACTAGATCCAATTTCAGCTTAATTTAAATTATTTATGTCCAAATAGATAAAAGTAAAAATTGTTAAACATTTTACCATGTAAAATTTGATAAAACACTTTTAAAATTATTATATTTTACTAAAAAATCACAAGTAATCTAATATATTACATTTGATACTCATTTTAAACAAAACTTTAACACTTAATAATTAAATTTATCCACAAATTTCCCTCTCTATACTCTTTCTCTTGTTGAGTTCTCTCTTTCTCTAAAAGGGGCCTTTGTCCATCATTCTTTTTAAGAATTTATATCTTTATACATACATCCCTAATATGATATTAATGTTAGAATTTATTTTTGTTGTTTCAATTATATTTATGAGTGTGGAGAAGGGACCATGAAAGCGTGATATATTTTATGTATTTATTAAATTTATTTTTCTTACTCTGAAGAGATAATAATATGTCATGTATTTGATTTTATGTCATTAAGTGTCATTGCTCCTTTAATAATTTGTGATTAGTAGAATCTAAAAGCCTTATTTTTCTAATAAAAGATTATCTCATTCTTACTTGACTAATTTCATTCATTTTCTTATTGAGAGTTAATTCACGATCTCTTAAATGTGTTCCATTTTGACTTACTCTTTTAAGAGGCCTAGATATATTAGTACTTCTTGTATTGTTTTTTAGTAGCTCAATTTTTATTAATTAATATAGAATGGTGTTATTTTATTTTATTAGTTTATAACTTATTCATTGGCATTAGAGTATATGGAAGATTAAAAAGTGGTTAAATTCATTTTGAAGTAAAATTTAACATAATGCAAGCATGTTATAACATTCTCACTTTATATTTGTATTGTAAACACAAAATTACTTTTTCTAATTTACAATGTGTGTGCATTATAACATGCACATTCATTTTATTTAAATTTTCTTTTAAGCACACCCTTAGGTTTGGATTTGGCTTCGATATTCTTGGCCCTACATGTAAGGTCCTCAAAGATGTTTTTTTGCATTATATACATATCCAAAATGCTTTCAATTAGTTTTATACATTTAAGATATTTTTCTAAAAAAATGTCACAATAACAAGAAGCTCTTTCTTATCTTTCTAATATATATATTTTTTATAGATTTTGAATATATTAAAGTTTTAGTCTTTAATTTCTTTTACTGATATGTTTTTTTTTTTAAAAGAACCTATATATAGATTTATTGGTGTCATTTTTTTATCCATTCATCCAAACTTTTAAAAAAATACATTTTTACATTCTAGACTCTAATCCATACACATCAAATTTTTTATTTTTTATTAGTTTAAAAAAAGGGGAGGGGGGGGGGGGAAATATGTTCAATTTTTCTATTCTAAATCTATCTATTTATGTTGAATCTTGTCATAGTTACGTCATTTTACCTATTCATTACACATTCACATCAAATCAAACAGAAGCCTAAAGAGGAAATACTCATATACAACATCCAACTCTCCTTTAGGATTAAAGATGGATCCTATTGATTATTATCCAAATGAAAAGTGAAAATAGTGATTATATAACTTCTTAGTTTATATTTCTAGGCTAAGATTCCTATTTCCACCATTTCATTTTTGTGAACCTAACTACTTATATTTTGCATAATTTAGATTTAGATTTTTAAAATCTGATTTTCAGTTATGAATCTACACAATCTCATTGGTTTGCACTTTCACATTTAATTATTTTTGTAATTAGCTACAGCTATCAAAAGTATTTGTTGTGTTGGTTCTTCCAATGAATTACTTGAATTCCTTTAGATATTTTTCAGTTTCTCATGCTTAAAGAGTTTAGGGTAGTGGTCAATGAACAAGAGCAATATGAAAATTGTCTCCTATGGACTTTAGGTTATACAAAACTAGGGAGGGTAATCCCATACAATACCTAAAACATACTAAACTCCACACATGAGGTATTGTAATTAGCAAAGAGCTCCCACTTCTTTAGATCCAAGTTTTACAAAAAAAAACACAAAAACTGTCGCCCAATTTTTGGATTATATTTTTAAATAAATTTGAGACTAGATAACCTATCTTTAAAAAAGGAAAATAAAAAGTAAAATAAAATTTACTTTAAAATTTTGTGATTCTTTTTTGAATTAGGGCCAAGATATATTATTAGTGCCTATCTAGGGTTATAGAGTCAACATTTAGAAATATACTACATATAGGCGACAAATGGATATCTATCATAGAGTTCCTAGTAACATCAACTTGCAATGATACCCTCAATATATGGTACACCTATAGTTCTTATTTGAGATCCATAACATCACACCCAAACCCTTATGTTTTACTTAGAGAAATTTTAATCTTTTACTTGAAAAGATGCAAAAAGAAAAGCATACACCATGGATATACCTTGGGATGAAATTAATAGAACTTATTTATTAATTTCAAAAGATTTGAGTACAATGAACATGGAGACAACTGAGATATATGCTCCAAAATTGTGTATTCATTCTAATAGAGATTTTGCCATACAATATAATTATATATTAATCTAAAAGTCTTCTTCTATAAAACACCTAAGAAACATACATGTACAAGACTATACTTGACTAACTAAAGACTTAAAGAATGAACCCCTACCAAATGGCCTAGAATTCCCTTTTATAAGATCAAGGGGGCAACAATCTTAAGGCCATTTACAATTTTACATCTTGGTAGGTAATCGCCTAAAGTTACAAAAAGACACTTCAAAAAGTTGTAGAAGAGACAAAAACATTCCTCCTTCATTGTTGGTAGCACTTTGAGGAAGTTATTTTTGTTGATGATTCATATGTTGTCTATACATTGATCCAAAACTAATTTGATCTTTACTGATGAAACAATAACTTATTTAACCTTCTATCTGATGATGTGGCTTTTGAACACGGGGCCTTCACTGGCTAGGCAATATTATATCACGTGCATTTATATTGGGGGGTTTAATATCCCCAAAATGAGGGTACAATATATTGCCTATTAGTGAAAATAGGGGGGTTTTTAATTCGAGCTATGAAAAATGAAATATTTGGCAAAAATATGGGGGCTTTTAATTCAACCTATGTATTGGGAGGGGGTGACAAAAATGGAGTTTAGGGCAATATTTTTTGAAAATAGGGGGATTCTTTAGTATGCCGTGAATGCATGTGCTATAACCCAAGTTCACTAAGTGAAGCCCCCGTGCTTTTGAAGCTCCTTAAGATGATAACTTGAAAAGTAAATCAAATCCTATCCATTCACTTTCTCCCTAAAATTAAAACATGGTAGTTGTAGAGATGGTCGATTGAAATGCAAATCAAATATTGCATTCATTCCATTTTAGTTCAAAAGCTAAAAAAATATGTGGTTCAATAGTAGAAAATGCCTTGATGATGAAAAATTAAAATGCAAATCAAATTTGCATTCTCTTTCCAAGTACAACTACAAAATTGTTGAGTGGAACCGATCAAAAACATAAAAAAAGTTGATTATGACCAAAATCAATCAAGTGGCTTGCAATATTGTTCCTTCCATTAGATGTAAATGACCTCATATGACCACTTGAATGCCTGAATTTGTTGAGTGTTGGCTAGATGTTCTCGCCACCTGCTATATAGTGTTTCCTTAGGCCCCATAATGAATCTGTCAAATCCATGCTTTAAAACAATAACCTTGCCCAAGGTGATATTAAACATCTGAAAAGCAACCTGATTACCTAAATCAATAAATAAAATAATAATAGGCATCTATAAATCAAATTTTGATCTCCACGCATTATAGTATTCTATTTTTTGATTTGCATTACGAATGTCTAGGATTGTTTAATGATGCAAAGTATGAAAGAAGCCAAATTTTCACTTAATCTTTTGCTCAACCTGTTGTAACTACCGAAATTAACTGATAACAACCTTTGCTATCTTCTTAGTTGGCCTTAAAGCTATAGAGCATTTGGGTCATCTGAATAATTTGACAAGCACAATTGACCCAAAATAATGGAGGAAATAATGAAAAACTAAAGGGATAAGTAGAATTTGATCGATAAGTATATGCAAAGTGCAACCATGTTTTGGGCATAGTAGTGGGCACGTGCTAGCAACAATCCAAAGCATTACCTCTCTCACATGTACTTCTTCTAGCTTGGAATATGCTTTGGTCTCCAAATATAGTTTTCATTAGTGTTAAGCATCATTTTGTTCCAACACTTTGATCTTGTTATATTTCATACTTTGTAAATTGATTGTCTAATATAGGAATATAACAATGTAGACATAGAATAACATTTAGTATCCACTTAATTATAGTGGAGAGATGTCTATAAAAAACTAAAAAATTAATGAACAATACTTATAATAAACATAATAAGAACTTGATGTCAAATTATTGTAATATTAGGTAGCAACTTTAGAGTAGCATAAAAAATAAAAAACAATAAAGCAGACAATAACTTTTAAAAATAACAATACAATTATATGTCAATTGTTATAGTATTCTGGTATAGTGGGAACTAATAATTTAACAAAGTACACGGTCTTTAGTCAATTGATAAAGTTGAATGGCTTTAAAAACTCGCCAATAATCAAGTCTTATTGAATACAATGACTTGACACCCTAGAAATGACACTAGAATCAAGTTGTACTAAGTGCAAAGACATATATTCAAAAAAGTTGAGGTCATGATCACACCTTACTAGTTATTATCACTACCTTGTAGATGGTTTAAGGCTATCCATATAATGTAGATGTAGAATTACATTTAATATAGCCGTCCATATAAAACTACAAAATTAATGAATAACATTCATCTTAAATGTAACCAATCATAATAAGAACTTGATGTCATGTCATCAAAATATTAAGCAACAACTTTTTGTGACATTAAAAATAATAATACAATTGTATATCAATTGCTATAGTATTCTTGCATAGTAAGAAGTAATAACTAAACAATATTAGTCAATTGAAAAAGTTGACCGACTTCTGAAAAAACTCACCAATAATCAAATCTTCTTGAATACAATAACTTATCACGCTAAAAAAATGGTACTAGAATCAAGTCATATTAAGTGCAATGACCTAATATTTCTAAAAAAATTGAATTACTAATAACAATAACTCAATTATATATATATAACCCCATCTTGAATCTATTGATAAAACTGAAAAAATGTATGATTAAACACCTTAAAATGATAAAACTAAAATCAAAACGTTTATAATACAATAACCTAAAAAAACATAAAAATAAAAATACAATAACCTAATCAAAACGTTTATAATACAATAACCTTTTAAAAAAAAATAAAAAATAAAAAAAATACAATAACCTACCCTGAGAAGTTAACACTATAATCAAATATAGTACAATAACTAAGCACCTTAAAAAAAACGGAATGCCCAACACATGTGAGCCCTGTTACACACAAACACATGCTTTTGAACTTTGTAATGAATTATAGCCATCCATTCCACGTCAGCTACACGAATATTCCTATAGCATCTTAATCTCGATCCCTTTCTCATCTGTTCCATTAACAAGAATCGTGTACACGTGGCATCTTTCTGGTTCAACGTGCCTTCCTCTTTTGGAATGCCACGTGGCATGTATTTCATGACACTCTTACCTTACTACTACTACCACAGTTTAGACGCGCTAATATCACCCGAGAAGGAAAATTTTAAATAGATTATAAAAGAAAAATTATAGGATTATTTTAATTTAATATTTAAAATAAAGTATATTTTTTAATTTAATATTTAAAATAAAGTATGTTTTTTAAAATAATATTTAAAATAAAATATATTTTAATATATTAAGAATAATTTTGTACAAATAATTATTACAAAGAATTTCCTTGATAAATAAGGTTGACTTTCAAATTTAAGTCATATTCAAATTAATTAGATTGTTTTTTGATTGAAAGAATGAATTTTATATCACTAAAAAAATAAAAAATTGATCTAATTGTTTCTATTTTAAAATAATGGAGATCTAATTACTTTAAAGGAAGTGGATGGAAGTCTCTATAACATTATTAACTTCTACAATTATTTATTACTAATGGTTAATGACAAAAAATCTTTAATGGTGTCAATTATCACTACCATGTGAATGACTTCAATATATTATATATAATATAGACAAAATAGCATTTAATATGATTATAGTAGAGAGTCATCATTAAAGTAATATTAATAATGAATGGTACTAACAAGTAAATACAATCTATCAAATAAGAACTTTGCATCATGTCATTAGAATAGTGAAAAACAACTTTAAAATGAAAAGAAAAAGAAAAAAAAAAAGAGAAAGTTATAAATAGTAAATATTTTTAAAAAAAACTCTAATATTTTACATAAGAAACTTATGATGTGAATCTCTTGATAAACTTAAATAATTCATAAAAGCTTACCAATAATCAAATTTTATTGAACATAATAACTTTACACCTTAAAAAAGATGAAACTAGAATCCATCCATATTAAGTAAATGACCTAACACATTAAAAAATCAAATTCTATTGAATATAATAACTTTAAACCTTAAAAAGATGAAACTAGAATCCATTCATATAAAATAAATGACCTAACACATTAAAAAATCAAATTCTATTGAATATAATAACTTTACACCTTAAAAAAGATGTATATTAAGTGCATGCCCTAAAACATTTAAAAATTAGAGACTAGAATCATCTCGAATGACTATAAAACACCTTAAAAAGATAAAAGGCCAAAAATCACAAAATATTTATCTTCCAATAAAAAATAACCTTTGTTTGACAACTAAATGGAATGAAAAGGTGAGAGGAAAGGCACAAGCCCCACATAACTTAGCCCTCTTTACAAACTCTTTTGAAACTCAATCAAATATAACCATCCATTCTATGTCCCCTACACCCATCATAATGGATTATGGATGATAAAAGGCAAGCTGCACTATCAAATCCCAAGGAAAAAATATGTTGAGCTTATGTATATATTATTACTAAATAATTGTATACAATTATATTGAAATAATAAAAAATAAACTTCAATTGAACTATAAAATACTACCGCCATCATCGCCGTTGCATGGAAGCCGCCAATGGCCATTGACGGCTCATAATTATCTTGCATGATAACTTTGACTGCACGTGGGAGAGTCTCAAAAGGCCAAAGCAAATTGAGCAAAATAATTTATCCTGCAATTAACAGAGTACGTAGCATTCCACAGAAAAATATAGACGTACGATGACGATAAATATGCAGAATTAGATATGATGTGTGGCGCATATTTAATTTCGGCGCTAAGCTGGTGCAAATTCCTGATCCATTCCACAGATCTTGGAGTGGATGTACACCGTTCCGTATATTTTTGGGAATGTGCGGCATTAGTAATGGGACCCACTGGCAACTGAGAGCGGGCCCACCACCTCAAGTGCGCTGACCGAGAATGACATGTACCCCACTTACATATTAAATATAAATTTTCATTTTTAATATGACTAGGGATTTTTTTGTAATTGATAGGGGAAGAGCACCATAAATCGTACATTGGATTTTGATTTTATTTTAGTTGTCTTTTGGGTAGTAATGATGCACCCCATGGAATCAGTTATACCCACAAAGGTCAAAAAATACACATTTCAAAGGGTTGCACAACTGTTTCAATAGTTGTGTACAAATGGGCCAATTAATTACAAAAAATGATTGGCTATTAGTACAAAACAAATTTATTAATGGTGTTTTCACTATGACAGCTATTGGGGAATCAACATGACAATAAGGTGACAGTTAGATTTTACCTTTTTTTTTTAATGTCTTTTTATATATTTATGATATTTTTAATAGTATTTTTTAAAGATTTAATTAAATTTTTTTTTTTAATTGTATATATTAATAAAATAAATAATTTACAATAAAAATGTCTTTCAAAAGATATAAAAGAAAAAAAAAATATTAATTACATTAACAACTTAAAAAATAACCTTACATAAGAGTCCCAAGCTTACACCAAAGTTTGAGTATGGCCCTAATCATATATATGCATACAATGGTGCATGCAACATCATCAAGTCCTAACAAACTACTTATACATGATCATCATATGTCATCACCATCATCATTGTAATGACATGCCCATCTTCTTCAACTAAATATAAATTAACCGATTAGTCGGCGCAGTAATTGACGGGGGTATTTATTAATGGTAACTTCTCAAATCCACGTCCTACCGCTTTGACCGGATGTCATGGTTTTCACGCATAAATTATTTTTTGACGCACATTTTTAAACACGCAGGTACTCGTCGCCTCAGAATAAGCCGCCAAACTTGCACAAATTATTTTCCACACACATTTTTTAAAACAGTTACTCAATCTCGCAGGCCGTCAAAGGGGATGAGGTTTGACGGCCGCCATTAGCCGTCATCAAAGTTTTGAATTCTGACAGTTTTTTACCGTTCTGCATTTGTTTAATCAGTTATGAAGAATTTAATAGAATAGAGGAAAAATTGAAAGAGAAAACATTTTATAAGGCAACGGGTATTTCAAAATTTGTGAAAACAATTTCTTTTTTCTTTTAAATTTTGAATCAATATCAATGTTGCGGAAAATATGTGTGTTTAAATTTTTGAATAATATTTCTGATTTTATTTTTTATTTTTAAATTGAGTTTCTCATTGTTTTATTTGTAGCATTTTTAAAATTATGATAATTGTATGAGTTTTATTTTTTAATTAATTATTATAATTTTTAATCGATTGAAGTAATTTGGTTTTATGTATAAAATTTTGTGTAATGTTCAATTTGTGAAGATGATAAATTTTTAATAAAAATTTAATTATTGAATAATATATTTTATGATCTTTAATAGTTTGAGATAAAAAGTCAAATTAGATTAAAGAGAAATGTAAATGATAAATTATGAATAATATTTGGTTTAAAAGCTTCATCTAAGGTGTATATATTCTACGAACATTATTATCTCTTGCATGTAGTTAGCATGTTATTCTTTACCCACTCTAACATAGAGTAAGTTAGATGTCAAAACCTACTCATTATTTTTGGCAATTGTTCTTCTTATCTAATAAGTCACAAGAATGTATGCCATTTGTCTTAATGTAAGTCTTTATTGTTTGAAATAGTTATTGCTACCCATGCTCATAATTGGATGGCTTTTGCATCTAAGTAAGTCATTATTAATTTGAGGTAGTTTTACTAAAATTATATTATGGCTTATTAACCATAGTATTTAATCTACATATGAAATTTGTCCTTATTAAAAACTATAAACCGATGACAATTAATCTTGAAGTATGATCTATTAGGAATTATATATATTTTTTTAATATATATAATTTATCATATATTTATAATATTAAATAAAGGGTCTTAGCAAAATGAAATACTAAAGATTAGCTAATGATTGAGTTTTTTTTTTTTTGGGAAAAACATCATTTTTATGTACTCGCCACTATGTGGCACTTGTTTAGAATTATGCATCTTTCTTTGAAGACACAAGTTTTCCCATTTTTATTTGTAACTTACCAAGACAAAGTGTCAAAATCTATTTTTTTGCTTGTAAATCACACTTCTTCCTTTTCTTTTGAAATATGATTATTTTTTTTACTTTTTTAGATGACTGTACCATATCAATATTTTGAATCACATTCAATGATCCATCGTCAATATTTTTTTATTTTTTTTTTAAACCCCAAACAAAATTCTTCCTCTTAACCAGATTGCAATTGATGGTGAAATCCAGTCTAATGCATAAAACAATGGTCGTACGGCACAGCAGGAAGACGAGCACAGATGCCTAGTGTTAATCATTACGAAGATTCGAAGTTCTCAGTTCGTATTCTCCGGGTGAATTCGAGAGCGGCAGATGGATTTCGCCCAAAAGTTTACAGACCACGTATTTGCGGGATCCACATTTACAGTAGCCATGTGTCTTCTGATAATCTCGTCAAGGTCAATTTCCCATACAATTTCGTTCGCCTGTAGTTAAAATTTCTGAAAGGCGACATCTTGTTTTGCAGAATGCGACATTCGGTGGAACTAGGGTTTTGGAGCTTAGCATTTTAAATCTGATATTTAATAAGGGATGCATCTCTGGATTCAGTTGGAGGATTGCTCTCATGTCTTTTTTGCTGTTGCTGCTGCATTCTTTCAACGGCCTTTTGTCTTCTAGGGAGTACTTTATTATTCTGGGACGTACCTTAGTAGGCCCGCTGGAAGTGCCCAACAGGTAAACTTCTTCGTGGTGTGGCGCAGAGATTCGAACCTGAGACTTGCGGTTCACAATCGCTCTATCAGATCAGACACAGTACCTACTCATGTAGATTAGTGTATAGGTAGGTAGCGAAGGGGTGAAACAAAATAAGATGAGCTATTTGAGTGGGGTATATAGTTCTGGAGAGACCTTGGTTTACTGCGGATTATTCTCCCTAAATATTAGGATTATTTTAGTACCATACTAAAGGAATATGTTTTGAATTTTATCAAATATGTACAACCATCTCCTTTGGAATATTGAAGAGGGGGAGAATGATCTCTAGAGGGAGGCATTGAGGAGTTGAAGTTTCCTCGAATTGTTGAGAAGAACTCATTTTCAAGTGGTCATCTTTCTTTACATTCTCTCAAGAAGACTTGTCCAAATAAAGTTAACAAATTTCTTATTTGTGAGAGGGATTCCTAAGTATGAGGACGACAAAAGTTGAATGTGACAATTGAGGATGCCAATTGAGGGTCCTTAAATATCTAACATCTCCCTAATGGATTTCTTCTTTGGATAAGAATAGGAAGCTAGTCTCGTCATAAAGCTTTGCAATCTGGTTCCTTTTTTGTGTTTGAGGGTAGTTTGGTGAAAAAAATTAGAATTTCTATCACCTTTTTTATCCATTGATTCCTAGATCTCCACTTCCAGTAGATTCAATTAGGTTGTGAGGATCAATAAGGACTTGATTTTTTATTTATTATAAAGATATTATAAAGCTGCAACTCTATCCATTTCTACCTAATTATTTGAAGCTAGTCCTTGGCCTCCTTTTGAGTGAAAATGTTTTTAAAGGAATATCTATTCCAAACTTTTAATAACTTCATTTTTATGAATTTAAGTTTGTGAACAATTTTAAATGTAGTAGTGCCTTAAATGTCAACATTCCACCAACTTTTTATAATATTTTTTAGGTTTGGATGGCAAGTCCACATGATTTCAAATTTGAAAGTGTAAAGGACCTCACAATAAGAAGAGCTCTATTTTAGATGCAACATGATAGGGTTAAAACCAATTCTTAAGTGTAGAGGAGAGTTTGCATTGGTTAATTATATCTTAGTTGGTTGAAACAAGATAGCTATCAAGCCTAACCTAAATCAAACTATTATCCATTCTTTTATTAGACCAAGTAAAATGACATCCTTCGAACTCAATATTAACAAGACCCCCTCTAGATAGGAGGTTCTCCACCTGTCTAGCATACTATCTAAAAAATCTAAAGTTCTTCCCATTTTCCTAAAATGATAGAGAGTAGTTCTTTATCTTGTTTCTCTTGCATAATTCTTCCTAGGCCTTGAATTATTACCCACATATGTTGTCTTCCTAAAATCTTTATCCTTTTGGGAAGAAGAAGGAGAGTTCAAGGTACAATAAGGAGTAGTAGTAAAACTCAAATCTTTAGATCAAGCTCCTACCATAGGGGGCTGTTGATAGAGGCTACTAATGAAGAGTCAACCTTGTTTGTATTAGAAGTAGTCACCAAAGGGAGAACTTTAGGAGTCTCAACCTTCGACCTTGCTTGAGACTAAATTGTAGGGATCAAACTAATCTTGACTACAAGATTATGTTCCACCTTATCAATTCTTAATGTAGTCATCGGAGAGGGGGGCATCCATGAATCACAATCTTTTGCACTACATTAGGTTGGGTTGTAGGGATTGAATTGATCTTGACATCAACATTCTCCTCCAAAGAGGGCTTATACGAAGAAGAATACAATTGTTGTATGTTATTGACTCTTATAATTTAAGGTATATTTTTTTTCATTTATTATTTGATATCAATCATAATTAGTGTGATTTATGAATTATGAACCAAAATCTTATACAAAATTGTTGTTTCACTATTAATCATAATTTAATTATTTCTTATTTCAATAGGTGATATAATATTTATTGAATACAATGACTTAAAAAAGCCCACCAATAATCAAGTCTTATTGAATACAACGACTTGACACCCTAAAAATGATACTAGAATCATATTGTACTAAGTGCAAAGACATAATATTCAAAAAAGTTGAGGCAATAATCACTCCTTACTAGTTATTATCACTAGCTTGTAGATGGCTTAAGGCTATCCACCTAATTGTAGTGGAGAGTCGTCCATATAAAAATAAATAAAAAATGAACAACTCTCATCTTAAATATAATCAATCATAATAAGAACTTGATGTCACGTCATCAAAATATTAAGCAACAACTTTTGAGTGGCATTAAAAATTAAAAAGTTATAAATTAGATAATAATTTTAAAAAACAATAGTACAATTGTATATCAATTGCTATAGTATTCTTGCATAGCAAGAACTAATAATTAAACAAGATACAAGGTCTTTAGTCAACTAAGAAAGTTGGATGGCTTCTAAAAAAACTCACCAATAATCAAGCCTTATTGAATACAATGACTTGACACCCTAAAAAGATGATACTAAATTGAAGTTGTAAATATTATGACCTAATATTTCTAAAAATTCGAAACCATAATCGTACTTTGCTAATGACAGTAACTTGACATCTAATTTTTTTTATTAAAAAGGCTTATACCTGATCTTGAATCTATTGATAAAACCTTTAAAAAATATTAAAAAAACTTGCCAATAATCAAATATTTATCTTATTAAATACAATGATTAAACACCTTAAAATGATTACACTTAAATCAAATAATTTTAAATACAATCTAATACCCTTGGAAGTTAAAACTATAATCAAATTAAGTACAATAACTAACCACTCCAAAAAAGGCAAGGGAAAGCCCCACACAAGCTTTTAAACTTTGTAACAAATTATAGCCATCCATTCCACGTCAGCTGCACCCTGTTGGCAAATGCACACTCCAATGAGAAATTGTAGGTGATTGAAGGTTTTGTCATTGATGGTAACCTTGCAATCATATGATACCGGCAAGACAATATATCGACACCGACAACAACAAACTCTACACCGACACACATAACACTGGCAAAGGAAGGATACTGGCACCCTGGCCGAAAAGAATTTTGTTTATAATGTATTTTGTAATTAATTGTAAAATCATTGTAAGTCGACATGGCGAGTTGTAATATGACTCATATATGTATGAGATCATTGTAGAACATTTTGTAATAATGTGATATGCGAAATAAGACAGACCTAATATGCGAATTATAGGTTAAGGGTTTATGTATGAAGCAGAGCTAAAACTGGTACTAGATCTGGCATAGCAGATGCTATTTTGAAGCAGTACAAGACATTGGATTTGTATAATCCATTTTGTAAGTCAATGTGACTTCTTATTTTGTAGTTGAGTAGTGAGCTCCAGGCACTTGGCTTTCCTGCATGTGCAGGCCCCTATTGTAAGAGTAATATTCACTTATTGGTTAGTAAGAGAATATTGTGGGTCACAAATCCCACTGAGGTTTTTCCCACACCGGGTTTCCTCGTTAAACTATCGTGTTATGGTGTGCTTTTCATGTGGTTGTTGTTATATTTGCTTACTGCATTATTTTTGGTTTATTGGTATATTGTATTGATATGCTTTACATGTTTTAAATCAAGTAAATTATATAACCGGTTAGATACTGATTCACCCTCCCCCCTCTCAGTATCTTTGGGAATCCTAACACACCCATCCTAATAAAATGCACGAATATTCCTACAACATCTTAATCTCGATTCTTGTCTCATGTTAACCCTTGTTTGTTCTGTTAACAACAATCGTGTACACGTGGCATCTTTCTAGTTCTACGTACCTACCTCTTTGGAATTCCACGTGGCATGTATTTCATGGCATACACTTATCTTACTACCACTATTTAGAAGCGCTAATATCATTCGAAAATGAAAATTTTTAAATAGATTATTAAAAAAATTATAGTATTATTTTTAATATGTATTTATTTTAATATAATCCTTTAAAAAAAGTATATTTTAATATATGAAGGATAATTTTGTATAAATAATTATTACAAAGAATTTGCTTGATATACAAGGTTGTCTTCCAAAATTAAATCATGACTTTGAAATTTCAAATTAGCCATCTCTATATTAATAGTTATATATTTTTTTAAATATAATTTTACATTAAAAAATTAATAATTATTAATGTGAAATAATTAATAACATCAAATTTAGTGTCAAAGATATATTAAAATAGAGTTGATTATAAAGAGCTTAAAAGCCAAGTCTATTGCCCACAACTTACACAAACTTCTTCCAAAATTTTAAATGAAGTTTTTGTAGTTGTAGATTTGTTAAAAAGGATGGCAAGGAACATAAATTGTTTATTATCTTAACATGATTGTTTCTTACGATGTCTTATTAGTATTCAATTACATAGTTTTGAGTCAAACTGACTAACCCATTTTCGTAAGTAGTAGTTCACACAAACCTTTATGTCATGAATATGAATGTTCCACTTAGAGCTCATTGCATCTAGATGAAAGTCATCCCATCTCTCTTGAGCACGAGTGTTCTACTTAACACTCATTGCATCTGGGTGATGCTCACACAAATTCATCTCTCATGAGCATGAATGATTTTCTTAACACTCATTGCACCTAAATGATACTCAACCCACCTCTCATGAACATGGATATTCTACTTGATAATAATTGAATCTATGTAATACTTACAAGGGTGAACTATTGAAATATGATTAATAAGTTTAACTAAAAAACTATGCAATTAATTGTACTACTAAGAAGATTTTTTATAATTTAATTACCAATTAGTACAATAGAGAATAGAATTTGATACTTGAATAATTTCAACTAAATAAATTATGTGAAAAATCCAATATATTGAATTTATATTATGGATTGGATTATAGATTCTATAATTTATAAACTACATATTGAATAGAAATGTTTCTTTAATTAACAAAAGCTCTACACTAGAGATAGAAATGTACTAGTCAAAAGTCAAGTAATGGTAACTTGTAATTGTTAGAATGATGATTTGACTAAATTTCATTTATACTAGAATAAAATTAAATTGATTTCATTAGTATTAATATAAAATTAGAAAAAATAAAATAATCCATACATAACTTCAAATCTCATGCAAGTGATTGATCAATAGAATAATCATAATGGATATGTATCTTAACATGAGTGATGTTTTACCACGGTGGTTTGTATTGCTTGTAGTTGACCACTATAATAGTTGCACTCCTACTATTTTATTTTTAAAAATTATTCAATCAAATTATTTTCAAAATAAATTGGGAATAATCGGAGAAATGGCTATGCAATTCGTTAGACAAAGCAGTCACCAAAACGGGGGTTTCAATAATGACAATACAAGAATTCCTTCAACTATCGGTAGGGCTCCCCCTCTACAGAATCAACCATGGCAAATGGTGAAAAGCAGGCGAGCTGCTAAAGCTGAGAGGAGAAGGGAAGCTAGGATTTCAATAAACCTATCGAATGTTTGGTCGGGTCTCATTACATCACGAATCCCAGGCTGCGCCACTAAGGCAAATCACATCCCCTTAGGAAATAGGGCTGCTGCATTTGGCCTGTGTCAATCCCTTCAAAGGCCCCTACGGAATTCACAGCCACACTTCAATCAAGCAGAGGGTTTCATAAAACCTACTGGTGGTGGAGGAATGACCCTGCCATATCGACACCAAGACACCAAGCTTGCTCTGGTGATTAGGAATTCTCTTAACCATGCAAGTAATGTTGCCCTCAAGGCAAGAAGGAGAAAGTGTGCCCTAAAGCTGGTAACGCCCAACCTGGATTGCATTAGATTTCTACTCCTAGTGTCGCCTTGGAGTTGAGGAATTATTGTGAAGATTATGGGCTTTTTGCAAAATGGGGAGGAAATGACCGACCCCTTACAAAAATAGCCAAATGGTGGAAAGAAAAGTTCCAAGGACAGGTAAGTATCACTTCCCTAGCTAATAATTTTCTATATATCGAATGCCATAACAAAATGTTGAAAACTAAGCTATTGTATGAGGAGCATATTTTTTTACAATGGAGTAAATTTTAATTTCATCGACTGGCAATCTAAATTCGATGCTAAAACATTTGAATTCAAATCAACCTTGAAATGGATTAAAATTCACAGTGCTCTTGTTGAATTAATGCATGCCAAAATCCTCATAGAAATTGGGGATAAATTAGGCAAATTCATAGCCGTAGAAGCGAATTGGTCGGAAAAATCATATCAAAATTTTAAGAGAAATAGATAATGGCATGAAGAATTTAAAGAATATAACCCTAGATACAGTAGATGGCAATTATATCTTATCTCTGGTATGGTATCATGGTCCGAAAACTGAGAATTTATCATTCTACAAAAGGACTAACCCTAGCATACAAAAGCCTCAAGCCCCAAAACCAGATAAGCATAAAGAGATGTTTAACATAGTACATATTCAATTTAACTATGATATTGGCAGTTTCATCATAAATGTTGACCCTCAAGAGGTATATTATCATGCAAACCCCCCCCTCCCTCAGATCTACATGCAGAAAATAATCTAGACAAGATAGAACATAATAACGAATCCCTTGAGGGTAGGCATGAGGATCATATTCAGAGGGAATTAAACAACGTCATCGACAACTTAATGGAAAAACTAGCAGAAGAATTTGTAGGGGAGGTTTACAATGATGCTCCAGCAAACGTTGCAAACAATAACATCACTCTCAATTTATATTATGAATGAACTCCCCCTAGACCTCAGACTTTGGGTAATAACTCAACTGAGGTTGTACATGAGGAGATCGTCTTAGATTCTCCCAATATGGAGGACTCTTCTCTTGTTGTGGAAGGCTTGAATGAAAATGAGGAGAGAGAATTCATAACCAAAGAACTGATCAATATGCAAGAAGGGGAAAATAATATGGTATTGAACGACAACCAAAGCAATTTGTGTAATAGAGGCATCCTCCAGATGGTAGGTGATAAATTGACTCCAGACTGTGGCAAGTCCACTGCCAACAAAAGAGGTCGGAAGTCTTTTTTAGAAAAAATAAAAATAGGTGGGGAAGTAGAGGGGCAAACCAAAATCACAACTCTGTTGGGTCTGGGAAAGTCCCTCCCATCCCCCGTAAAGGAATAAATATACTGACATGGAATGTTATGGGCCTGGGCCCCCCTAATAAACAACGCCTAATTAAGTGCAGTATATTAAAATTTGTTATGGACCTAGTAATGATGCAAGAAATAAAATTGGGAAAGGCTGACATGACCAATTTTAGTAGAAAAATCGCCCAATGACAGGTGGAGATGGTGGATTCTATAGGGGCTTCGAGTGGGCTGGCAATAATGTGGAAAAAAATTCAATCACATTCACATGTTATGCCAAAATGCAGAATTGGATGGATGGCAAAGTAAGATTCCTTATCCTAAACATTGAGTTTATCGTCCTGAATGTCTATGGTCCAATCCCAACAGACAAGAAAAGATTAGTTTGGCAAGAAATAGAACAATTCTTAATAAACTAGGATGTGAAGCACACCGTCATAGGTGGTGACTTTAATACCATCTTGCATACAATAGACAAAACTGGTGGGATAAGGTCCATTAAACAACCACAAAGAAACTTCGCTAATTGGATAAGTGATAACAACCTCTTGGGGAAATCAGGACTAAGATGGGATCCCACACATGGAATAATAGAAGAAAGGAATTTTGCAATATTGCCGAAACACTTGACAAATTTTTCTTCAAAGGATACTTGATTGACTTTAAATTTGAATTAAAAGCCACAGTATTACCATGTCGGTGCTATTAGAGTTAATGGGGGAAGCAAAGATGACTGAGCGCCCATTCAAGTTCGAACTGATGTGGTTCAAACATGAGGATTTCTTCCCTAATATCTAGAAATGGTGGAATGAAGGTGTCTTTGTGGGATCTAAAATGTATTGTCTTGTCTCAAAGTTGAAAGAGATTAAACATAAACTATTAGACTGGAACAAAAAGAAATTCAAAAACATCTTCGAGGAGAAGATAAGAATTGAAAAGGAACTGGAAATATTGAATAACGATGTTATGCAACATGGGATGACTCAAACAACATACAAGGCATTAAAAAAACTTCTATGTGAATATGAGGATATTTTGGCCAAGGAAGAGATATTTTGGAAACAAAAATCTAGAGAAACTTGGCTAGAAGATGGAGACAGAAATACCAAATTTTTCCACATCAATGTCAAATTGAAAAGGGCAATAAACAGAATTACTCAGATCACCAGCAATAGTGGTCAGACCATTACGGAATAGAATCTTATTGCAGAGGATGCAACCCAGTATTTTAAAAATATTCTCAATAATTGGGAGCACTCAGATCTCCTTAACAATGGGGCCTTATTAAAAAACATACCTAAATTAATAACAAATGATGATTATCATATGTTGAATTCCAAAATCACCCATGAAGAAGTTAAAGCTGCTCTATCTCAATTCCAAGGGGATAAGGCCCCTGGGCCGGATGGTTTCCCTATCGTTTTTTTCCAGAAATGTTGGCACATTTTAGGAGACGAGGTCACTGATGCCCTGGAATCTGCCCGAAATGCAGGGAAGTTCCTGAAAGAAAATCAATAATACCTTCCTAGGCCTACTCCCGAAGAAGGAGAACCCCTCAAAATGGGAAGAGTTCAGACCCATTTCTTTATGCAACATGACTTATAAATTACTATCAAAGGTCATGGCCAATAGGTTGAAAAAACTATTGCCAGCCATAATATCAGAAGAGCAATGGTTTTGTACCAAATAGATCAATTTTAGATGGGATAGTTATAGTCCAAGAAGCTATCCACTCCAGTCAGGTCCAAGGCCAGCATAATATGATGATAAAACTAGATATTAAAAAGGCATATGATAAAGTGGATTAGTATTTCCTTTGTAGTTGCATGAGAGATTTTGGCTTTAACAAACAATGGGTAAATTGGATACATTTCTGCATATCAAACCCAAGGTTTTCAATCCTACTGAATGGGAAGCCAAAAGGGTTTTTTGAAGCAACTAGGGGCCTAAGGAAGGGGGACCCACTATCCCCATTTTTATTCATTATTATGTTTGAAGCCCTAGGAAGATTATTGGATGCATCACAGAGAGTTGGAAGGCTAATGGGTATCCAAATCACAGGAGGTGTAGACCCGTGCACACACCAACAATTTGTTGATGATACAATGATTTTGGGAAAAGGACAGTTGAATGAAGCCAAGGAAATCAAGAGAATCTTACACTCTTATGGGCTGACATTCAGGGAAAAGGTCAATGAGGAAAAATCTAAGATATTCTTTTTCAACATGACAGTATAGGATGAATCTAGAATATCATCATTTTTAGGTTACAAAATTGGTCATTTACCGTTTACATATCTAGGAATGCCCTTGGACAAAGGCATCAGAACCAATAAACTCTGGGACCCTCTGAGTGAGAAGGTTAGGAAAAAGTTGTCATCCTAGAAAGGTTTATGGCTGACAGGGGCAAGAAAATTAACACTTATTAAGATAGTCTTGCCAGCAATGGCCATCTACCTGTTATCATGTATCCCACTTTCGAAAGGGGCCTACAAGAAATTGACTCAAACAATCAAAAACTTTTATTGGCAAGGGACATAGGACAAGAACAAAATCAAATTGATATCATGGGACAAAATATGTCGAGACAGGTGTGATGGGGGTATAGGGATTAGGAAAATTTTATGGCAACATAAGGCCTTAGGGGCAAAACTAGCTTGGAGATTATACACCTCCTTAGAAGCCAAATGGGCCATAATTATTAGGAACAAATATCTAATGAGTAATCATAAGGAGACAGTATTTAGGGATATGGAACCACCCAAGGGTTCCAGAATCTGGAATTTCATAAAGGAATGTCGCACACTTATATCTAATTACCTATCTTGGGACATTCACGATGGCAAATCTGCCTTGTTCTGGGAAGACTCCTGGGGGGGACATCCTCCGATAGACAAGCTTATGGATGCTACTAGTATAAAGGAACAATTGAAAACTTTATGGGTTAATTATGTAAGGGAATATATAACAATGGAACCAAAATCGGCAATTGGGTGGAAATGGAAAGACATGCATCCATTCATGGTGGATAGTAAATTCCAAGAACTACATCAAATTCTCAGATGTAGAATGATAATCTTCAGACATGGGTCAGATGAAATAATATGGACTAAATCTAAGGATGGGCAGTACAACTATAAAGACGACTTTAGAACTATATACAATGAGGCAAACATTTGTAAGGATTACATCTCGACTACACTATGCTGGGACAAGTTTTATCTCCCAAAAGATGGCTTCTTTGCTTGGGCTGCAATTCAACGAAGTGTTCTAATTGCAAAACAATTTAAACTTAGAGGTTACAAAGGGCCTTCAATTTGCCTCTTATGTAAGGAAAACAAGGAAACAAATGACCATATATTTACAACCTACAATTACTCACAGAAATGCTAAAAACTGGTTGATGGCCCAACTAGGATGGTCAGGCACTCTTATTCCCTCCCTGATGGAGTGGTTTAGAGGTTAGCCAATCATCAAAAGAAATTGTGTGTTCCACAACTTATGGATATGTAGTCCAGCTATAGTCATCTGGGAAATCTGGAAGGAGAGAAACAGGAGAATATTTAAGGATACAAAAATGCAGGTGGAAAATCTCATAGCAAAGATAGAAGCCTCCATCACAAAAATATCCAACAAAAAGAATTTGACTATCCCATAACATGACAAGATATTTACAAATTGGGATAACTTTGTCAGAAAGCAGTGGAAGGGGATTAAAATCCCTCCCTTTGTCGGGAGGATGACATAGATAAAACTGATGTGAGGAAAGCATGCAAATGGGTAACCCTGGGGAATGGGTGGTATAAACTCAACTTCGATGGAGCATCCAGAGGAAACCCAGGGTTGGAAGGTGCAGGTTGTATAATACATTCAGACAATGGGAGTTACATTGGCTCTAAATCCATACATTAGGATAATGCACTAACAATAAGGCAGAAATGTTTGGCCTAATAGAAGGATTAAATCTTTGTAGGCAATTGAAAATATCCATATTAGAAATAGAATGTGACTCAGCCATTATAATCAATGCAATCAGAACCAGAACAATGCCAAACTGGGAACTTAGAAGCCTTTTGGACAGAGCTCTATCATTACTAGAAAGCTTCTCAGATTACATAATAAATCACATATATAGAGAGGCTAACTCATTGGAAAATAATTTAGCCAATATAGGGGCAGATGAAATGAATAAAACCACGTCCTTAATCACCGTGCACTTAGAATAGGCAACTCACTGACAACTGGAACAGACACACAGATCTTAGTACTAGTGTACACTCATCCCCTACTCTCATATCCTCATATTTTCATCCCCATCCTCTCATCGACATATATACATACACACATATATATGTATATGCACATATAGAGATGTATATGTACATATATATTTGCATGTGTATATGTACATATATACATTGATATATATATATATATATATAGAGAGAGAGAGAGAGAGAGAGAGAGAGAGATGTATATATGTATATATATTCTCATCAATGATAAACATAGATTCTGAGGTCACCCAGATCTTAAAATTTACCATCATACACCCTCATATTCATATCTCCAGCTCTCAATTGGCACACACACACACAAATATATATATATATATATATATATATATATATATATATATATATATATATATATATGTATATGTATGTATGTATGTATGTATGTATGTATGTATATGTATGTATATATATATCTATATCTATATATAGATATATATACATACATACATATACATACATATATATATATATATGTATGTATTTATATAGATATAGATATATATACATACATATACATACATACATATATATATGTGTGTGTGTGTGTGTGTAAACACACACACACACACACACACACACACACACATACATATATATGTATACACACACACACACACACACACACACATACATATATATGTATACACACACACACACACACACACATATGTACACACACACACACACACACACACACACACACACATATATGTACACACACACACACACATGTATGTATGTGTGTATATATATACACACATACATACATATATGTATATATATACATACATATATATGTATGTATATACATGTGTATGTATGTACATACATACATACATACATACATACATATATATATATATATACACACACACACATATATGTGTATGTATATATATATGTATGTATGTATATGTATATACATACATACATACATACAGACATACATATATATATATATGTTTGTATATACATATATATAAGTTTGTATATACATACACATGTGTGTATGTATATACAAACATATATAAATGTATGTATGTATGTATCTATGTATATATGTATGTATGTATATACGCATATATGTATATATATATATATGTATGTATAGTCACACAAATCTATCCAGCTTAATTAAATAAATATTCGCTATTTATTTGATTAAAAATCCACTAGCCATCAGTTAATTAAATTAATATTTAATTAATTTATTCCCAAACATTCTTCTATTAATTAAATAAATTATTCAATTTATTTTAATTAAATTCATTAAATCAAATTCACAATCAATTAAATAAATAAAATCTATTTATTTAATTAAAATCCCCCTTTCCTCTTTTAAATAAATTAAATAAAAACATTTATTTAAATCATTATCCCCCCCCACTTGCATTTTCCTACAAATGCAACTTGCACACATTTATTGAAATAAATGAATTTTTATTTTAATAAAATCTTATTTTCCCTCACCCACCAAATCCACTTGCAAAATCTAATCCCCTTCTAGATTCTTCTAACCTTTTCCTAATTAGCTTAATCCATCCCCTAATTATTGTCACATTCCAAAGCAAAATGGAGTCACTTCTCAAAGACTTCAAAAGTCTTTGAAAAACATTTAATGCTTTGTGTGTTCAACAAATTAACCCCCAAAGTCTTCAAAAACCACTAATGGCTCTTACATGACCATTTATGACTCTTACATAACCATTTATGGTTATTTCAAACTTGTCCCCCCCAAGCATTTATTGCTTTGACCATATTTATCCTTCTTGCCTTTGCACAAGAGTTTATCCATTGGATAAAAGCTTTATTCTTTGAATAAAGAGTTTATTCATTCAATTAACCTTGACTTTAACTCCCAAAGTCATGTCAAGCATTTAATGCTTATTCCCTCTCCTCTCAACCTATCTCACATTGACACTTGTCATCTTAGGATTGGGTTGAAAGCCCTCACATGGATTTGAAATCATTCAATCCTGACCCTTGTTGAGATTACTCAATCTCAACCATCCATTACTCCATTTTTCCTATAAATAGAGCCCATTTCTTCATAATCCAGATCCTGAAAACTTGTATGCATTTAACCTATAGGCATTTTAGAGAGCATTTAGCATAGCAAACTAAAATCTTGTTGTTTTGGGTTAAAATCAATCATTTTAATATCATCTAGTATTTTAGCTTTTCATTTTACATTTAGAGCAAAAATACTCAAATCTCAATCCTCCATAAGCATCCATAGTGCAAAAAGCTGCTGAGAGCTACACTATTTTGGAACTTGGAGAGGAAAGGAACAAAGGAGAAGAAGCTAAGAGCATGTTAGGAGGTATTTGGAGATGCCTCATCATATTTGCTTCTTAAGTTAAATATGCTTTCATGTTTTTAGTATCTCTTTTGATATGCCTATTTATATTAGTTTTTGATTGACTCACACTAACGGTTTCTTTTGTGTGTGTTATTTATCTTAGACTAACCTTGTCCATTTTGCAGGGCATTAGTATGTATGTATATATGTATATGCATGTATATGCATATATGTATGTATGTATATATATGTATGTATATACATATATGTATATGTATGTATGTATATATATGTATGTATATACATACATACATATATATACATATGTGTGTGTGTGTATGTATATATATACATATATATATATATGTATATATATGTATATATATGTATGTATGTATATATGTATGTATATATATGTATATGTGTGTGTGTGTGTGTTTATATTTATATTGTATGGGCATATGTATATAAACACATGTATATATATATATAAGTTATATGTATAATTGGTATATACATATACACATATATAATTACACACACATATATATAGGGATATATATACATATACATATATGTGTGTGTGTGTGTGTGTGTGTGTGTGTGTGTGTGTCTAGATATACACATCCTAACATATATAGATACATATAATCTGAGTATCAATTATCATATGTTAGGCCTTTCCTATGCGGATATCATTCGGTTGCTTAAGGCAATCATGCACTGGAGCTGCCAGAGTGAATGGTTAACAGATGATCATTAATAGGTGACCAATTACTAACTCTTGATTCGCTCTAGCAAGGCATCCTGGACACGGAGACCTGCTAGACCTACTCGATAATAATTGTACTCACCTGTCACGAGGTGATGAGTCACTCATTGTAGGACAACTTATCTCTTAGACGGGGTTTATTGTTAACTCGTATATTGAGTGATAGAGTCAGTTAGCAAAACCTTTATATCTAGAGGTAGTACCTACACTCCAACATTGCACTATGTCGTTATCAATGGATTCTTGTATTTGCTTGTTTCCGGATAAACGAGAGATGTCCTTTGTTGGAGAGAACTGTAAGAAACGTTGGTCAGTTATCTTGAGATCAAAGGATGATCTGGTCATCCATGCGACCAAGAGGATTTTGGGTAATGAGCTTATGAATACAAAGCATAAGAAACAAGTTAATAGTGACATCCTTGTTGGGTTTGTAGCCATTCTACTCACAATGGGAGAGGATAAGGTAATTACAACCTCATTATGCAGGTTAATATTTAACAATGAATACTTGGTAAATCTGGAGATGGCCATTAACTGTGTAGATGACAATCTCTTTATTCCCTACCCGAAAGAATATGTTAGGGTCTCTGAGGCCATCGATAAAGGTGAATCACTCAGAATAGACTTCAAGAGGCCCATTCTCATTGTCAAGGATAAAAAATCCTTTCTGCAACGACAACCAAATATAAGAAGGAATATCACATTCCTCAAACAATGGCTTGGTGTGGTAAAATAACCGAAAGGGGAATGGTGGGTCAACTATATGATTGATGAGGGTTGGGCTCCAATGCAAGCCAAAAACCCCAACAACATGGGGGTTGCAGAGGCACAGGCTTCTAGTAAGGAAACCACAGATGTCAATGAGGGATAAGGATATCCTCATACCAAGGTTTTTGAATTCGGATATAATTAGCGCTGTTATATAGGTAAGAAAGTATCTATAGTTAATAAAATTTATGCCAATTCTTGGTTATGTTTACATTTCGACAAAGGGGATGGCTTGGATTTGCTAAATACACAAAAACATGCTTATAACGATATTGATATTGTTCTAGTCTAGATAACTAAGGACAAGGATACTGATAATGTTCTCATTTAAGATATATATACTGAAATAACGTATGTCACAATTAGGGTATCTCTTACAGTAATGCATATACTCTAGTGGCAGTTTTCTTGTATTAGCATTCAGATATGACTAAGCAGGTATGCATTATGGTCATTCTTAGATATAATTATCTGTAGTATGCAGATGCAGTAAGTATCATTGTGTTCCAGATTGTACCGTGGAACTAGCCTATTTGGTTTAATTGTCATTGAATCATTTCCCTCAAGATACTCTATTGATCGTCATTTTAAGTAGCAAATAAGGTGCTAACATGGATAACAAGATAGATGGAAATGTCAGTTATGTGATATGCAAGTATACTTCTCACAATTGTTATTGTAACCTTGGTAATCTTTCATCTTGCAGTCAACATTAAAAATAATTCTTTGTTGTCTCAATATAAAAGATGCCTTGGTTGCATTATCAATAGTGGAAAGTATACTAAAAGCTATTTGATAAAAAAGTAGTCTTTTTTTGGCACTAAAAAATCATGAAGTGGTATGCCACAGGGATGTGTTGAGATTTTATTTTGCAGGTGATAGTGCTAGCTAGAAGTCTGTGAATTAAGATAAAGGAGGCAAGTTTCTATAGAAATTGAAGGCAGAAGGTTGAAAAGAGTATCCCTATGATGGGTCACTTGTTTTGTCTCAAAATTTATGAAATTGTGTAATTTTTAATGTTGTAGAGATTCAGAACCATTACTTGACTGGACTTAATGTCTCGGGCGAGGCTAAAGGTTTTCTCTTCTTCGCTCTTTCCTACCAGTGTCCGCACTGAGCAGAGAATGTAATTCTGCTTTTTATTTAATAAAAATTGACTTCGGCCTTTTACCGAGCAAACAAAACAAAACATGAGTGATGTTTTTTTTAATTGGAATAAGCAACTGAAAAATTACAATTACAATTGCAATTACAAAAAATGGACAGTGGCAACCAACAATTACATGAGTGATGTTGTTGAAGCATCATTTTGGTGTAACTATCTATTTCCTTTAGTTTCCCTTTTCTATTTGAAAAGTTAAATTAAAAAGAATTATAAATTTGGCCAAAAAAATACATTACATGCAATAGATTCAATAAGAATACAAATGCTATTAAAATAATAAAAGATTGTCTTTTTAATTGAAATAATGAGCTTTGTACCATAAATAAAGTAAAATTTTAACCTAATTTCTTCTACTTTGAAAGAGTGGAGTTCCAACTATGTCTATTACCATAATTACAAACAACACAATTTTTTTCCTTCATATAATGGCCTTTATATTTTTTCGAGGCAAGAAAAATTCTAGTAAAAGCTACTAAAAGAAAACAATAGAATTGGTAACACTTAAAATCTTGTGGTGTATCTTGTCTCTAGCTCATTTCTTATTTGCAAATATACAACTCTATGCATGCCACAAAAATTTCTATGATAACAAGTGACATGAAGCTAAAAGTTTCTCTCAAAAAAATCTACAACAAAATATAGAAGAATTTCACAACCAAACTTAAAGGAAAATGGTTGTAAGGGATGATAAGGAAATAGCGAATTGATTAAGTTGAACATGGTGAACATACTGGATGAAGCTACAACATTCATTTTTCAAGCAAGCAAATGGTGGAAGAAAATAATTTTATGATTAGAACAAAGTTAACACCATTAAGTGATATTTGATGACAAAATTAAAGAAAAAATGGTTACAAAAAATAAAATGATTGTCACCCAAGTGAATATTTTTAATTTTGCCTCTACTCTTTGTTCCTTTATAAATTAAAACTAAGTTAGAAGTAATTTGGTGAAATGAAATCCTAATGTTGAATTTACATCAACACTTTAAAAGTTTGTAACAAATAGAGTTACATCAACACCTTGCATTTTCCATTTTATAAACTAGAATCATGTTGCTCTATTTGGCTTAAATTCCAAGTTCAAGTTTTTTGAATAACCAACACTATGTAAGATGGTTTGTTCTTAGACTCAAGGTTCATTCAATTATGAGTAAAGTTACAAGTGCAGTTATATTAATAAGCACCAAAGCCCCAAAATAATGGATGGAATCAAAAAATACATGTAGACGCCAACCACTTGATGGCAATGAGCAACAAAACCTGCCCTAATTCTCTGGGCATAGTGGTGAGCATGTGATAGCATTACCTCTACCACCTACAACTATTCTAGCTCAAAATTTAGTGTCGTTCCTAATTATAGTAGCTTGTTCCCACACTTTGAGCTTGCTATAAATCACTCTATAAATTGCCTATCTAATATAAGAATCTAATTTACAAAGGAAGTGGATGGAAGTATCTAGAACATTAGTAACTTCTAGAGTCATTTATTACTAACGATTAATGACAAAAAATCTTTAAAATTGTATTGATTATCCGAACCATGTGAATGACTTCAAAATATCTATATAATGTACACATAAAATAGCATTTAATATCCATATAATCATAGTAGAGAGTCATCATTAAAGTAATAAAGAATGGATGGTACTAACAACATATACAATCTATTAAATGAGAACTTGAAATCGTGTCATTGGAATATTAAACAACTACTTTAAAGTGACATAAAAAGAGAAAGCTATTAAGTAGTGAATAATTTTTTAACAAAAAATTTGATGTCATTAAATCAATTACAATAATATTATTACATTACAAACTCATAATTCAAACAAAGTACATATTTTTTAATCTTTTGATAAAGTTAAATGACTTATAAAAACTTACCAATAATAAGATTTTATAGAATATAATATCTTTACATCTTAAAAAGATGAAAGTAAAATTGACTCATAGTAAATACAATGACCTCATACTTCAAATGAAAAGTTGAAGACTATAATCACAATACCTCATAGAATGATTATCTTCCAATGAAAAATGATCAGTGTGTGGAGAGAAGGCACAAGCCCCACATATGTTGGCCCTCTTTACAAACTCTTTTTCACTCTCATAACGAAATCTAGTCATGCGTTCAATGTCCCCTACGCCCATCATAACAGGTTATGAAAATAAAAGGCATTGAGTAGCCCCTAATTGAAAAATGCTTGTAGAGGCTAACCATGTATTGGCAATGAGTAACAAAAGGACCTAATGTTTAGGGCATAGTGGTGAGCATGTGATAGCATTACCTCTACCATCTACAACTATTCTAGTTCAATTTTTTTTGTTGTTGTTCTCAGATATAATTTTTGGTGTTGAGCATCATTTTGTTCCTACATTTTGAGCTAGTTATAATTCACACTCTATAAATTGCCTATTTAATATAAGAAACTAACTTACAAAGGAAGTGGATGGAAGTGTCTAGAACATTAGTAACTTCTAGAACCATTTATTACTTATAGTTAATGACAAAATATCTTTAAAATTGTATTGATTATCACAACCATGTGAATGACTTCAAAATATCCATATGATGTAGACACAAAATAACATTTAATATCCATATAAACATGGTAGAGAGTCATCATTAAAGTAAGAAGAATGGATGGTCCTAACAATAAATACAATTTATCAAATGAGAACTTGACATCATGTTGTTGGAATATTAAGCAACTACTGTAAGAAAGAAAAAGTTATAAAGTAGTGAATACTTTTTTAACAAAAAAAAATTGATATCATGATATCAATCATTATAATATTTTTACATAAGAAACTCATAATTAAAATAAAGCACATATATTTTAACCTTTTTCATAAAGTTAAATGACTTGTAAAAACTTACCAACAATCAGATTTTATTGAATATAATAACTTTACACCTTAAAAGATGAAAGTAAAATTTACCTATATTCAATACAATGATCTAATACTTGAAATGAAAAGCTAAAGACTATAGTCACCTTTAATGACTAATAAACCCTTTTAACACCTTAAATAGATAAAAGGCCAAAATCACAAAATGTTTGTTCTTCCAATGAAAAATAATCAGTGTAGACAACTACATGGAAGAAAGAAAAAAAAAAGGTGAATATGCACCAGCCCTCTTTCAAACTCAACGAAATCTAGTTATGCATTTCATGTCATAACGGATTATGGATGATAAGAAGCATTTAATTAAACTGTAAAATAGTACCGCCATCATTGCCGTTGCATGGTAGCCGCCAATAGCCATAATTATCTTGCATGATAGCTTTGACTGCACGTGGGAGCATTCATTACAATCCATACAAGATATGTGAATTCTGCATTACCCTCTGAAAAGGGCAAAGAAAATTGAGCCTAGTCATTAACAGAGTACGTAGCATTCCACAGAAAAATACAGACGTACGATGACGATAAATATGCAGGATTGGATATGATGTGTGGCGCATATTAATTTCGGCGCTCACTAAGCTAGTGCAAATTCGAGATTCATTCCACAGATCTTGGAGTGCGCGTACACCGTTCGTACATTTGTGGGAATGTGCGGCATTAGTAGATGTGGGACCCACTGGCAACTGAGAGCGGGCCCACCACATCAAGTGCGCTGACCGAGATTAACTGTTCCCCCACTACCCAGTCTCGTGAATGTGTTTTGCTTGGCCTACTTTGCACGTACCCCACTCACATATTAAATATTAATAATTTTTAATATGGTTTGGGATTTTTTCTTGTCCTTCAAATTTTTAGTGTCTTTTAATCTTATCCTCACAAACAATCTTATTTTCTTCTTGGTTATAAATTTGCTTTTGAAATTTTTATTTTTTTTTTTAAATTTTTTTTTTCCATAAAAGGGTAGTTATGGAAGTTATCAATTCACCAAAATGTGATTAAATTTTGATGATTCTTGATGCTTATGTGAGCTATGTATAATACTAATTAAAATGAATAAATTAGATCTAGAAAAAAAGTGTTGGGTATTGAATAATTAAGAAAGAAAATGCACCGTTTTTTTTATGATATTAATCTAGATCTTGTTATTGAGTAATTTATGTGATCTTATAGAAGATAAAATTAAGGGATTTGGGAGTGAACAAAAATCAATAATATGCCAATAGATTAGATCTAAAGTTCCTTACTATTGAAGATAAGATCATATTGTGTGGTCTAGTCTTTGACAAGGTTGAATTGTGTAGCATGGTTTGAGCAATCTGAACTATTTTATTGTTATGTGACAATACACCATGTTTTCTCTTGTGTCTTAGATACTACATGTTAAAAAATAAAGTAGGGCTTCCATAAATTAGAGAGACGACCCTTGATTTGTTTCAATAATACTCAAGCCCTATAAGAGTTGTATAAACATACATGTCAACCAAGATTATAATTTTGATGTAATTGAGACTAAAACCAATATGAAAAATACCAAATGATTATGTAATAAATTTCATATAATCTTTGTCTCCTTGATGATTCTAATGACCTAAAAGATGTCTCTAAATGCATTTCCTTAATCAATCGAATTGAAATTCAATTTAGAATTTTCCACTAACTTAAAAAGAACTACAAAACTAATATCAATATTTGGTAAAAATATAATTATAATTATATGTAATAAAATCTTAATCTCCAATATTATATGATAAAAGTACTTTCAAATACATTCAATATCATTATTTTAGCTATCATTTAAATTAGAATTATGATGCCAAAAATATAACTATTAATGGATAGAATTTTTTTTTAAAAAATTCATGTAAAAATATTGAACTCTAGAACTGAGGCTAAGTTCCTTTTATCTAAAAAAGCATTTGTTCAAACTTGGTAAGGTCAAAAAAATTTCAAGGTCGAAATCCATGTTCAAAACTTCATAAAAACATCTAAAGGTGAAATTTCAAGTGGCGACTCTTGAATTTCCATTGTGACTTGGGAGTTGATAAAAGACTAAAATAATTTAAAAAATAAATTAATTTTAATTTAAGTAATCAAAACAAAATTTTCAATATTGTTAGCATAATTAGTAAAATAAATATAACTAAAATTAAAATGAGCACCTACAACCTTAATTAGACAAAAATAACCAAATGGCCAATCAAAAGCAGGCTAGGAGAGAAAAATTAGAAAATTTTAATACCAATAGATTTTTAAAAAAATACCATTACATTTAGACTTGAATTTCCTTTGATATAGTGCGAGGCAACTTCACCTAATTTACAATTTCACCATTCTTTAAAATGTCTTAGCCTAAAAAAATAAAAGTGATTTGATAATCTTGTTAATGTTTATGCCCCCAATGTCAGATCTGGTAGATTAAAGCTCTGGAGTGACATAACTGCTCTAATACAAAATAATGCCAATGCCCACTGGTTGATTGCGGGTGATTTCAACTCTCCTTTGATCCCCTCTGAGAAGTTGGGAGGACTTCTAGAGTACTCTGACATCATGACTGATCTCACTGACTTCATTGGTAGGAATGAGTCAATGGATGTGGAACTATCGGGGCAAAAATTCACTTGGTCCAATCTTAGGAAGGGAAAGGATCTAATTCAGGTCAGACTTGATAGATTTCTCATCTTGGGCAATTGGGGAATTGGTCCAACCTTGAAGCTCACTACCCTCCCCAGAACGGTCTTTGACCACAACCCCCTGCTCCTTTCGAATACCACAAATGCTGCAAGGAAGAATCATCCTTTTCGATATGAAATTATGTGGAAATCTCATCCGGAGTTCAAGGATTGCATTTAGAGATGGTAGAGCACCAACATACCTGGTACTCCTATGTTAAGGATTGCCTAGAAGCTCGACTTGGTCAAAAGAAATGTCTGGGGCTGGAACAAATACACCTTTGGGGATATCTTCAAGCATAAAAAGGAGCTCAACAGTAAACTGACTGTTATCCAAGAGCGTATTGATCAAGGTGACTCCCTTGAAGCCACCCATATGGAGGAGGCTTCCCTTCGAAGAAAATGGAAGGAAAAATCCCACAAAGAGGAACTCTATTGGAAACAAAAATCCAGGGTTCAATGGCTCAAAGAGGGTGATAAAAATACTACTTTCTTTCACATATCTGCTACTATCCACAGGCATAGAAACCACACTCTTCCCTCATGGATGACAACAATCTGGTGGTCAATGATGTTGATAGTTTAAGCAAACTGACTACCAACTATTTTGCCACTTTATTTAGGGACGATGATGACCTGGGGGCCCCTGCTGGGGAGGCCCTTCTTAACTGCCTCCCACCACCCCTCTCAATGGAAGATAACGACCTTATTTTGGCCCCTGTTTCTGAGGAGGAAGTCAAGTCTGTTGTTTTTTCTATGGGCCCCTTCAAAGCCCCGGGTCTTGATGGTTTCCCCCCGACTTTTTTTCAAGATTTCTGGGATGTGGTTGGCCCTGATGTTGTTCTGGCTACTAGAGATTTTTTCAGATCGGGCAGGCTCCTTAACAAACTCAATCACACCTTCATTGCCCTTGTCCCTAAAACTCAGGAGGCATCTACTCTCAAGGACTTCCACCCTATTAGTCTCTGCAACACTATTTATAAAATCTTCAGCAAAGTTCTTGTCAATAGGCTCAAACCTTTCTTGGATCCTTTGATTAGCCCCTCCCAGAAGGGTTTTGTTCCAGGTAGACAGATTCTTGATGCTGTCATCTCTACTCATGAGATTATCCACTCCATGGATAAGTGTCATCAACCGGGGATGGTTCTCAAGCTTGACATCTCTAAGGCTTATGAGAGGGTCAACTGTAACTTCCTTTTCAAAGTTATCAAAGCTATGGGGTTTGGAGAGAAACTCATCAAACTTATTGGGGAATGCATATCTACTGTCACCTACGTTGTGCTGCTAAACGGGAGCCCCCTAGAGAAGTTCAGGGCCTCCAGAGGGTTGCGGCAAGGGGATCCTCTATCCCCTTACCTCTTCATCATCCTTGCTGAAGTGTTGGCATCTAACTTGAACTCTATGGTTCGCAGGGGCGCTCTTCTGGGCATCAAGCCCGCCTCTACGATGCCCCCCAATGTTCTACAACAGTTCGTTGACAATACTATTCTTTTTGGTATCTCCTCTGTTTGGGAAGCTAAGGCTTGTAAATCCTTTCTCAATGCCTATGCTCTGGCATCTGGCCAACACATTAACTATGAAAAGAGCAACACTTACTTCTTTCACATTAATGCCCAACTCCAAGATAAAGTCTGCAGAATCCTTGGTTGTCAAAGGGCCTCCCTCCCTGGCACCTACTTAGGCCTCCCTTTGACTATTAAAGATGTCTCTAATTCCTTCTGGCTCTCTATCCTTGAAAGAATGCATAAGAAGTTGGCTGGTTGGAAAGGTAGATTCCTGAGTAGTGCTAGGAAATTGCAACTTTTTTCCTCCTTTCTCCAAGGGATCCCTGTGTACTTTCTCTCCCTAGTCAAGATATATGCGGCTATGGCTACTAAGTTGGAAAACATTCAAAAGACTTTCCTCTGGATGAGAATGGAAGAAAAGAAGAGGCTCGCCTTGGTGGGCTGGGACAAAGTTTGTCTTCCCAAGGCCATGGGCGCCTTGGGAACTCGTAAGATCTCATGGTTCAATAAGGCCCTTATGACTAAAATTGCCTGGAAGCTTATGAATAAGGATATAGATTGGAGTAGGATCATCAAGGCTAAGTACTTGGGTAATGAGGACTTTTCCTCTGTTCTAAAAGAGGAGGGCCTTCCCAGGGGTTCCAAAATTTGGAATAACATCTTGAACAGTAGGGACCCTTTATCTCATGGTTTGAGGTGGCTTATTGGAAATGGCAGGAACATTCTCTTCTGGGAAGATTGTTGGTTAGGAGAGAGACCCCTTTTTTCTTCCCCCTCCCTGAGACTACTATAGGATGCCACCAAAGGCTTCTTTGGTGAAAGGGTAAGTGATTACTTCAACAATTGCACTTGGAGGGCCTTGGAGGACTGTTGCATTGACCATCCCTTCCTCCTCCCTGCTACTAGAGAGCTCCAGAAGCTTTTGGCCGGTATATTCCTCCCCCTATTTTCTAGGGAGGATAGATTTATTTGGAAGTGGGACCCCTCTGGAGACTTCTCTGTCGAAATTGCCTACACCAGCTTATTTAGGGAATCTGTTTACTCCTCTATCTGGAAAGAGGTTTGGAATCCCCAACTCCTCCCCAAGGTTAATTTCTTCTGGTGGACTGCTCTCCTTAACAAAATTTTGGCCCAAGACAACTTGGTCAATCGGGGATTCAATTTCCCTAATAGATGCATCCTTTGCAAAAATGATGAAGAAAGTCATGTCCATCTCTTCCTCCATTGTGCCTTCACTCGGGAGCTATAGGGGATGATCTACAGTAAGCTTAATAGTTGTTGGGTTATGAATGATAGTTTGTTAAATCTATCTCAGGAGTTTTTGGGCCCCTCTTCCAACCCCCTTATCCAACAACTATGGAAGCAGATTCCCCCCACATGAGCTGGTGTATCTGGAAGGAACAAAATGACAGGATATTCAGAGACAAAGAGGCCTCTATGGAAACCGTGTTTGCTCGATTCCTTAAATTGATTCTTGAGAATATCTTTGTTTCTAAAATCTAGATGTCATCCAAGCCCCCCTCTACCTGGGACTGGGAAATTGCTAGACGCTAGAACCTTCCCCCTTCGTTCTCTCTTGTTGACTTCTCTAAGAGACTTCTAAAAAAAAGCATGGTCTGGTTCCCCCTGGCTACAAATTTTAAACTCAATTTTGATGGGGCTGCCAGGGGGGTCTAGTTGCTAGTGGAGTGGTTATTAGATCCCATTTGGGGGCCCTTGTTGCTGCTTATGTGGGTAACCTGAATGGGAATTCCTCTAATCAGGCTGAAGAGAGAGCCTTAGCTTGGGGAATCTACATTGCCCTCTCCATGGGAATCAAGATTATGGACATTGAGGGGGACTCTATGCTTATCATTGATGTTGTCAAAGGGTGGAATAAGCTTAATTGGACAATTGAGGGAACCATCAGGGACACCTTGAGGCTCATCTCCGAGCTTGACTCGTTCAGAGTTAGGCATATCTACAAGGAAGGCAACCGTGTGGTAGACGCCATGGTAGCCATTGGCCTAAACCTCTCAGGGTTGAGATGTTGGAGGAGTCACAACTCCCTCGCTGACCATGTTAACTTCCATCTCCAGGAATAGAAATCCAAAATCTTCACTAATGATTGAGCGGCTGCCAAGTGCTTCCCTTACCCTCCTCTCTTCCCTTGGGGCAGTTTGGAGGTGGTGGTTTCATAATTCAAATAATAGGAATATCCCTCTAATCCCTTCTGATGTGGTGGTGACTCGTTCGGATAGGCTGGCGATGACGCACGCGTTGTTGTGCTGGCATTTTACTTGGGCTTGCAGAGTCATGATGAGGTATGACTGGATTGGAAACGTGTTGGTTGCCGTCGGTATTTGCTGGCTCTTAATGCCTCGTAACCAGGAAATCATTTTTAAAAGTGACTTCATTTTTTCCCATGCACCCAACTTCATTTCTCAATTATTAACGTCGAGCTCGTACACTTCCCATTTTCTCTTCTTGGCTTGCTTCTCGAAGGGTCTCTGCAACTTTCTCTGTTTCACTAAAGAAGATCTGTTGGCGGAAGATATGGGGGGCGACGAAGTTAGATATGAACCGGATAATCCAGATGATTTTAAAAACGACCCCTTGGTCTGGAACTTCTGTGTTGAAGGTGGGTTTGCCAATTTTTTGGATTGCCTGAAGGGCCATGATGAGCAACTCTTGGCTGCTTTCCCCTCCTCTTGGTCTGGGAGGCGGGTCTTGGTTGGCAGCATTGCCTTTGATGTCTTTGAGGAGACTATTGCCCAAGCTATGAAGCTGACCCTTGATGGCTGTCGCTGGAAGCGTACCAGTCATGTTGCAAACGGTGAAGGTTTGAAATGGTTCTTCCGTAACCGTGAAGAACCCATCAAGTTGCAAGGTGGGTTTGGAACATGATTTGCCTCATGATCATGAAGTACTTCACTCTCGAAGGCAAGTATAAGGTATTCTACTACTACTATTTGCCCCTCCTCAATCACTTCCGTAACAATGATTTTCTTTGTCTACCATTTTATTTATTGCACTCTATAAAGAGCTCTGTTAAAGACACTATGGACCCCAAGCATGGGGATAAGCCTCCCTACCTCCTCCACTAGGGACTCATTTACATGTTGTATAAATTCCATGAGGCTCTTTGCCTCCCCTAGAATCTTTCACTCTTAGCCCTCCATGCCGACTCCCCAACAGCTCGCGGCCCTGTCTATGGCTTTCCCTAGATTCTTCCAATATCCCCATGAGGGCTTTGCTACGTCCACCATGTCCCTGCCTGCTTATGCCTCAGTTGTTTCCTTATCAGCGGTCTCCCCTAGTTTAACTCTTTCTGCCTCTCCCAGTGCTTCTCGCTTTCTGTCTAGGGGCAAAAGCAAAAGCACCACTAAACGCAAACGCATTGTCTTTGATGACAATTCTTCCTCTGAGGATGTTGAGAACGACAATCCTTCCCTAGATTCCGAGGTTAAAAGGAGATCCTCTAGATTTGCTTCCAAAAGCCAAAAAGAAGACCTTGGTGATCGAGAATCTGGACTCTGAGGAGGACCCCATTAGGGACAAGAAGGAGGAGGGCCCTAATACCACTATGGGGGCCCTTGTTGGGAATGTTGTGGATGTGAATATGACTAGGGACCCCATGGTTCTGACCACTGTTGGTGCTGCTGACATGAGTATCTCTGAAATGAAAACCCATGACCTCATTGATGATAAGGATACGACCCCTATGAACATGGACATTGAGGGTCTTATGGGAATGAAGATCTTTGATAGCGAAGCACTGAAATCTGGTAATTTGGATTCGGATTCTAAAATGACTGAACAGGTGATGCATTTTATCCCTTTGATGGGTCTGGTTAATGATAGCGATAACTCCCTTACTGGTGGTGTGCCCAAAGAGATTGAAGAAACTACAGATGACTTGGCTACCGAGAACCCCTAGGAGATCCCTACTCTCCAACAAATGGAAAAGTTGAGCACAGATGTTTTGGACATCACACAGAGAATTGAAAACCTCGGCCCTGTGCTTGATCTGCAAACTATCAAGGAGGATATCAACCGGCTCAAGAACAAGATGGAGGCTTGGGAAGCCCAAATGGTGGGCCTTAACAAATTCCATGTGCAGGTTTTACATAGCTCCACGCTCACCCTCTCTCTGCTGAAGGAACGCTACACAAACACTGAGGAGGACAAGCAGGAGGCTAGGGACCTCTACAAATTGTCAAACGAATAGAATAGTGCTATGGATGCCACTGGGGTGCGCAAGACACCCCTGTAGTTTGTTTTTTGTTTTCTGTTGCTGTTTCTCATTTCTAAAGACTTGGTTCCTTTTTGCTGATAGTTGTTGTTATAGTGTTGTTTCTGTGCTATGGTTTTTAATAGTTTTGCTATGTAAAGGGTCAGTGCCCTTGTTCTCACTGTTTTATTAATAAAAAACAACACAACTTCAAAATAATGTTTGAGTCATTTTTATATGCTCTATAATAAATACATACATATTTATTTTCTTTTCTCTTTTTTGTTAAATAGATTGAAAGCTTAAAATATTATACATAGAAAAATAAAGCATAATTCAATTATAAGATCTAAATGTAATTATTAAATAAATTAGATTATCGATACCCACTTCTAAGAGAATTTTATTAACATTAACACACAAAGAAAACAATTACAACAAATAATCATGATCAATTAACCAAAAAAATATAATCTATAATAAAATAAATAAATTGTGCATACAACATCATCATGTCATGATAAGTTTGGGTATGACCCAAGTCATATATATGCATGCAATGGTGCATGCAACATCATCAAGTCATGATATCCAAATCCTAACAAAGTGCTTATATATGATCATCATATGTCATCACCATCATTATCGTAATGACATAACCATCCCCTTCAACTAAATATAAATTGACCGGTTTAGTCGGTGGAGTGATTGAGTGGGGTATTTTATATTCGTTAATGGTAACTTCTAAAATCCACGTCTTACCTAATAGAATAGAACAAAAGTAGAAAGTTTGAACCATTTTATAGGGTTTCAAAATCTGTGAAAACAATTTTTTTTCTTTTAAATATTGAATCAATATCAAGTTTTGGTTTTTTAATTTTTGCATATTAATTGAGATTTTTTAGATTTTATTTTTCAATGAGTTTTTCATTGTTTTATTTGTTGGATTTTCAAAAATTGTGATAATTGTAAGAGTTATTTTTTAATTATTTTTATAATTTTTAATCAATTGAAATAAATTGGTTTATGTATAAAATTTTGTGTAATGTTGAATTTGTGAAGATGGTAAATTTTTAATAAAAGATATTTAATTATTGAATTATACATTTTGGGGTCTTCGATAATTTGACATAAAAATTCATATTAAATCAAAAGGAAATGTAAATGATAAATTATGAATAATAGTTGGTTTAAAAGCCCCATCTAAGATGTATGTGTTCTACCAAAGAATACCTCTTTCATGTAGCTAGCATGTTATTCGATGATCCATCATCAAATGGAACTAAAAAATCAATGATAAAAACATATAAAAAATATATGATTAATGAAATATAAACCTAAAATATAGATAATGGATAAGCTACACAATTAAAAATATCTTACAACAAGAACCAAAATGAGTGTTAAATCGTGGATCTAACTCTATATAGAGAACAATTTTTACTTGAAATAAAATAATCCTAACATATGTCCAAGTTTCACTAGGTCTTGGTTGTTACCTTGATCAAGCCAAGTCTATAGCCCAAGGAATTTATGGGGAGAGGGTGGGTCGAGGATAGGGAGAGGCCTCGCCTTATCTTGAGCTAAGCTTCATGTCATTGGGGGAAGAGCACTAGTTATCAATAATGGTTCACTCCATGCTCACTCAACCCCCCCAATTACTAACTTTAAATAAACCAAAAAAGGGATAATTAAAAGCTCATTAATAAATTTCATATGCTAGTAACTTTTTTGGACTTTAATTGGACTAGTACAACTTTATTGGTACCCAGAGCACATGATTACTGAAGCATTTGTGCATGAGTATTTGCCATTTTTGAGGTGGTTGTAGTGCACAATTATTGGTACATCTTTAAGTAGGTATCGTGACTACTTTTTGACCCTTGTGTGCATAACAGATCCCACAACATGTGTTGTTACTACCCAAAAGTAAAAACAATAGCTATAAGTAGCTAAGTCACATATGAAGACAACGACTAAAAAAATTGTCAAAATCAGATGTATTGTTTAGTGTTTATAGATGTGCAAAGTTAGTTTTTGATGAAAACAACCCATATCATATTCAAATTCATATTGACATCTCTACTTTTATCTAATGAAATTTGAATAAACATACAAATTAATTTTTTTTTAAATCAAACATTTATCTACTTTTAAGTTGGTATCATGACTACTTTTTGAAACCCATATCATATTCAAATTCATATTGACATCTCTACTTTTATATAATGAAATTTGAATAAACATACAAATTATTTTTTTATAAAAATCAATCATTTATCTACTTTTAAGTTGGTATCATGACTACTTTTTGACCTTTGTGTGCATAAGAACATTCAAATAATTTAAAAAAAAAAATGCAATCATCTATCTACTTTTAAGAAGGAAATCAATCGTCTATCTACGTGACTAGTTTTTGACCCTTGCATAACGGATCCCACAATGTGTGTTGTTACTACCCAAAAGTTAAAAAAAAAAATCTTCAAAATCGGATGTATCCTTTAGTATTTATAGATGTACTAAATCAGTTTTTAGTGAAAACAACCCATATCATATTCAAATTCATATTGACATCTCTATTTTTTACAATAGCGCAGTTTGTGGATGAAAAATCGTAAACACAACCAAATCCAGAAACTCCACTCTTGTATATAAACACAACCAAATCCAGAAACTCCATTCTTGTCTATGATGGATTATAGAAATCTCTTAGAACTGATTTATATTTTTATATAACAAAATTTGATTAAACATACAAGTTTAAAAAACATAAAAATCAATCATTTAACTGCCTCAAGGTAGGATCCTCACCCCATGAGACAAAAGGAAAACTCCAATCCTATTCTCAGCCGCCCCCCTAGTAAATAATTCTTTCATTTTAACTTTTTCAGCCCACGTAGGCATGCCGTCATACCACCTCGGCCCTCTTTTCAACGGCGTTCCGCAAATTTTCGAAACGTGAAGCGCGGAGATTCACTCCAAACTCCTTGGAGCGCACTCACACAACGAACTACGCCTTGCCTAATTTGACCTACACTACAAAACCCCAAACAGAAATGGTTCTTCCTCCTTAACCAGATTGCAATTGATGGTGAAATCCAGTCTATTACATAAAATAATGGGCGTACAGCACAGCAAGGAGATGGGCACAGATATCTACTGTCCATGAGGATGATTACGAAGATTCGAACTTATTCGTTCGTATTATTCGGATGAATTCGAAAGCGGCAGATGGATTTCGCCCAAAAATTTACAGATCACGTATTTGCGGGATCCACAGTTACAGAGCCATGTCTCTTCTGATAATCTCGTGAAGGTCAATTTCAATTTTGAATATGATCCTCCCATACAATTTCGTTCGTCTGTAGTCAAAATTTCTGAAAGGCGGCATCTTGTTTAGCAGAATACGACATTAGGTGTAGGGTTTTGGAGCTTAGCGCTTAAAATAAAGGAAATGGATGCATCTGTGAATTCAGTTGGAGGATTGCACTCATGTCTTTTTAACTCTTGCCTGTGTCTTTTCGGGACTGCTTTTATATTCAGTAGATTGTTCTGGAACGTACCTTGGTTGGCCCGCTGGAACTGCCCAACAGGTTGCTTTTTCCGTGGTGTGGGGCAGAGATTCGAACCTGGGTTTTGCGGTTCACAATTGCTTGATCAGACATTGTACCTGCTGGAATAGTGTATTAGGTTGTTAAGGGGTGAAAATAAATAAGATGACCTATTTGATACTTCTTAGAGAGCTTGGTTCACTTGGGACTATTCTCTTATTGTTAGGTTTATGAGCTCTTAGGATAGGCTTTCAGGCTATTCTAAGCAAAAAGAGCTTTTTCGGTCTTTCAAAGAAGATTTGTATTATTAATGATGTCATGTCAGGGTATTTTATGAAAAGGAGTTTTTCCAGTTTTTTAAAGAGGATTTGTGATGTCATATGAATCTAGTATAAAGAGTTGAAAAGATAATGGATTAAAGATGGTCAATTAGGATGTAGAGAAAGAGGACAACCCGTTGTAATGGTAGGTTAATGTACCTTCTCTAGGTTTGTTTATACTATGATATTCATTATGTTTTTCATCTTTCTTGTGATGTTATATCTTGAGATCGTATATTCTCTTTCATTTGTAGTATGAATTATCAATGTACCTTTCTTAAGTATGTCTACACTATGACCCCTTCTATATTTTTCATCTCTCTTGTGATGTCATACCTTGAGATCCTATACTCTCTTAAAAGTGGAGTATGAATTATCAATGTACCTTCCTTAGGTATGTCTACACTATGACCTCCTCTATATTTTTAATCGCTTTTGTAATGTCATACCTTGAGATCCTATACTCTCTTTTGATTGTAGTATGAATTATCAATGTACCTTCCTTAGGTATGTCTACACTATGACGACCTCTATATTTTTAATCACTCTTGTGATGTCATACGTTGAGATCCTATACTCTCTTTCAATTGTAGTATAAATTATCAATGTACCTTCCTTAGGTTTTTCTAGACTATGATAACCTTCATATTTTTCAATCTTTCTTGAGATTTCATACATTAAGATCCTATACTCTCTTTCAATTCTAGTATAAATTATCAATGTACCTTCCTTAGGTTTTTCTAGACTATGATGACCTTCATATTTTTCAATCTTTCTTGAGATTTCATACTTTGAGACCCTCCACATTCTCTTTCAATTGTAATATGGAATTGTATGAATGTACCTTGTCTAGGTTTGTTTACACTATGACCTCTTATATATTCTTCATCTTTACTACGATGTCATACCTTGAGACCCCCATATTCTCTTTTAATTGTAGTATGTAATTAGAGGGATTCAATATTCTCATGAACAAGATTTGTAAAATATATGATCTTTCATCACAAAAGTTCATTAATGAAAAACTGTTTCTTATTTTTTTTAAGTTACTCATGGGCATCAATGCATTCGTCTATACACCATTTTGTCTTTGAGAAATTCAGTGGAATTGCATTTTATATAAGGAACATTTCAACCCCTTCATTTACATATATTCTTATGGGTGTTGTTGAAGAGAGATACTTACCTTGGCTATTCTTTGGTGGTTTGAATTAATTTCTTTCACACTCATCCTCAAATGAAATTTCAAGTATCTAAGACTTCATTTATAGATATACAACTACATACAACAAGAGTTTCCTCTCTTGGCAATATCTTGTTAATGGTTATGTTAATGATTGGAATAGTTATGTATAGTGTTCTAGATATGATATCTACTTAAATCCTATAATGAATTGATTAGTGGACGTACAAAGTTAAGATCTTCAATGCAATTCTTCAAATAAGAAATTTTCTTCATGTGTAAAGCACTTGATTAGCTTGGAGAACTCACATGGCTTGGCAATTCTCAAAGGTACTATTCAAATATTATGCTACGGTGGATTCATGTTCATCCCTTTTATTAATGGACTTTTAGTTGTGAATAATGTGTTTTTCTAATAGACATCTTATGTCAATGATTTTGGACCTTCAAGCCTCATGCTTCTCCCCTCCTTTTGACCATACCATCTTATATTTTATGTTATTGTCTTATTTCCCAAATTATAATTCATAATATTGTTAAACACCAACAAACTATTTCTATAGATTTTGACTACCAATTTGATGAAAACACACTAGCATCCTCAAAACTAGCTTCCTTTTAGTGTATGATATCCATAAGCCAATTGAGTATGTTAGCTTCTTCACCCATGGCATTTTTTTTCAACCTTGTAGGCCTTTCCCCCATTCCACTCGTTTGACTCATAAACCTAGTGTTGGTCGTTTCCTTTAGTAATTATGGATTTGACACCAATTGTAGGAATATTGATAGGCTAACAAATGTTGATTTTAATATGGTAGGCAATACAGTGAAAATATTATAAAAATAATGAAACAATCCAAAAATTATGTGACTAAGCTAATAGAATAAATACAAAAATGAAGCATAAAACATAGCAATTACAAATTATATGAATGCCAAATTTATGTCCAAAGAAACCTTTGCAAGAAAATAATCCACCACCAAAGAGACCAAAGCTTGTATTAGACTCAAGAAAGAGTATACACCAATACAATCACTTATCCCTTTGATAGTAAATTGACAACATAAAAATAGTTACAAAAGAACCATACCATCCTCTATATCATGTGTTACACAGACACACACACATACACACACACACACACACACACACACACACACACATTGTAGACACATAAATATGTCCACTACATTAAATAAATATTTAATATTTGTTTAAAACACTAATGTTCTTCTATTAATTAAATTCACATTTAATTAATTCATTTGAATCCTATGCTTCTAATTTAATTAAATAAATTTCTTAAATTTATTTAAATTACTAACTATAGTCCAACTATTAAATAAATCTATCAACATAAAAATAGTTACAAAAGAACCATACCATCCTCTATATCATGTGTTACACACACACACAGACACACACACACAGACACACACACACAGACACACACACACACACACACACACACACACACATTGTAGACACATAAATATGTCCACTACATTAAATAAATATTTAATATTTGTTTAAAACACTAATGTTCTTCTATTAATTAAATTCACATTTAATTAATTCATTTGAATCCTATGCTTCTAATTTAATTAAATAAATTTCTTAAATTTATTTAAATTACTAACTATAGTCCAACTATTAAATAAATCTATCAATTTATTTAATTCCCCCCTTCCTCTCATTTCAATAAATTAAACATTTATTTAAAATGCCTAACCAAAATCCCTATTTAAATAAATGAATATTTATTTAAAATCCTCCATCCACTTGCATTCTCCTACAAATGCAAGTTGCACCAACTATTTTCAATAAATAAGTATTTATTTAAAAATCCTAAATTCATCCCACTTGCACTTTCTAGAATATACAAGTTGCATGCCAAACCTTTCTTCTAGATTCTTCTAAGCCCTTCTAAATTAGCCTAAACCCCCTTCTAATCACTTGCACAATCCTAACCCCAAGCTAACCTTCAACCCACCATCTCACCCATGAAGGACTCTTACAAAGTCTTAAATGCTTCCCTTCTTCAGCACACTAACCCACATGGGTCTTGCCCCTTTAGTCAAGACCTAACCATGGGTAAACCTTGCACAAGAGTTTACCCATTGGGTAATTGCTTTGTCGTTGGATAAAACCTTTATTCAATAACTCAACCACATGAGGTTACTCTCATGTCTTCTCAGGCATTAAATGCTTCTTCCCTCTCCTCTCAAACCCTCTCATATTGACACTTGTCAACATGGGATTGGTTTGAAAACTATCACATGGATTGAAGATCATGTAATCCTAGCCCTCCACAAGCCAGATCAATCTTGACCATTCATTCAACCATTTTGCCTATAAAAGGGACCCTCATCCTCAAGAAAAAAGAGGAAGCATTTTAACATTGCTATTATACTTGCATAGGCATTCACACTTAAGCTTTTTCATAGCAACATTACTCTTTTGCATTAGCATAGTAATAAGATTTCATATTCAACCATTTCAATCCTCCATTTGGTATGCATGGCATTATGTTAAATTGAGAGCTACACTCACACATTTGGATCTTGGAGATGAGAGAGACAAGGGAGAGATATCAAAGGGCATCATTGGAGCATCTAAGGAAGTCTCTTCTCTCTTCTTTTCTTGTGTTATGCTTCATTTACATGCTTTTTAATCTCTTTTGGTATGCATTTAAAAGTTTTAAGTTCATTTGGTTTTTGGTTTTTAGTTGAGACTAACATTCTAACATTTGAGCTCTTGGTTTTGATTGTCTCCTTTCATGTGCATCATATATATATATATATATATATATATATATATATACAACGTCCTAAAATTGTACGCCTTGCAATTTTTGACTGCATTTGGATCTTCACCTTAGTGTTTGCACCCCTCGGCCTGATCAAAGACCTGATTATGCTCATACATTTAAAAAACACCATGCAATTCATTGATGCACCCTGCCTGCACCTTGATCCTGCCCCAAATTAGGGTAGGACCAGGGCATGGCACCCTAAAAGGGGGCCAGGGATAGGCGTTTATAAGCCGTTCCATAGTCCCCTAAACATTTCTAGTACAAGGATGGGGGTACAAAGCAAGGGGATGCATCACCATGGAGCATAGGTCGCACCCAAATGCAAGTAGTAGGCCTTTTCCCCAAATTTTCACCAGAATGGGAAAAAGGAAATTGTAAATCATCAGTTGATGATTTTCAATTACAATCATATATTCATAAAAGTTATAAACCAATATTGCATGGTAAGGTCTGATTCAATTCTATCCATTTGCATGCAATTCATGACATGGTATAATCAACAAGATTATGGCTCAAAGAGTGCAAGGACTGAATTAACTTTATTCACTATGCATAACAAGCATTCCAACTTTACAAGGATTTTGGGGAAAGCTTTTTTCCTTGTTGGGGTCAATTGGTTGAAATTTTTTCCATGTAAATTTTGGACATTGTGTGATGAACTTCATCTTTGAACTGGTGTTATAAAAGAAATTCCTTTGTTGATAGTGGGATTCCTAGATAACAATCAAAGACCAAGGATCAAAGTACTGCATATTGGCATCTCTCCAACCCATCTGGACTGATCCTGCAGGGCCAAGCTAGAAAGGTAGGAAAATGATCTTGAGCTGAGGCTCCCCCTTAATGGGGACCTATCTTGGGCCCCTCTCCCTCTCCTAACTCAAATTTGAAGTGGGAAAATCCCCTCTATGTTGGCTCATATCAAAAATTTAGTCAATTAATCCTATGGGCAAGTATATAAGAGGGATTTCCCCTCTCATTTGACATCTAAGGAAATTCAATCAAGCATCCAAGCATTCAAGAGATCAAACATTCAAGTATTCAAGAGCAATTGATCATTTTCAGTCTTCCTTCAAGCTTTGGAGCAACAATAGAGTCAAGATTTGAAGCATTGAAGAGGAGATCATCATTCTAATTCATGAAATCACAATTCCATGTGGAGGCAAGCAAAACTTCATAGGGAGGTATAAGCATTTCGTTTTCAAGCAATTCAACATCCTCTCAAAGAGGAGGATTTCTACTTTCAGTCATTTCAATTACATTATGTCAACCACTTGGTTATTTCCAAAACTGGGGTTTGACTTGAAGGCAAACCCCTATTCCCAACACATTTCCCTTTCCTTGTGCATGCAGGAAGCAAGTGCATAGTTGTACTTCTAGATTTAAGCTTTATTTGCAGAAAAAGAAAAACCCTTTTCGATGCAGGAAAAGTTCGAAGGACCGATAGGAGAGCGACTTGGTCCGGACACACGGTCCCTGCAACTCCTGGTATATTTTGCAAAGTAGCTCCGAATCATCTCAAACTTCTCAGGTCTAGGTGCACGACTGAATCCTGAATCTGTAGCTCGCTGTTTTCTCATACTTTGTCTTCATTTCCAACACTTAGTCTTAATTCAATTAATCAACTTACAAAAGAGGGCCAATTAAATTCCAAACACAACCAATCTGCTTAGTATTCCGTCCTTGCATCATTTAGGATTGGATCTAGTAGATTCATCCCCCTCTTTTGAATGTAAAGTCCCCTCAAGTGAAAATTGAGCTTAGTGAATCCTTCCTTCCACGTGGAGAATTTACTAAGCCTCGAATTTTCCACTTTACATTTTGGTGAACTCGACGTGAAAACCTTTAATTTTGATTTTTGTTTTTTAGATTTGAGTGTATGCAATTTAAAATTCAAATTTTCAATTACAAGTTTAATTTCCTTGCAATTTTTTAAAAAATAGAGGTTAAATTCACAAAAACCCTAATTTTTAAATTCAAAAGTGAGCTTGTGATTTGTGTAAATTGGATTGGTTGTTTTAGATACAAGAACTCTTCAATTTTACCATTCAAGTTTTCATTTACATGTTCAATTTTTCAAATTTTTAAAATTAATTGGTTAAAAGAAAACCCTAATTTTTAATTTTAAAATTTTACTTGTGGATTGTATAGATCTTGAATTGATTTTCAAAATTGGGTCCTTGCTTCAATTTCAAAATTCACTTTTCCTCCTTGCAATATTAAAATTTTCAAATTAAATTTTTTAAAATTAAGTGGTTTATGAAACAAACCCTAATTTTTTAAAATTAAATTAATCTTGTGCAAATTCTAATTTTCCTTTAAGAATTTAATTGACCCAATTAAATCCAAAGCCTCTTGTCTTACTTCTAAACATCATAAAAGTCGGCCCTTGAGTGTGCCTTTTTTGTTGTTCTTTCAATCAATCATTTTATCAAACATCCTAAGTGTGTCCTATTTCGACCCTCAAGGCTTATTTTTGCATATCTCGACATCCCCAATTCCCATATCCTTTTGGAATTCTTATTAAAATCACAATATCTTGCGTCCCCAAAAATTTGGTAAAAAGTTGGTCGGACCATGTGTTCGGACCAAGTCGCTACCTACTTGGTCCTGACTTTTTCTCCTCAAATTTCGAGAGCTTGTTTTGACTGCATTTTACTACACAATTCCAAAGATTTGTGAAATTTTATTGATTTGAGGTCACCCTAAGGTCGAAAACAATTTTGAATTTCAACATTTTAATTTTCAATTTAAATTTTAAAAATTAAGTGGTTAATTACATATACCCTAATTTTAAAAATTAAATTGATTTCTTCAATATTTCAACATTCCAAAATTTCAGAATTTTAAAATTAAGAGGTTAGATAACCCTAATTTTAATTTTGATCTTCCCTCCTTTCAAATTTTTAAAATTAAGAGGTCATTTTCAGCCCTAATTTTGAATTTCTACCTTCTAAGGGATAATTTCAAATTTAAATTAAGAGATTATTTTGACAAAGCCCTAATTTTAAATTTTAAATTCCCAGGAGATGGTATTTTGCATTTTAAAATTCTAATTTCCAATTTCCTCCCTTAGTGCATGAGTTTTACTACTATTAGTCCTACCTATATTATCTCCGTTAGAAGAAGTTGTAGAATTAAGGCTGCCCAAGGTTTAATTACCGAGGAGATGGAGCCTAATTTGGCTAGCTTTTTCAATGAGGATATTGGTGGTTCTTCCAAACCTACAGATGTTCCCATTTATCCTCTTGATAATTCTCATGATGTGGAGGAACCATTAACTAGTGTATCCGTTGATCAATTGGCGAAGATGGATAATCAATTTGACAATCTTCAACAATGGATGAGTCAAGAATACCCAAAAAGTGAAGCTCTCCCATTGATTGAAGGATTAAAAATAATGATTCAAAATGATAAACATGGTGTTGATATCTTACGTGGTATTACTCATATTGTTGATTCTAATATCATGCCTTTGAAGAGTTGTGTTGAAAACCTAGGTTATACACAACCTCCTAGTCAAGTTAATCATTCCATTCCTTTGATAACTCCTATGACTAGTGTCCCTACCTTCACATCAAACATCATTGCTACCTCTACACAAAATTTCATACCTACAAATGTTAATCATGGGGGCAATGCATCTTCTTTCATTTCTCCTACCATGAGTGTTCCCCTTGTTACCCAATCACACTCACCACCTATAAATGTTAGTCAAGGGGTCAACTCCTTCAATCATGATTCCTTCATTCCTCCTATCAGTCTTCCATGTGTTACCCAATCTTCTCCATTACCTACTTATCATAGTGTCCCACCTCCTTGTTCTCAATCTCTTCCTTCATTCAACAATATTACTCCACCCTCTCAATCCAACATATCTAATTTCAATCCTTCTACTGAAGCTACAATCAATAGTCTTTCCCAAACAATGCCTTCCTTACAACAACAAATAGCTTCTATGAATCAATCCAAGTATAATGTGTCCACATTTGATGTAGTGAGCCCATTATCCAATGACATTGTTAGATTTGTCCCTTCTAAACATGTAGAAGTCCCTCAATTGGAACTTTATAATGGAAAAGGTGATCCCTTAACTCATGTTACAACATTCCAAATTTTGTGTAGTGACTTTGCTCATGATCAAAGGTTGTTAGCAAAATTGTTTACTAGAACATTAAGGGATAGAGCTTTGTAGTGGTATTGTTCTTTACCTCATTCTATTTCTTTTCAATAACTGGCTAATTCTTTCATTCAACAATTTCACAATAACATTGGTCCTAAGGTTACTTTGACTAATTTGATGCATTGTAAACAAGGAGTTAAAGAAAAAGTGACTGATTTTATTGGTAGATATAAGCATTTGTATTCTTAGATTTCTTTTCTTGTGCCTGATCAAGATATTCAAAAGATTTTTATTGCTAATTTACAAAAAGATATTAGGGATAAAATTCTCTTAACTGAGTTTACTTCCTTTCCACAGTTGTGCGGGGTACTTCACAATTATCAACTGACTATGAGTCAATTGGAACAATCATCTCCTTCCATGGCTCCAAGTGATAAGGGTGATAGTTCTCAACAACCATTTGCGAAGTTCAAACCAAAGAAAGAATTCATCAAATTTAATGACAACAACAAAACAATCAACTAGTAGGCGCTACAGGTTTGCTTCCTTTGTCTAGATACTTTAAAAGAGAAAAAGAATTTACTCATTTGAATGAATCTTTGCATAGCATTATGTCTCACTTAATACAAAGAAATGTGTTAAAACTTCCCCGAATCAAATCAATTGATCCATCTAAGACAACTTCACCTTACTTCAATGCTAAATCCCTTTGTCAATACCATCATCGGCCTGGTCATGATACTGAAAAATGTTTTTTCATTGAGAAGTAAGATTCAAGAATTGATTGATAACAATACCATATCTGTGGCAGGTGTGAATGATAAAGGAAACAAATCCGTAGCTCCTCCTACTCAAAACCTTCAGATTTTCACTGATCCTTTACCATCCCATTCCACTAATGTGATTGAGACTAATCATCTTGGTTTCTCTCCTAATGATGTGGCCATTCAATCTAATAATGTGGTGAACCTTGTAGATCAACAAGAACCTCCTAAGTATTTGTGCATAACATTTGATCCTAGTGAGACCATTAAATCACCCAATGGCCCATTATACATAAGTATGAAAATCAAAGGCATACTTGCTAGAGGAGTGCTTATTGATCCTGCTTGCATGTTTAATGTGATAACTGAAGAATTTCTTTATACTTTGTAATTGTGTCAAGTGATATATGATGATACTGATGTGGTAGTTAAAGTTTTTGATGACTTCTCTTGTCCTGCTATTGGCTTTATAACACTTTCTATTGATATTGGCACTAAATGTTTAGATGTTCAATTTTCTACCATTCCTACATCCAATCAATTTCGTGTGAAGTTGGGACATCCTTGGATCTCTTCCATGAAAGTGATCGCTTCTACTGTTCATAAGTGTTTGAAATTTCCTCATAATGGTGAAATCATAATTGTTAATCATAGCATATTTCAACCTACAATGAGGCATGAAGATGTTTTTCTTGATTACTTTTGGTCCAAACGATTCCAACCTCTTCAACCTAGAAGTGATGCTCTCTTTAGATTATATCAAAATTGGAAAAACACAATAATTTTATCCTTGAATAAACCTAGAAATCCAACACTTAGTATTCCTCTTGATGATCATATACCCTTTCTTGAGGATAAGATTATTCTTCCTCTTAAGGAAATAAATAATCTTCTTCCCAAAGAGGCACCTATTCCTTCTCCTAAAGAGAAGAGTATCCTTTCTCCTAAAAAAAGAGATATTCTTCTTCCTAAAGAAGAATCTATTACTTCTCCCATGGATGAGTCCACTGCTTCTCCTAAAGGTAGAAAAAATATTCCTCCTAAACATCAATCTATTCCTCCTAAGGGTAGACCTATCCCTCCTCCTCATGATGGACCTGGTCTCCTTCCTACACCTCCCATTCCTCCTTTATATGGTGCGGTTCCTCCTCCTTCATCTTATAGAGAGAAACAATTGACCTCTCATATTGTCCAACCTAAAAGACCTCAACCCATTCATCCTTCCCTAAAAGAAGAAACAAAACCTATACCTAATGAGCCTAACTCTCCTCAAACTTCAACCAAAACTAGATGAAACCATTGTGCAAGAGAATGCCAATGAAGATGTCGTGCTAGATCTCCTGAAGTTGCTTCCCAAACCATTTCTTCTCCTAAAACACCAACTGTTGACATGATTCCATTTCATCTTAAACAAGATGTTCAACCTAATTTTCCAAGATGCAAAATGCTTAAGACAAATGATGGTTCAAGTTCTATTCCTATTAGAGCTCCTATTCTTATTAATCTTGATGAAGAAATAGGTGAAAATGTTGTTAATGATGAAAATGTTGATCCTAATATTTTTGATGATGAATATGAATATGTTGATGTTGACAATGATTTATTTGCAAAATTTCCAAAAGCATTAATCCTAGCTCCTAGTAACGAACAAAGTGACTTATCGGTAGAGCATGGTCCTTGTTTGGAACTTGTGATAGCTCCATATACTATGCTCAATGTGGCTCCTCTTGCGTTTTATCCACCTTCCTGAAATAATGATCAACAAGATTAGGGGGAGGATGACGTGCTTGATTAGCTTCATTAGCACCATAGATTCTATTTCTCTCCTCTCTTGCTTATTTATGACATTCTTCTATTTGTTTCCCCTATTCTTCTATTTGTTGTCCCTAGTGTTGTCTACTTGAGGATGATGCAAAGTGTTGAGATCTCTTTTGGTCTCTTCCATGTTGACTCAAAAGACACATGTGCTCCCTTCTTCCATGGTGGTTTCCTTTCTTTGGGGGATGAGGACGATTCTATGCATATAAATATACATGATATACATGAGTTATCATAAAAAGTATACTGACTCCAAAGTTAGGTGAAATCACCTTGTGCTTTGTGTTTTGTTATAATTATCCTTTGATTTGTTCTCTCTTGGGGGCTAAATTATTGCGATAACGTTCTTGTCTTCTTTGGGTGTATCCTACCTTAAAGCAATTGCTCCCAACAAGGCATGTGCAATCGCTTTAACATGGGGGCATACACTCTGCTCATGATTCTCTCTTTTGGTACTTAAAGTTAGCAAACTTTGTTTTTTCTTTATGATTTTTAGAATCTTCTTTTCATGACTCATAGTAAGAGAACCTTACTAGTTGTTGTCATGGTTCTCTCTTTCTCTTTCATTAACTTCCCTTTTACCTTATCATTGAAGTCGTAAGATCCTAAAGTCCACTAGGGGCTTGTTGAATCTTTCCTCTTTGATGTGGTGAACGTCTTTCAATCTGAATTTCTTGTAATTTACCACGAGTATTTGTGTAAGCTCATACTCCTGCTAAAGTGGGGGCAAAATGTAACATCCTAAAATTGCACCCGTTGCAATTTTCGACTACATTTGGGTCTTTACCTTAGTGTTTGCACCCCTTGGCCTAATCAAAGACTTGATTATGCTCATACATATCAAAAACACCATGCAATTCATTAATGCACCCTGCTTGCACCTTGATCATGCCCCAAATTAGGGTAGGACCAAGGAATGGTGCCCTGGTCCCCTTGAATGGGGACCTATCTTGGGCCCCTCTCCCTCTCCTAACTCAAATTTGCAGTGGGAAAATCCCCTCTATGTCGTCTCATGTCAGAAATTTAGTTAATTAATCCTACGGGCAAGTATATAAGAGGGATTTCCCCTCTCATTTGACATCTAAGGAAATTCAATCAAGCATCCAAGCATTCAAAAGATCAAACATTCAAGTATTCAAGAGAAATTGAACATTTTTAGTTTTCCTTCAAGCTTTGGAGCAACAATAGAGTCAAGATTTCAAGCATTGAAGAGGAGATCATCATTCTAATTCATGAAATCATAATTCCATGTGGAGGCAAGCAAAACTTCACAAGGAGATATAAGAATTTTATTTTCAAGCAATTCAGCATCCCCTCAAAGAGGAGGGTTTCTACTTTCAGTCATTTCAATTACATTATTTCAACCACTTGGTTAATTCCAAAACTGGGGTTTGACTTGAAAAAACAAACCCTATTCCCAACACATTTCCCTTTCCTTCTATGTGTAGGAAGCAGGTGCGCAACTGTACTTCTGGATTTAATCTTTATTTGCAGAGATGGAAAAACCCTTTTCGACGCATGAAAAGTTCAGAGGACCGATAGAAGGGAGACCTGGTCCGGACACACGGTCCCTACAACTTTTGGCAGATTTCACAGAGCAGCTCCAAATCATCTCAAACTTCTCAGATCCAGGTGCATGACTGAATCCCGAATCTGTAGCTCACTGTTTTCTCATACTTTGTCTTTATTTCCAACACTTAGTCTTAATTAAATTAATCAACTTACAAAAGAGGGTCAATTACATTCCAAACACAACCAATTTGCTTAGTATTAAGTCCTTGCATCATTTAGGATTGGATCTAGTAGATTCATCCCCCTCTTTTGAATGTAAAGTCCCCTCAAGTGAAAACTGACCATAGTGAATCCTCCCCTCCACGTGGAGAATTTGCTAAGCCCCGAATTTTCCACTTTACAATATATATAGATATACACACACACAAATGTATGTATGTATGTATGTATGTATGTCATTTTCAAGCAACCTTAATGGTAAGTAAATCCTCTTGCAACTCTTACACTTCTTACACCTCTCTTATATGTCATTATTTCCTTCATAGCATTTAAATTGACCATATAAATATAATTGAATATAATTTAAATACAATACTTAGGATTTGCAAGGTGAATGATGCATCCAATCCTCACATTCTCTCTTGACATTTACATTATAAAGACATAAAAGGGAACTAAAGATAAGTATGTAAGTGCATGGAAATAAGGGACCGAAAGGGTGTATAAGTGACTACGTTTTTTCTAAAATCAAGAGAGATTGATCTTTGATTCATAGAAATTGAAGATATTTACACTCAAAATTTAAAGACACAGACACAACACCAAGAGTTGTAGTTCTTCGAAACTACTTTCTAAACTACTATTTTTTAAATGGTAGGGATTAAGGGGTTCAAATAACGGGATCACACAAAGTTCTCTTATTATTATAAAAAATATATAACATAGTGCACGACCCCCCTAAAATGTTAACATTTTTATTATTTCAAAAATCACATCAGTGGAACATTAACTAACACCATGTATTTTATGCCAATTTTTTTTCTAATTTTTAATGAATGTGTGATATTTTACTAATTTTTAAAGTGGACACATCCTAAAAAAATAAAAACATTGAGCATACAAACACCTAATTTTTTGAAAATGAATTGAAAATTAAATTCTTTATTGTGTATAGAACAAATTATAGTTTCTAAAAATGAAATTTATTTTAAAATTTGACAAACGATTAAAAATTGAAACCAAAAATACCATACGTAGGTTTTTGACAAAAAATAGAGACACTAGCAAAAGATATTAAAAAACATAATCTTAACATATTTGAAATGTGAAAACAAATATATGATTAGAAAGATATGTGAGAGTTTAAAATTATTGTGGTATTTTTCTAGCTCGATATTGAAAGACCCGCAAACCTCATGGACAACACATTTGAGATTACATTATTTCTTAAAAATTACAAAAAGCACCTATGGGTGTTGAAATATCAGTCCAACCCTTTGGGTTGGATGCCTAAGGAAAATCCAACCCTAATGGCTTGAATTTCTAAAGCAGACAATAAAACGACCATGTTATAACATGCTCACACTATAATTTGAGGCATGCTCATGTTTCTCTGAAGTATAAAAAATCTCTCCCTCACCCTTCCTTTCTCTTCATCTCTCTCTATCCCTACCTACATTTCCCTCTACCTACCTCCCCCCTCTCCCTTCCTACCTCCCTCCCTTGCTCCCTCCCCCTCTCTCCTCTCTATCTCCACACTCCCTCTCTCTACCTACCCCACCTCTCTACTCCTCTCTATCTCTACTCTCTCCTCCTCTCTCTCCACTTCTCTCTATCTCCAATCCCCCCACTCTCTCTCTACCTACCTCTCCTTCCCCCTCCCTCCTTACTCCTCCTTGCCTCTCTCTCTCTCTCTCTCTCTCTCTCTCTCTATTGGAATTCTCAATGCAGGTTATTGCACATTCACATTTCTTAGAATCATAAAAAATAGTAAAAAAGGCATGGGGACCTCATGATTTAGGATGCCCATGCTCTATTCTTTTCTGTAATTTTCACTTTATCTAAGAAACACAATTTTCACGATGTTGATAAAATATCAATCATTATTTAACAATTCTAACACCTTTTTTTTTTTTTTATCAGTGTAGAAGAAGTATATTGTATGTTTCTAAGTTGAGTTTGATTCTATGAACTAATAATTTAACGTTCCTAATGTTGGAATGTTAATTACCATATTTTTTGTTTAAATTTGATATTTCAAATTTTTTTACTAATTCTATTGCATTGATATAGGACTAAACATTGAATACGAAGGAAATTGACAAACAACTTAACTTTTGGATTGGTGAAGCTAGAAATGAACTAGACAACATTAAATGCAATTGGTAAAATCAAATTTGAAAGTTTAAGGTATGTTATTTTTTTCTTTCTAGCTCTTGTGCAGGTTAGCTTGTCAATATAAGTCATGTGCTACATATCATAGTGTTAATTCACTTCAATGTAGCCCAATTGTTGACCCAAAACACAACCATTATTCAATTGCAGTCCATTTCACTTATTTTTGTTCTTTTTGTATTACTTTTCTTGGCTTTATGATTATGTTAGCATATTTCTAGTTAATATGTGTATGATATGAAGACACCTGAAGTAGTCCATTTTGAAATAAGTGAACATATGTTGCATTTTTATGTCACTTATTCCTTGTGCTTTGTGAAATTTCTATTTGGTAAAGCTTTTTAATTATGCCATAGATGTGGTGATCCCTCACTTATTTACATGGTTTTTCCTATTCTTGTTTACATCTACTTTATACCTACAATCTTCTCACCTTTGTATTTGTCCTTTTATTTTCAACTTGGGTTGCCTACTTTCCTTTGCATGTCTTTTGCTTCAACAATCCTTTATATTTTATCATGTTGCTTCTTACTTTGTATTTTATGTTCATTTCAATGATTGTTCCTCTATCTTTGAGTATTACATATTTCTTATTGATATGGTATCGATATATCATTCAAGCCTTTGCATTTATCTTACATTGCTATCTCACATTCCTAGAGTCACTTAATGAGACTATTTTGTTCTAATTAGTGCGCATATGATCCTACATTACCATACCATTCTTTTAACAATTAAATATTGAGTGTATATTGATATAGCACACTTTCAAAGCTCCCACATTAGGTTGGGTATATACTTCCTTACCTTATCATATATTGTTCTCATATATACCACATCCATTGCATCGAGGGCAACATATTTTATTTATATTCACAACTTAGGCCTTTATTGCAATACCTTTACATTAGAGGTGTCATTTCTTCCCTCCCACTCATGAGATTCATTGTACTATTATATTGATCTAGCAGTATTTAGCTATACATGTGATTTGATTATCAAATACATACATGTCACTTCCTTCTAAATTCATGCTAGGGAAGGCATCTATCATTCACTAGGCCACTCAATTATTTGTGCAATCTCTTAAGAGCCTCAAGAGAAAAATCATACCAAAAATGATGAAGTAATTATTGGAGCTTATTGAATGTAGGACTAGAAAGTATATATGGGGTTCCTCTAAATTAACATCTCTCAATTTTGGTAAACTCAACAACATTTGAACATTCCAAAAATGAAAACATTCTTGAAAAAGTGTTGATTAAGAGTAGTGAAAATATGACAAGAAGCATATTTTTCATTTTGGGATTTGTGGGGTAAAATTGAATATGTAAAACAACTTGAGTGGGTGGGTGAATGCTAAGGAATGCCATTTTTTTCATTCTAGGCTACACTATTTTGATGTAGTCTCTTAAGAGACCTTAGTGCAAAAAATTACCAAACTATGACAACTTGGTTCTCATAATCTGTGGAATCTAAAAATATTTTATTTGGACCTGCAAAGACACATAGGGTCCTATTGGTGTAAGTTTTATCATATATATAACATTAGAATAAAGTACCCAAAGATAATTTATCCTCTCTTGAAAAATCACCACTTATGCTAAGATTGCTAGAAGATCATATGAACATTCCAAGGTTTCTTTTGTTAGGTCTTGACATGTGGATAAGCTCAATAGACATTGTGATATGCTGATAATACACAAAAGGAATTATTCTTGAATTGTTCACAACTTTGGGATTTAGACATGTTTATCAATTGATGCTCTTCTATTTTTTTGGATTTTCGGATTAAGACTTTCAAAAATGGATAAAAAAGGATAAGGGTTTAGAAGTCTACTCTACTCCTATGAACTCAAGAGACGGTATTGATTTGGTGAACTCAATAAACCACACTTTTCTTCGCCTCACTTAAGACAACTACACAAAGTGGATGCAATCTTCAAGGGATGTATTTTGATCAGAAGTTTAAGAATGCACAAAATAGAAATCTCAGACTAACTTTGCACAATGAATGAAAATCATCCATTCACCAAAAGTATGAGTGGAGATACACCATAAACCAATACTTATCAGATCTTTCATTCATCTAACAACATAAAATAAATTATAGCTAATGTGTTGAACAAATTGAAAACCTTGCTTAATCACTCAAACAATATGGATTACAAAGCCTTAAGAGAAAGAACACGTAATATATTATTTGAAAAATGACCTTCATGCAAAAATATTTAAAAAACCTCACACTCTCCAAATGAGAGGAGGCAACCTTATATAGGAGTCCAATTTTTTTGAATGGCCAAGATCGAACAACGATCAAGGGCCCAGATTAAAAGATAAAAACCCTAATTAGGGTTTCCAAAAACTCAATTAGTTTCAACAAGATAAAAGAGGACAAGTGGCGCAACTGCTAATATCACTGAGGTGGGCATCTAGTTTCCTTTTCAGTAGATGCAATGTATTTGGACACAAGTGGTCGAACCTCCTCCATGGTGACATGTGGCAAGTTGCCAATTTGGAAATCAATCATGTCCATGTCATCAACACATGTGGTGAGAGTGCTCTCCTAGTCAACTATCTGTGCTAATAAATTCTCATCAATATGAATGGAACTCGAAATCCTGGTGAGATATTCCTTGAGAATTGGCCCTGAAACTTTGAAGAAGTTTCCTTGAACTTTAGCCCTCGGATTCTCTGCATGCAAGTGCTTCTCTTGCACCTCATCCTGCTGCAATATCCCAGCTGCCACAAAGAAGACTTTAACCTAAATACTCCTGATGGTCTTTTCAATCTGTGAACACTTAGCCTTAGATTTTCTCAAAGATTCAACCCTAGTAATCAAAGAAAAGTACCAAGTACTAAAATCATATCTATTCGTTGACTACACAATCTTTCCATCTATAAGATCTTGGTGAGAAAGCCTCTGATTATCTTGAGACATGGAATTATCCCACTCTGAATATCCTTAATATATTCCCAAGCTTCAACTATGTCTTAAATTCTGCTCAATAAGGAAGAGGTGAAGTCATGTGCTGATACTAAGTTCTCAATGAGTATGTTAGAACGTTCTGAAGCATCAGAAGTCCATCCTTTGGCTTCTCTAAAAGTCATCTACATGTCTCATAATCCTTTAATGATTCTTGTGGAAGAAGTATGGGTGGAGTAATAGGTACCTCCTCCCGATCAATGGGTTTTGTCAAATGTTGAACGTGTCTCTTCCATTGCTCATTCTCAACTTCAACCTTCTTTCTTTTTTCTATTTCTCTGTTCAGTCTTACCTTAAGGGTGTTGTAGGAATCATCAAAGTCCTAGACCTCTTGGGCTTTTATAGGCTTACCCAAGTTTACGATAGTGATCTCATACTCCTTAGGAGTGATATTGTCTTGAGTTTTACCTGCCTTTGGAAATGCTACCTGAATTGTCCTGAACCCTGCACTATTTCTTTGAATCGGAGAAAATCTCTTGGTTGGATTGGGCGGTTTTACTTTGCTGGACTTGTCTAATTCAGCCAAGAGTGCAACCATGTTATCTACTTGGTGCACTTTCTCAGGAACCTTTGCTTTCATTCTCTCCTTCAACCAATCAGGAATGGTTGATTGTTCCATGCCACTTTCATCAAATTCATCCTCAATATCATGTGGCGAAGTGATTAAACCATCCAGGAATTCTCTTTGAGGTTCTGAGTTCTCAACTTCTATAACCTTAGCGACATTGGGCTCCTATGTTGGTTCTTGAGATGGGGCCTGAACTGGTTCCTCTACGAGCTCCTCAATGACAGGAGAAGGAACTCTCATTTAGTCATCTTCCATTTCACTGTGATGTTCTTGTTCATTAATCATAATTCTCACTGGTGTGGTAGATGAAGCACTTATGATCGAATGACCTTCTCCTAAATTTTCTCATCCACTCACAGCTACTTCTCCAGTGACTTTCTTTCCTTTTGCCCTCAATGAATTCTCAGTGGGTTCTTTTCTCTTCCTCGACCCAACACTTTTTGGATTCTTGGGACCATTGGATGTTACACCATGATTTGAAGACATAGACTCATCAATTCCCATGAGATCATATGTGAAGGCAACATTTTTTGCCTTGAGCTCCTTAGTTTTCTGAGTTGCCCACCACTTGGAATACTTAATTACAGGCCTCATAAGATCACATAGGTTGGATCTTTGTGTATCTGACCAATTAATGGAGGCAAGGGGCTCATTCTTCAAGGTGGTATAATGTGGCTACTCATATTCTTTGTCTTCCTCAAGCTAGTCTGCTACACAAAATACTTCAGAAACTCTGATAAAACTCAATGGACTTCTAGACCATAGCCTCATTCTCACATCAAAGCTATTAGTAACATTAGCCCAATAATCCTTGAGATCCAGCTTGTGTTCAAATTTTACTTCATTCACCTTTCCCATTCGATGAAAAGGATCAAAATGACTCCTCCCTTGATACTGGAAAAATGGGTACCATTGAATTTCTCTGTCAGCATGTGTAGCAGCTTGGGCCGATGGACATGCTTATAGTCCATTTCCAATAGTGAGAGAAGATGCTCCCAACATTTGTTTCTTTCTCTTCACACTCATAAAATTCTCCAATTGATGTACTACCTCAAGTAGTACCATCCTGTTCATAGGGAACATGAGTAACTTGTATGGCTGTCCAAAGAATCCTTGGATGCTCAAATAGGTAAATCTGGGATATTGGATATACCAATACCCAAACCTATTGATAAAAGATTTCAACTCTTGAGAGAGTCGTTGATGGATACCTCCCTAAAGGGTTCTTGTAAAATGCATTGAAAATGCATCATTAACTCTTTTCAGATGGAATTTCTCCTCCAGGTGCAGTTGCAAATAACAATCATAAACAACAAATTGGTTCTCCTTATTTCCTACAACTCCTCTGCATACAAGGCCTCTATATCTGTATGTCCTGGCCAAAGAATACATCAAATAAGAACTCATATAGAATGTCCTATTCTTTTCCAAGTTTCTCAACTAATCATCCAGATTATCATTGATAATTCTGGCCCAGTTTATCATCTTAACTCCAACAGTCACTTCATGGATAAATTAGTACATCCATGGCTTGAAAGGAGCACCTTGCTAGTTGCCCATGAATTTGTTCAACATGACTATGAGGCCTTCGTAATCTACTTTGAAATATGGCCTCACAAGGAGTTTAGGTATCTTGGAAATTCCTTTCCTTGGCTTTTCCAACCACGAATGGTTGATATTAGCCTCATATTCTTCTATGTGGTTATTGTATAAATGGGTTTCTTCATCTCTAGTCATGTAGATAGTGTTATGATACTTAGGTATGCGAAAGGCTTCCCTAATTGCCACTTCTCCAATATTTGCGAGAATTCTGCCAGTAGGAGATACTATCTCTTTGTTCTCTGGGTTGTAGTGCTTGGAGCACTCCACAATCACCATTCCACATCATTTTCCTTGCTATCACTGTAGGTAGCTGAGTGTCTATGTTGTGTATCCGCTTCTTTAATTCTTGGACGTCGATGTATCCCACGTTTGTGTCTCCTACTTGTTTCCACTTAGAATTCATTTTTGATTCCAGAGGGGAATCTTTGTCAACTTGAAACTTCATTATGCATGAAGTTCCAACATCGGAGGTCATCCAAATCTGCAAAAGAAATAAACAAACTTAAGTTAAGGTTTGTATTTTAGGTGTATTTTGGGGTTTGATAGCTAAGTGTATCATTATTTCACTCTCTTTCCAACACTTAGCCTTGAAAATTGGATTTTCCATACTTTGATTAATCTAAAAATTCTGAGAAAAATCTCTTGAAAATCACGATACTTAGGAAACTTAAGGTCTATTTTTCACTCTAAAATCAGAATTTAGGGAAATTAGGGAAATCCAAGTCCAAGAAAACTCAATTAAATTCATTCAAACTCCCTTTGAAAGGCAGAAAATAAGAAGGGAAATTTGCTAAATTCATTCTTTCTCTTTAGAACTTTGAAGAAAGATTGGATTCAAAACCCAATACTCTACCTATAAAACTCATTTTCACCTTTGAAGAATGAGAAAATTAGAAGTTAATCACAGAGAATCAATGGGTTTGTCCTCTAGAAATTCAAAGTTCTTCGAAAATCTGAGAAATATACTTGAAATCTTCTTCAAAATACTTCCAACCTGCAAATTTTTTCTCAAAATTCACTCTCAACCTGGAGAAAACCTTTCAAATTCACTCTCAAATCGCTCAGAAAGTTCGAACTTGATGTGTAAAAATGAGAGAATGAATGAATTATTTGTATAAAAGTTTGAATTTGTAATTAGAAACTCAAAATCTTCCTCAAAATATGTTTCTAATCCTTCTCCAGTCCTTCGAATCTACAGGGAATGTTTCTAATTTGGTCTTTAGTGCACTTGTCATCTCTATCAAGTTTGAAATCCTCATCTTGTTTCACAAATGCAAGTTTCTAATTCATTTTTTAGTTCATAATTCGAACTAAATCTTCAATATTCTCTTTCAAAGAACTTCCATTTTGGTTCTTAGTTTGAACTTCATGAAGGATCTTGCTAAGGTGGAGTTCAACATTTTGAGGAACCATAGTCTTTTGACCAAGGGCGGACTTTGTTGATGTTGTGCACCAAGTGTATGTTGATGTAGGTGGACTTCTCCACACTTAGGAACTTCTTTATCATCCATTGGACGAACTTGGTGAAGAATGTGCACCACTTGTTGTCTCTCTAGGGAAAACTTCATTGAAGTCACGTACCTTGATTTGAAGGATGATGAACTTCATGAGATTTGAGAACCTTTCAACCTTGGTATTTCCCTCACTTCTTTAGTGGAGTTTACGATACTTAGACACCAAATGCTATCTTCTTGAGAAGACTTTGCTTAATCCATGCACCATTACTCATTACCTTGGGTAGACTTCCATGAGTTTGTGCACCATCATGTTAACTTTGCAACCATTCTTAGGGCAGACTTTGAGAAGGTCATAACCATTCTTCCCTACCATGAGGGCCGACTTTGCTCTTTTCACGCACCACTCAATGCATAGTGGGCGGACTTCACCACTTTGTGCACCACAACTCATGGCAGACTTTTTTGAGTTCAATAACTTTTTCCATGCACCAAGGAGGCAGACTTTATGAGCTTTAGTAACCAAGACAAGGGTGGAATTCACCACTTTCATGATCCATTGCTTCATTTTCAAGGTAGACTTCACCAAAATCAGGAACCAAGGAGGGCGGATTTCATGGAACTTGTGCACTATGAAGGACTTGGTGAATTTCATGCACCATGAGATCAAAACTCAAAATCCTCATGACTTGTGTAATTCTTGTCAGATTTGTTTGAAATTTGAAAACCACTCGATCAAAACTTGAATTTTGGAGGAATTTGACGATTCTTTTCAGTGCATCTTAGTGCCAACAATGCAAACCCTAGATCCTCTTCCAAAAATAGAAAAAGCAAGCATCCCTAAAAAAAAAGGAAAAACTATCTAAAAATAGCCATTTCGGGGATCGTGCTTCAAGTGCCAAAATGAAACTTCCTAAAAAATAGGAAAACGCAAAAAAGCAAACTTTCCAAAAATAGAAAGTTGTCCAAATCCACTCAAATCATTTGCAATCTTCATCCTTTGGCCTTTCTAGGCACTTTGATGGTGTCTAGACTTTGTTTTGACCATGGCTTTTAGAAACTAATTCATGACTTTCAAAATTCAGACCATTCAAAACTGACAAACTTGGCAATACCGATGTAGGAAGGTCACAAGGATCTAACAAAAAAAAACCCTAGAAAGCAAGAAAAAGGGAGGGTCCCCATTTTCAATGGGGTGATGTGTGAAAAGGTCACAATAGGTCCCTCCATAATAACCTCTCTTAATATTTTTATATGTCCAAATCATTTGGGCATGGCAGCGATGTATGAAAAGTTACAAAAGTCATCATTTATATGTTCAACATAAACTTGTTGATAGCCATATTTTTTGTTTCATACATTGCAAGGAAAAAAACAACTACAACAAAATATTTAGGTGGCAAGTGAAGGATAGGGAAGGACCAATTTCACATGCTAACTATCCCAATCATTCTAAGATACACTATTCCAACGTAGTCTCTTAAGTTCTGAAGTGCAAAAAACTACCAAACTATGATGGACTAGTTCTCAAAATATTTGGCACCTATGAATGTTTTGTATAAATTGTTTAAGGTGAAAAAGGGATGGACAACTCTTGCTATAAACTCAACTAGTACCAAAACCTCTTCCATTAAACATTGGAATACAAACCACAAAGAGGTATTATGCTTGAATACACTTTAAGAGATTCACACAATCCCTAGGTTCTATTCATTTATCTCTTGAAATCTTGCTTGATTGATTCAAATGTAAACTAACTAGGTCCTAAGAATGTATGAATGAGCACTTAAATTTATAAAATTGGAACACAAAGAAACTCAAAGCTATAGAACAATAAAAAAATGAAACAAAGATTCAAAAATGCACTTATGAGAGAATGCAGAGCTAAAATTGGGTGGTCACTATAGCTAGGTGCCCTAGTCTCAATTGATGGACAACTAAGTATGGAAGGCAGATATGATATCTTGAGTCTTTGCACTATCTTCCCTCCAAATTTGATGCCAACAAGGAGGACTATGGCACTAGGTACCCTAGTTCTAGAGGATTATGATCCTAGGAACCCTAGTCCTAAAGGACTATGGCACTAGGAACCCTAGCCTTAAGGACACAAGTCCTCATTGTCACTATCTAGACTCTTTCTGCTTCAAGGTCTTGAGTGATTTTGTATCTTCAAACTTGGATTGCAACTTGTTTCTGAACCTGTAAAATAGAGAGAAGATGGGGTTGTGGCTATATAGGTGCTCGCCTTAGTCAAGCTCCCCTTAGTCAAGCTCTCCTTTTGGTGATTTCCACCTCCATAGATAGCCAATTCGAATCTAAAAACTAAAGTGTATGCTCTGAACCTAAAGTGTGTCTAAGATTATAATGAGCATAAATGCACAAACATGATGAGTGTCCTACTCAAGTGTGTTAGATTACAAACCATTAATGAAATAATCAAAGCTTATGCATGAATTAACTCAAGGATACAAGGAGCAAGAATACTAAACCCTTTAGGGAGAGGTACAAGACAATCATAAGTTGGTGACTCCCTATCATCCTCCAACATTCCTTGAAGCTTCTATCATGATGAAAAAATGTTGATGAAGACATGATGTTTGTTGGTTATTACTCAATTTTGCAGATCTATAGACTTACCCATTGTTGTAATTTCATATCATAAGGATAACATAATGAATTGATATCACAAATGAGGAAAGTAACTTGCATATATATGATTTACAAGATTAAAATTGATAAAAGGTTGACTTACAATGGTCATATCCCAATTTCAAGACCAGATCTAAAAATGTTAAGGCTTACACATTACTCTCCCAAAATCGCAGCCAAAAAGCGTTAGTTGGTAACAACGATTACTAGTGACTTGATAAAATAGGCCTTGATTTTTTAGGGAAGTGAGATAATAGTGCCCTAATACTAAATCTAGAATTTATATTAGGATTGATGATATTTAAGTGGGGAATAAAATGATTTAAAATTTAAAATGGGATAGAGCCCCAAATAAGCTTGAAATGATATAGAAGAAAGGGCATGCTTAAAGTAAGGGCCCAAAGAGGAGTATGTTGAAGTTTTAAAATATGATATGACTCATATTCTTGAGTTGAGGGTTAATTCAAGGATAGAAATGGTCCTATAATTATTAGGGAAATGGAAAACTAAAATGAGTGCTAAATAGTATGAAAGTGGACTCATAATGAAAAGAGTAGAATTTATGACACTACATTTAACCCCCACTATAGTGATTGTATGACATTGCATGTGTATGCAAGCTAAAGTATAGGAAAGTAAATATTTCAAGGGTGTCAAAAGAAGCCCCTAGTGTAGAAATACCTATAATACAATGTTAGGAATCAAATTCTACTAAACCACTTTGTTAGTGAAAATCAAAATCACTTAGATGGTAGCTATATGCCCCCCTTTTTATGGTTGATGATGGGGTTTACCTAGTTTACTAACACTTCACCTAGTTGGTGTTGCTCAATTCCACCAACTCTCTAGGCCTAGTTGCATTCTAGACCTCCAAGTCCTTCTCATTCTCTTCTAGGGCTTTATTCTTATCCATTTCAAGGTGTTTTCTTCAAGTGTTTTAGCGGAACCCTACCAATTCACAATGCTTCCCATGTGCTCATTATGGTTGTCTTGGCTTCAACTTGTCAAATTGACCTCCTACTATTGTGAGTTGATGCAGAGGTGTGGAGGTGGATACTAGCATGTTTTTAATGCCTTTTGGGTCCATTTGAGGCTTGCAACCATTTTCCTTCTTACCGATTTCACCATTTTGCCTAGAAAAGGGCTACAAGGAATTAGCCCTATAAGGCCTCCAAAATCCGGTTTTCTAGGGCTTGGAGGAAAACGGTCCAAAAGAACCCATAGAAAGTTTTGAATTTTTCAAAGACTCACCTAACCTCAAGTTATTTTTCTGGTTTTGGTTCCTTATCCCGCCATACAATGCCCTAACCCAAAATATGGGTTTTGAAGGGTTTGTAGGCCTTCTAACTGGCAATGACTGGTCTAGTTTGGAAAATGAGCATTAAAAGGTTTTTTTATGGCTTCCCCTTGCATAGGAAACTCTTTACTAACTTCATGGACCCCTCGAAAAGGTTAGATGGTGGTTTGGCATTCACCCCTGCACTTTACACTCCAAATTCACCCCGTCTCCTCTAGCCGGGTTGCTCCTGGACTCACCTAGAACAAGGTGACAATCATATTAAATTTCATATCCAACACTTGTCCCTGCATATGTACACTATAAAATTGGTTTCCCTCCATGTCCCAATAGGCCATGATGGTAGCACAAATGGAATTCATGGGGCAACCATTTTACATAAAACTGCTATGTACAAGCCAAAACTAGTTGTTTGCAAACCAAAACAAGAAAACACTAATACAAACTAATTACAAAGCTTTAAATGGAACTAACAACTCTGCAACACACTAAATAAAATCAATCCATTACTGGATCAATGGATTCAATCCATTTGTATTCACAAAATGAGCAATAAAGCCAAAATGATGTCAAACAGTCCGAAAATGAGTAGTTTCAGAATGTTGATCTTACAAAAATAATACACAAACCTTGGTAACCATGCAAGAGAGGTTTCTTATAGTATTTCCCACATGTGGAGTCCTTCTATGGCTTTGTGCCATCCCTAAATCCATTGCTAACCAATTTAGGACAAAAGTTGTCATGACAACTTTTTGCAACTTTGCACTTTTGCACTTTTTGGCCTTCTCATCCTATGAGACCTATTCTAAGTCATCACTAATTACTTTTAAAACATGTCTAAGACTAATTCAACCCTCCCTAATGCCTATACCAAGTTTTGACACTTTTGACCATCAAGAAGGTCAACTACCTACTCAAACAACTACTTATGCACAAAATGCAAACCTAGGAAGAAACTAACTCTACTAGGCCTACATTGACTCATCAAACTCACTCTTGGACCCTCTTGGAGTCCTTATTCACTACCTAAATTGTCTAGGGTTAGTACAATCCAAAATTGAGAAAAGACTACTAGTCTAAGTCCTAGGTGCTCCTACACCATTCTCCCAAACAAAAGAAAAGCATGTCACCTCCTTGGGAATCAGATTCTGATCAATTCCTAGCTTCTTAAACTCTATCTCAAGCACCCATGTAGCTTTAGCATCATCCATACCCTTCCATTTGATTAGGTGCTCCCAATAGGTTTGATGCCTTGTCTTCTTGGCGATCCTTGAACTCAACACCTTCTCGGCCTTTGGATTTGGTTTGGCTAGTACTTGAAGGTTGTTCACATCATTTGATACCTCTGAGTGAATGCAATCTGAACCTTGAATTGGTCCTTTGTAGGCAACTAAGTCTGCTATGTTGAAAACTGGTGACAATCCTATGTCACTAGGTAGGTCCACCTTGTATGCATTTTCTCCATACTTGGCTAGAATGGTACATGGACCCAACCTTCTCATTTGCAACTTTTTAGGCACTCCTTGTTGTAGCCTTGCTTTGTTTAGGTGCACCATGACAATATCTCCCACTTGAAATTGGAGGTTCTTCCTTCTTTCATTAACTTTTTGCTTGAGTTTCCTTGTGTTCTCCATCAATGCTTGCTTGACTGATTCATGTACCTCCTTCATTGATTGAGCAAAGTCTTCTGCATATCCACTTCTTGCTGCCGCACTACCCAAGTCTCTCAACTCCAAAATACCTCTTGGGTGTACACCATAGACCACTTCAAAAGGGTTATTGCTGGTAGTCCTATTTATGGTGTCATTGTATGCATATTCAGCTTGTGAGAGTACTTGATCCCATGTCTGCCCATATTCTTTGGTAAGGCACCTTAATAAGTTCCCTAAGCTTCTATTCACTACTTCGGTCTGCCCATCTGTTTGAGGATGGTAGGCTGATCCAAAAGAGTTGGTGCCAAGCTTTTGCCAAAGTGTCTTCCAAAAATGACTCATGAACTTTGAGTCCCTATCTGAAACAATGCTCATGGGTAAACCATGTATCCTCACTACTTATTTGAAGAACAAATGAGCTATTTGGCATGCATCATGAGTAGTCTTGCAAGGCACAAAGTGGGCCATCTTACTAAATCTGTCCACAATGACATAAATGCTGTCAAATCCCTGCTTTGTCCTTGGTAATCCTACTACAAAGTCCATACTAATGCATTCCCAAGGTCTATTTGGTATGGGAAGAGGTTGGTATAAACCAACATTTGAAGAAGTACCTTTGGCCTTTTGGCAAACTATGCAAGTCTCCACATACCTTTTCACATCTTGATTCATCCTTGGCCAATAGTAGTACCTCTGAACCAACTCTTGAGTCTTATTGACTCCAAAATGTCCACTAAGGCTGCCATTATGCTTCTCTTGAATGAGGTTTTCTCTCATTGAGCCTCTAGGCACACAAAGCTGCCCACCTCTAAACAATAGTCCATTTTGCAAAGTAAAAGAAGAATACTCACTATGGAAGTGATTTTGATACTCCTTACACACCTTGTAGGCATTTGAGAAGTCTTCATCCTCCGGGTATAAGTCTCTAAAACTATCAACACCTATGCTCCTCAATTGGATTTCTTGGACTATCAAAAGTCTCCTACTTAGTGCATCAGCAACCCAGTTTAACTATCCTTTCTTATGCTTAATGGTGAATGTGTAGGCTTGCATGTACTCCACCCATTTCTTGTGTTTATGAATGAGTTTTTCTTGTGAGTTTAGAAAACTCAATGCTTGGTTGTCCGTATAGACTACAAATTCCTTAGGAAGGAGATAGTGTCTCCACTTCCTCAAAGCCTACAGTAAAGCATATAGTTCCAAGTCATAAGAGGAGTACTTCCTCTTTGCATCACTTAGCTTCTCACTATGGAAAGCTACTGGTCTTTCTTCTTGGCTTAGGACAACACCTACTGCAACATTGCTTGCATCACATTCTAGTATGAATAGTTTCTCAAAACTAGGCAATACCAACACCGGTTGAGTAGCTATCTTATCCTTCAAGGTTTCAAAACCTTTGTTTGCTTGTTCACCCCAATGAAACTTTTCCTTTATAACATTGGTGTACATATAGCACCGAATTGCCTAATGAACATCCTATAGTATTGAACTAGTCCATGGAAGCTTCTCACCTCTATTGCTGACTTAGGAGTAGGCCAATTTACTATGGATTCAACCTTGCTGGGATCCATCTTGAGGTTTCCTTGAGACAACACAAACCCAAGGTAAACCAACTCCTGCTTAACAAATTCACACTTATCCAAGTTCATGGTTAGCTTTTCATCATACAATCTTTTTAATACATCTTGCAAATGACTAATATGATCTGCCCTATCCTTACTAAAAATGAGAATATCATCTAGGTATACCATCACAAATTTACTTATGAAGTCCTTCATCACCTCATCCATGAGTCTCATGAAGGTTCTTGGAGCATTGGATAAGCCAAATGGCATTACAAGCCACTCATAAAGACCCTATGTTGTCTTAAATGTAGTTTTCCATTCATCACCCTCCTTAATCCTAATTTGATGATATCCACTTTTAAGGTCAATTTTGGTAAAGTTCTTGGCTTCTCCTAAACAATCCATTAGGTCTACTATTCTAGGAATTGGGAAACCTATATCTGATGGTGATCCTATTTATAGCTCTAGAATCAGTACACAATCTCCAAGTACCACCTTTCTTTGGGGCTAACACGGTCGGGACAACACAAGGGCTAATGCTTTTCCTAATTAGGCCTTGGTCTAAGAGCTCTTGGATTTGCTTGGCAATATCAATATTTTGTTGGGGAGTCATTTTATAAGCTGCTTTGTTAGGTAAGGATGCTCCAGGAATGAAGTCTATTTGATGGCTTATGGTTCTTTTAGGAGGTAAGGTGGCTGGTTGTCCATCACTCACTATGCCTTTGAACTTCTTCAACAAGTCTTGAACTTCTATTGACAATTCTGGCTGCTCTTTCTTGTCTTCCTCTTTAGGCTTGATTACTAGTGCAAACCCTATACCTTCACCTTCCTCAAGTGTCTTCAAGAGTTTCTTTTCACTCACCAAAAGAACATTAGGACCTACTGCCCTCTTCTCACCTTCCTCAAGGATAGATTGAATCTTGAATGTGACTCCATCTTTCTTGAATGCGTATGCATTCTTGGCTCCGTCATGAATAACTTGTTTATCAAATTGCCATGGTCTTCCCAATAGAAGATGGCATGCATCCATGGGTAGGACATCACATAGCACCTTGTCCTTATACCTACCAATAGTAAAATCCACCCATGCTTGCTCATTGACTAGGACATGTTGGCCTTTGTTCAACCAAGTGACTCTATATGGGTTGTTGTGAGGTATCCTTTGCAATTTGAGCTTACTTACTGCCTCTTCTGACATAATGTTGTCTGTTGATCCTGAATCAATGATCACTTTGTAAACTTTGTCCATAATCTTGCATTTGATCCTAAATAAGGACCTTCTTTGGCTTGGCTCTTCTCTGACCGGTTCTTTGATCAAAGTTCTCCTTATCATCAAGTTGTCATCTACCTCTGACTCTAAGGCAACCTCTGAAGTCTTGCTGCTTGAAGACTCTTCTTGAAGATAGTTAACTCTCCTTTCACCACCTTGTGATGATGATCCCTTCTCTAGACACCTATATACTGGATGACCAAGTTGGTTGGAATGGTAACACTTCATTGTTAAAAAATATGAGGAACCTCTACCTTGGCCACTAGATCTTCCTCTAAAACCATTGTTTGATCCCCTTCCTCTATTGAATCCTCCTTTATTAGTGCCACTCTCTTGCTGCTCAGTGAGTTTAGACTCTCCTTGTGTTCTTTGTTCAAAAATTCTTCCTCCAAAGCCTCCCATGTGGCCTCTATTGTCTTTTCCTCTACCTTTGCCCCTATTGCTGCTTGAGTCATGTCTTCTTTTCAGTTTTTCTTCCACCTTAAGGGCAAGTTGATAAGTTTGATGGACTGTTTTTGGGCTTGTTAGACTAATTTCTTCTTGGATGTTCCACCGTAGACCATTTAGGTACCTAGCAACCTTGAGACTCTCTTCTTCCACTACATGAGATCTAAGGCTAAGTTTGTGAAACTCCTCCGTATAACTATTGACATCAAGGTCTTTTTGTCTTATGTTTTGTCTCTTTCTATGAATTTGCACTTCATAGTCATCAGGGAGATAGACTTCTTTGATTTTGACTAACATCCCTTTCCAGGAAGAGATGGGTGCTTTGCCCATTTTCTTCCTCTCATCTTGCATAAATTTCCACCATGTGAGAGCAGCTCCTCTCATCCTTGACTTGGCTACCTTGACTCTTTGGGCTTTAGTTATGCCTTCACATTCAAAATGATTCGCCATGCCTTCTATCTATTCTAGGATCACTTCTGCCTCCTTCTTACTAGTTAACAAAGGCAATCCTTCTAGTGATTTACCACTTAAGGCCTTCAATGCCTTTAGGAAAGGTTCTTGTTCTAGGACAAGATCAGGTTTTGGTATTTTTTCTATCTCTGACACTTCTTTACCCTTCCCTTCTGCTCCTTCAACCTTTACCAACACTTCATCTGCCTTGGTTTCAACCTCACCAAGCTTACTCTCCAATTCAAGCAACTTCTCCTTCAGGAGTCTATTCTCTTCCTCCTGATCATCCACGTTATTCCCCAACTCTGCATTGGTCACCATGCTATTATCTCCTACAAATTCCACTGAGGACATCTACTCACCTAGCCCAAATCTTATAGGCTCTGATACCAATTTGATGGGGTTTACCTAGTTTGCTAACACTTCACCTAGTTGGTGTTGCTCAATTCCACCAACTCTCTAGGCCTAGTTGTACTCTATACCTCCAAGTCCTTCTCATTCTCTTCTAGGGATTTCTTCTTATCCATTTCAAAGTGTTTGCTTCAAGTGTTTTAGCTAGGAACCCTACCAATTCACAATGCTTCCCATGTGCTCATTATGGCTGTCTTGGCTTCAACTTGTCAAATTGACCTCCTACTATTGTGAGTTGATGCAGAGGTGTGGAGGTGGCTACTAACATGTTTTTAATTCCTTTTGGTTCCATTGAGGTTTGCAACCATTTTCCTTCTTATCAATTTCACCATTTTGCCTAGAAAAGGGGCTAGAAGGAATTAACCCTATTAGGCCTCCAAAATCCGGTTTTCTAGGGCTTGGAGGAAAATAGTCCAAAAGAACCCATAGAAAGTTTTGAATTCTTCAAAGACTCACCTAACCTCAAGTGATTTTTTTGGTTTTGGCTCCTTATCCCACCGTACAATGCCCTAACCCAAAATGAGGGTTTTGAAGGGTTTCTAGGCCTTCTAACCGGAAATACTGGTCTAGTTTGGAAAATGAGCATCAAAAGGTTTTGTTATGGCTTCCCCTTGCATAGGAAACTCTTTACTAACTTCATGGACCCCTCAAAAAGGTTAGATGGTGGTTTGGCATTCACCCCTGCACTTTACACTCCAAATTCACCATGTCTCCTCTAGCCGGGTTGCTCCTAGACTCGCCTAGAACAAGGTGACAGTCGTATTAAATTTCATCTCCAAAACTTGTCCTTGTATATTTACACTATAAAATTGGTTTCCCTCCATGTCCCAATAGGCCGTGATGGTAACACATATGAAATTCATGGGGCAACCATTTTACATAAAACTGCTATGTACAATCCAAAACTGGTTGTTTGCAAACCAAAACAAGAAAACACTAATAAAAAATAATTACAAAGATTGAAATGGAACTAAAAACTTTGTAACACACTAAAGAAACTCAATCCATTTGTATTCACAAAATGAGCAATAAAGCCAAAATGATGTCAAACAATCTAAAAATGAGTAGTTTCAGAATGTTGATCTTACAAAAATAATACACCAACCTTGGTAACCATGAAAGAGAGGGTTATTATAGTATTAAACATGTGTGGAGTCCTTCTAGGGAATTTGGCCATCCCTAACTCCGTCGCTAACCAATTTAGGACAAAAGTTGTCATGACAACTTTTTGCAACTTTGCACTTTTGCACTTTTTGGCCTTCTCATCCTATGAGACCTATTTTAAGTCATCACTCATGACTTTTAAAACATTTCTAAGAATAATTCAACCCTCCCTAATGCCTATACCAAGTTTTGACACTTTTGACCATCAAGAAGGTCAACTACCTACTCAAACCACTACTTATGCACAAAATGCAAACCTAGGAAGAAACTAACTCTACTAGGCCTACATTGACTCATCACACTCACTCTTGGACCCTCTTGGAGTCCTTATTCACTACCTAACTTGGCTAGGGTCAGTACAAGCCAAAATTGAGAAAAGACTACTAGCCTAAGTCCTAGGTGCTCCTGCACCAGTTGCTCATTTAGGATGTTTAAACAAAGTATCATGTGTACCACATTTAATTATGAAAATAAGTGATGAAAAATTGCTTCCAACGGGGTTCTCAATGAAATCAAAATCGATCAAAGAGAACTTGGCAAGAAAGAGAGCTGAATCACAATTTCAACGCAATAAATGAACTGAAAAGTGGAGCTCTCTAGCTCAAGTAATGATAGGATGATTGAACTATGATCAATTAGGGTTTTAGAGTGAATTTACCTCTAAATAGTGAAAATTCCACTATTCAATTATCTTATTTAATTTTTGTCTCTAGTGTAGAGAGTTCCAAACTACTTTGAGATTCAAAATGCCACGTGGAAATAACTTCATCCAACTAGGATTGAGGCCTTCAGGTGAGCTATCATAGAGGGTAACTAAACACATGAGGTAGGACATCCTAACTTTTATTTGTATTCAATTTTTTACTTCAAGTTCAATTATCTACACATTGACCTAGGTGAACCTATGGACTCCCTAATTTGGGCACCATGGCCCCAAATATGCACCATGGACCCATATGGGCGTCATGGACCTAGATGGGTTCCATGGACCCCATAAGGGGCATTGTCACATGAAAATTGATGAGAGAAGATATAAATTGATGAGGATGTACTAATGAAAAACCGTTCATATATTTGTAGGACTCTCTCAGAATGTGAGAACATGCAAGCATTCTCATTTATATATCTACAAGATCAAGCGAGACATCTATCACTTGATGCACACATAATCTATTAGATGTAGGTTTTTTGTGCTTGTACTTTATCCAGACCAAAATACAAATACACTTACACAACATAACCTTAACCATAATCAAAATACAATGCAAAGGAATGCAAACCAAAATACTATGTTCTAATAACATAACCATGGTGCAACTGATACACACCATACTTCTAGATTGTCTTATGGTCATCTTATGTCATGATTACATATCTTTCATCAGACATACTAATCCCATGTCTTCATCAGTGTCAAACCATTTCTCTCAAATGTGATAGATTGACATCAATGACAACTTATTGAAACACTTATAAGGTTCATCATAAAGGATTTTTCAGCAACATGCTCATGAAGTAAAGGGTACAAAGGGGAATTTAAAATTCCCATTTATGAAAATAAGGATGATGTGTCCATGCTTGTAAAGTACATGGAAGTATTCTAACAATAGGTAATTTATGTTTGACCCATGCCTTAGGGGTACATGGGAGGAAAAGTGGTATTTTTGGGGGGATTTTGAGTGGTCAAATCCCCAGTTAATCATTTATTTATCCATGTGCACATGATTAGGGGAAGATTAAAAGGGGATTATGGAGAATGGGCAAAAAAGGGGGAACCATATAAATAAAGTTATTTATTTAATTTTTTGGAGGAAGAGATGTATTATGATAGGAAAATAATTACCATAAATTAAACCTTAAGAGATATGTAAATGATTTTTGGATGAAGGATTAGGGATATCAAGAATATTAATTAAATATTTGGAATCCTTTAATTAATATATAGGTTGAAAATAGAGGAATTGGGATAAATAATTCAAATATTAATAATCAATTTTAGGTCTCTAATTTTTTTCTAGGTCTTTAAAATGACATGATAATAATATTATTTAAAAGAAAAATGAAGAGAATTAGATGCCCTAGTGTGGACACAATGGAAGAAAAATAGTCATGATGGTGATGCTCTGTCAACAAGGTAGGATAGGGTAAAACGAGACCAAATGGCCTCTTGAAAAAATAAAATGGCTTGAAAATTGGAAAGAGGATGAAAAAAAGTGTGAATGGAAGAAAAATCGAGAAAATTAGAGTTAGGATGAAGAAATGAGAGAATAATGAGTGATTAGGAGTGAATAAATTGGCTTGAGGGGGGAAAATACAATTCATTTAAACTATAATCATCAGTGAAATAAATGAGAGAGAAAAAGATCATCAAAGCATTGACAATAAATGTACTAGTTGTAGAGCATCAATCAGATTGAATGAGGTAATAATGGTTATTGCAAGGACCTAGACCATAGCTACGCACTTCAAAACTCAAGCTAGGGGTTAGGTTAAAGCAATAAATTCTAGGTTGAAAATCACATGGGATGAATCCATTGATCATGATTTGGTAGGTGCATATCCACTTTGGTTGGTCTATATGATTTTAGGTGAATGTAAAGAATTCTAATGGCTTCATTTTTTGGGTGAATGTACCATAGAATTAACAAATATGTTGGGACTTTAGTGGATAGGTGGGAAAAGGTGCAAATATTTAAAAATGGTGGATGCACTCTATGTTTTGGCAATCCACTTGGGTAGAAAAGAGAGAAAAAGTATAAGGGTGGATAGAGTTTTATGGTTTTGGCTAGATATGCTAATGATGGGGTGTGATATGCATGATAAATTAAGACCTCTCACTACAAAAGAGAGGAGATTGTTGGTGCTATGACATATCAACCAGTTCTGAGATATATATTGGGATATATTACAGGCATGTAAACTATAGTATCTAGCTTAGTTGTCGACCATTCAAGCACATAGGGTGATTTTAATAGTGCTCATAGAGAGATGGAGGAGAAAGATAGAACATTTCAACCCCATATAAGGAAGATGACGATGACATTGGATGAAATATGGAGAATTCTAGGAATCCCCCGTTGGCAATATGTGTTATCATTGATGTCAACCTAATGTCTGACAATATTTGTTGTCCTTGATTTTGCGTTCGTGATGATGGACAGTTGCTATGTGGTCATTGATGATGTTCTATTGTTGTTGATGTCAATAAGGAGAGTGTTGGAAGTTTTATCATTTGTTGTCAACCTCCAGTCTATATTGGTAAAATATGAGGAGATAGTTATTACTGATTGTAGTTGATTTGGGTTGTGGATGTCCACCTTCTTGGTGTTTGATGTCTATATTCCATATGATGTGTTAATGGTAATAATATATAGATTTTTAGTATGATGATGATGGTTAGGAAGTGTTTCCCTTGGCCCTGACACTCTTGTTTAGGCTAGTGTTAGTATGAGGAGATGTGATATACATGAAATAGTATTTAAAGTTTGGCTAAAATAATGCTCTACATTCCTTTACATTTGAGAATTTTATCTTGTAGATCTTGACATGATGTTTGTCCTCTATGAACATTACATAGTTATCTTTTTAGGTTCCTAGTGTTGCAGCTGATATGGCTAGTGATTGTTGTTTAGTAACAATCTAGATGTCTGTCAAAAGTCAATTTGAATGGTTTGAAAAATGATTCACATTTCTCCACATTTATGTTTTAGGTGCTACAACTTGGAGGAAATTCTTGTAAGTTTCATGCTTTTTCTCAGTTTCAGTCTCAGGTGTTGAGGTGTTCTGCAAGAAGATTTTTTGATGTTTTATTCAAGACTATGTTTCTTATCATTCTAACAATGAAGTGTTCTATATCTATTTAATTTATGCCAACATGTATAGATGTGACAGTGAGAAATAAGAATTTGGGAATTTTGTTGGATGTTATAGGCATATCCTTGTGTGCTCCTTATGGCGTTGAATGTTTAGGTTGGTGTTGCACTGTGTTAGATGATGTCTTTCTAGGAAATTGATATGGTTTGACCGACAAAGTTATATTTTCTAGCTTGTGCTATGATCTTATTGATATATGATGACTTTGGAGAGTATGTTAAGTTGTACTTGGGTACTACCTTTGGTGTGTGGGGATCTGCATTGACTTAATTCATTTGGATGCTTTTTTTTTGGGCTGACTGGTTATACATGGTACATTATTTTACACATTACCTAGTTTTCGTCCTTGGATGATGTGCACCAATGAGTGTATTATTTGGAGCTACTTAGACAAGTGTAATATGATTTTTTAGGTCTTCTCTATCTCTTGGATTAAATCGCATTCACCAAAATTGTGTTTGGTGGCTAACTTAACAAGACCTAAGCCTATCCTTTGTCTTGGTCGACCTAATTGATGTAACTTGCAATGAAGAAGATGGTATATATAGAAGACCAAAATGAAGTTGTGAAGCATGGTTGTTGTGATGTGAGTGTGTAAATGAAAATATGTGTGAGTGTGCTTTCATGATCATATCATTTGTAATTTTTTGTGATGCAAAGACAATGAAAGTGTGGTGGTGATTATTATTGGAGTTGGTTGTACCTATGATAGTGGTTCAAGTGCAACTTAATATTTGGACAAGACTTTATCTTACTGATTAAAATGTTGTGATATTGTATTTGCCCTGGAGAAGTGATCTTCAATTTGCAAATCTTTTTATCATTCCCTAGAGTAGTGAGCTTTATCCTGCAAGTCCTTATGTAGCTTGCCTAGGAGTCCTAAGCTTTAGCCTACAAGTTCTTGTGTATCTTGTCTTGGGATAGTGGATCTTAGCCTACAAGTGTTTTAGGTGGCAGTGTGTTTCCTTGGCACTAAGCCTAAAATAGATTTGTAATCATTTCATATATTTTGATTTGACTCTCACTGTGGTGTTTCCCTACTTGGGGTTTCCATGTAAATTTGGTGTTCCCTTGTGCATTGTGTTTCATTTTTTAATTTTTCATTGCTATTGATAAGGTTAAAGATAAGTTGGCAGCGCTTTGGAAATATAAAGTTCAAGGTTAAATTTTTTAAAGTCTAGGTTGATTCACCCCCCACCCCCTCATTCCTAATGTGTGGTATCAGAGTTGAGTTCCTTTAGAAGAAGCTAACCAATTGAGGCAAATTTGAGATGGAACAAGATCAATGTTACAATATTCCCAAGTTTGATGGCACAAAGTACTCTTTTCGGAAGATGAGGATGGAATCATATATAAACTCTATGGATTTTGGAACCTAGAAATCTATTGTAGGTCATATTTCTCCTTCTACTCCACTTACTATTTCAGATAAGATCAAGGAACATATTCACAATGGAAAGAAAAGGAATGCAATTATAAGTGGACTATCTGATAATGAACTCTTGAAGGTGATGGACTACAAATTTGCCAAGTATCTCTAGGAGAAACTTAGCAACATTTGTGAAGGAGAGAAGAAGATAAAGAAATTCAAGTTGTAGAATATCAAGAGCATGTTTGAGAGTTTAAGAGT